>NW_022900917.1:47643018-47681173 GCF_012274545.1 Fukomys damarensis
CTCCCTCACCCCCTCCTCCCTTCCCTATTTACAAATACTTTATTTCCATTTTTTCATTTTCTCATATTTTTTCTTTCCCCCTACCCTTCCCACTTTCCCTACACCTTTAGCCCTTTGCTTCCTATTTCACATTGTCAATTATACCATTAGGATCTTATGTACAATTATAGTTTACTTTGCATTTCTGACAGTACTTTGCCTGGTAAGAAAGACATTTATCAATTTTTTGAGTGAATAATTGACGATAAGTGACATATTTCAAAGTGGAACTTGTCTGAAATAAAGTGAATGCATCTCAGAATTATAGAATTCTAAAGCCTCCACGTGGGTCACTATATCCACTCAGCCAAGGTAAAACCCAGATCTGCTCATGTACATAAGAGATATTACTTTTATTCAAAAGTTCCACAGATTTTTGTTATTTTGCTTTAATATTGTCTAGATCAAGTGATAAACAGGAGAACAAGCCGGTGATTATACCATCCTACAAGGGTAAAACATAAACATCTGGGGAAAATGAGATGTTAGGCTCTTTTCACTTATGAGTTAACAACTGGTTGGTTTTCTATAAAAATTGAACATTTGAAAAATATTGACAATTTGCTACAGTTATTCTAAAATGCGTGCTTTTCTTTCAAAAAGGAGATGGAAAATGATATGATAGAGGAATTACGAATTTTCCAGAAACTTTGTAGGATTAATGCAATCATTTTCACCAGGCATCATTGTGTTCCAACTCTTCCAAGTCTGCATTCAGTATTTTCTTTGATCAGGATGAACATTTTCATAGCTTCTGACTCAGGGGGAGGCTCAGCTTCGTTCTAATACTCAAGGGAATACCATCAGTTGCAGGTTGAACAGAAGACTTATCTTTCCTTTCTGGGAGGTTTGTAAAAACCTGAGAGACCGAAGAACACACAGCAGGTGGATAGTTTCACCTCACAGCAATTTGTGGACACATTTCTTTCTCAGTGGCTCCCCAGAGAGACTTTCTATGCTACTTTCACCATACCTATTTGTTTTCTCTTGCATGCCCAGCAGAACAGAAGGCTAGAGTCTCGGATTCTCAGGGGAAGAAGTCCTGGGAGATGGATTGGCTTCCTGTTTATCTGGATCACTCTGGGGAGACTGGGAATCCTGTTAATACCTAACCTCTCTGTATTTAATCAGGTTGTCCATATTGTTCCTTCAGGAATCCAGACTTAGTGTTATTTGTGTTTGTGGAGCTGCCCTATGTCAAGTAAAGCCTGAGATTATGTGAGGATCTTTGGTTCTCTCTCCTAAGAGTCCCACTGGGACCTGGACTCCAGATGAATCAATGAATATGGAAATAAGTTGTTTCTTCCACAGTGACCACAAACACGCACAATAGCAACAGCATCCCATTTATTTAGGGTCTGGGGATTTATTGCTCTTACGTGTCTGGGAAGAACTTGTGTAGACAGCTTAACAATTGAAAACAAATCATTTGCTGGATTTGGCTAAGTAAGGTAAGACTTTTTTTTTCAGCTTTAATTGAGTTTATTGGTACATTTTAGGGATACAGTACAGTTACATTCATTGTTGGGATCTTGTACCTCTACATGACAAGTCTTGATTCTCAATTTTTCCCCTTACCTCTGCCCTCCCTTCACCCTCTCCTCCCCTCCCCATCTACAAACACTTTATTTTCATCTTTTCATTCTCTTACATTTTTTTCTTTTCCCTTTTTACTCTTCCCCTACCCATCCCACCTTCCCTACACCTTTAGCTCCTTTCTTCCCATTTCTAAATGTCAGTAAGACTTTTAATGATGAGCCTCTGTGGAACAGGAACTAGCACAATATCAAAAAGTAGCTCCACAATATCACTGTTAGGTATTCTGCAAATGCATTTCTAATAGTAAACTGTTGAGGTAAGAGAAATGTTTAAAATACTGTTTTTTTAAGGAGTCAAGCATAGTGGTGCATGCTTTTAATATTAGAACTTGGGATGCAAGGAGAATCACCATGAATTCAGGACTAGCCTGGGCTGCGTAATGAGATAAGGCCAGCCTGGACTCCCTGTTTCAAAAAACCAAAAATAATTTTTAGAAAAATAAAGGTGCTTGCTTTAGATACTTGCACCTAGCACTTCTCTAAGCATCCACTGCCAAGTTCAATAGTTCTTCAATAGTAGAAAAGTTTTATCAGATCATCTTAATGCTAGGAGATTATTTGAAGAAAGCTTTTCTAGTAAGGAAAATCTCATCTAGCCTTTACCTATTTTTCAATTCTATAGGTAAGATAAGACAGAATTTTAAAACAAGTGTGATGACTATAAATGTATTCAGGGGTTAGAGAGCTATTTTTTTGATGGTTTTGGAACATGAAAGGTAAAGTCTTCAGTTAAGTGTACATGTCTTTGAGGCATTGCAACTTGTAATTTTCCAGGTTACATTGAGGCTTGCCTTCCTGATGCTTGATCCTTTAAGTGGATCCAGGCTCAGGAAAATGGAGTGAAAGCTAGGCTTTCCATTCAGACCTCAGACTTACTCTTTGGACCTTCCGTCCGTCACCTTGAGCTGTTGACTTCTCTCTGGAGCAGCTCCAGTCCATTTTCCTTAGTAATGTTTTTGAATCTTATCTCAAGCTTATACTAACAGTTTTTTTGCTTCTTTAATTTTGGGACAACCTCACAGTCTTGCAAGAGACACTTCTGAAATTTATATTTTAAATTGAGACTCAGAGGTTAATTAACTTATCTCCCAACCACTTAGGCAGAAGTGACACCTGGCTCTGGGGCCCACAGTTTTGACCCTTCTGCTTATTGCTTATCAATATGTAGTTCACCTTCCATAACCCAAAGCTGCGTTTGTTTAGCAAAGGAGGTGCCAGCTCCTCTATATTATAATCACCAAGAAGACAATATAATACTTCATAGTAACCCTTAAATAGAACTAAAGACTGTATATTTTTCTATTCAACATATTACTTGCTGACTGAACTTTTATCATGGTAGCTTTAACTTTTAAAAGCATCATTTAGAGTTCTAGACTTAATTGAAACTTTCAGCAGAGGAGCTGGATATAAGGTCAACACACAAAAATCATTAGCCTTCTTGTACACAAATAACAGGCTCACTGAGAGAGAAATTAGGGAAACAATTCCTTTCACAATAGCATCCAAAAAATGAAGAATCTAGGAATCAATCTAAGGAAGGAAGCAAAAGACTTCTACACTGAAAACTATAGCATTCTGAAAAAAGAGATCAAGGAGGATATAAGAAAATGGAAAGATATCCCCTGCTCCTGGGTAGGAAGAATCAACATAGCGAAAATGGCCATACTACCAAAAGAGCTATACAAATTAAATCCAATCCTGATTGAAATTCCAACAGTATATTTCACAGAACTAGAGAAAATAATACAAAAATTCATTTGGAAGCAGAAGAGACCTAGAACAGCAAAAGCCATTCTAGGCAACAGAGATATGGCAGGGGTATCACAATCCCCAATTTGAAACTATATTAAACTATACTAAAGCCACTGTGATAAAAACAGCATAGAAACAGCAAAGAAACAGACCTGAGGGTCAGTGGAAAAGATTGAAAGATAACAATAACAACCCCAGATTAGAGGTTTTAATTAATTATAGGATTAGAGGTTCTGCTTGACATGGCTATCCTTCTGCTGGGTATCTTTCCAAAAGAATTAAAAGAATCATACCATAATGATATATGTACATTCATGTTTATAGTGGTACAGTTTGTAATAAGTAAAACTTGGAAAGAGCCAAGTTGTCCATCAGTTGGAGACTGGATAAAGACAATGTGGTTTTTCTATAAAATGTAGTACTACACATCCATAAAGAAAGAGAAATTAGAGTCATTCATAAGAAAATGGATGCATATTGAGGCCATACTCTTAAGTGAAACAAACAAGACCCACACGTGTAAATACTGAATAGTTTCTCTAGTGTGAAAAACTAAAAGTGTAAATAAGATCCAAATTGTATAACTGATAATGCGAAATAGGAAGAAAGGGGCTAAAGGTATAGGGGAAGTGGGAAAGGTAGGGGCAAGGGAATAAGGGAAAAGAAAAAAAAATATGAGAAAATGAAAAAATGGAAATAAAGTATTTGTAAATGGGGAGAGGAGGAGGGGGTGAAGGGAGGGCAGGGAAAAGGGGAAAAAATGAGAACCAAGACCTGTCATGTAAAGGTACAAGATCCCAACGATGAATGTAACTGTACTGTATACCTAAACTGTACCAATAAACTCAATGAGAAAAAAAAGACATTTTGTACATATGAGAATTGGAGGGAGAGGAAGTGAAGGGGGGAAAAGAATTAAGATGTGCTATGTACATGTACATATTCCCCATGATTAATGTAATCATTATGTACAGTAAACATGTGCTAACATACACAATAAGATGGGAAGAAAAAAACAAAACACACATTTCAACTAAAAGAAAGTAGTTTAAATGCTGTTTTTCAGAGGCCCACCCAGGCCACAGCCAGAAGCCTGCTCTGACAATAGCAGCATGGGTGCACAGGCCCTTGCCAAGCCCCTGCCCAGACACCAACACAGGCCTCAGCCAGAGGATCAACCAGACACCAGTGACTCAGAAGCACAGCCCCGAGTCAGAGGTCTGTCTGGACAATAGCTATGCAGGTGGGAAGGCCTCAACCAGAGACCCACCCGGATACCATCCTAAGTGCATGCAGGCCCCAGACAGAAACCCATTTGAACAACAGTCTAAGGCAATTGTTCTGAACCCAGGAATTGGTCCAGTGGTGAGCAGCAGAAATAAGGCCTCTCTGAGGTTCGTTGAGAATTGAAGCCCACTGAGAGAGCAAAGACTCACCACAATAAAGGTGCCACAGATTGCTTTGGTTGAAATGAGAAGACACCTAAACAAGACTCAAAAGCAGACTTCTATATTACCTAAGGAAACCCCAAGGGGCAACAAGATGGAACACTCTGATACTCCACCACCTGGACTCCCCGAACTGGCAATGAAAGAGGATCTGGAAAAAATGAAATCAGGCATAATTTCTCAGATAACAACAGAGATTGTGTCCATAGTATAAGATATGATTAATAAATCTAGAGTGGGCACAGATATATAAAAGTAGAAGGAGCTAAGGAATATGATGGAACCCCAGCATAAGAAACAAATGGAATCCATAAAATGGATTCAAATGGATATCCAGGAGATTAAAAACTCCATTGAAAGTTTACACAGCAGAATCAGCCCCTGTGATGATAGAGTATCAGATATAGAAGACAAGATTGTGATTAGTGACCAGGAAAATAAAGATTTCTTTAAAATACCAAGAGACCATGAGAAATCAATCTCACAGCTACTAGATGATGCAAAGAAAAATACATAAGACTGATCAAAGTCAATGAAGAAACAGGAGATAGTGCAAATGACAGAAAAAAAAAAAACTATTCACAGAGGTAATGCCAGAAAAACTTCCCAAGCAGGGGAAAATAATTTGACTACAGGAAAGTGAGGCATATAGCATACCAACTAGCATAATAAAAAAAAATCTACACTTAGGCATATAATAATCAGGATTCCAGAAACCCAACAGAAGCATAAAATACTACAAACAGTTGGGGAAAAGAAACAAATCACATACAAAGGAAAGGCCATAAGAATTACAGCAGATTTCTCAAACCCTCAAGTCAGGAAGAGCCTGGAATGAAGTATTTCAAGCCCTAAAAGAAAACAACCTCCAAGCCAGGTTGATACACCCTATAAAACTCTTACAAAATTGGTGAAGAAATAAGGTACTTTCATGATAAAGAACATCAGAGGAACCTCAAAAATACCAAACCAGCACTCCAAAAATTTTTAAGCAATATCCTAGGAAAAGGATCTGAGGGTCACAACTAAGCCCAGCAGAATGAATTCATCACACAAAACAAGAAATTAAATGTAAAGCAGGAGAATCCAACAACAGTAAATGGTCATGACAAGGATAAGTCAAACATATCAGTTATAACCACCAATGTTAATGGTCTCAATTCACCAATCAAAAGAAACAGATTGTCAGAATGGATCAAGAAGCAAGATCCATTAATATGCTGCATATAAGAAACACATTTAATATAAACAGAAACTAATAGACTAAAACTAATAGATGAAGGGTGGAAAACAATACTACATGTGACAGTAACCTGAAAAAAAGCAGGAGTAGCTATCCTATTTGCAGATAAAATGATGTCAAACCAACACCTGATAAAAGCCATCTATGAAAAACCAATAGCCAATATCATACTTAAAGGCCAAAAACTGAATCCCTTCACAATAAAATGAGGAACAAGACAAGGGTGTCCACTATCATCACTCCTGTTCAATACAGGTTTGGAAACATTAGTCACAGCAATTAGACAAGAGAAAGAAAAGGAATTAAGATAGAAAGGAAGAAGTTAAGTTGTCATTATTTGTAGATGACATGATACTCTACTTAGAGCACTCCAAGAACTCCACTAAAAGTCTTAATAACCAATTTCAATAGAGTAGCTGGATACAAGGTCAACACACAAAATTCAATAGCCTTCCTGTACAGAAACAGCAGACTCACTGAGAGAGGAACTGCAGAAAAAATTCCTTTCACAATAACATCTAAATAAATGAAATATTTAGGAATCAAGCTAACAAAAGAAATCAAAGACCTCTACTCTGAAAACTACAGCACTCTGAAAAAAGTGGCTCAAGAGGATATCAGAAAATGGAAAGATATCCATTGCTCCTGGGTAGGAAGAGCAAACATAGTGAAAATGACCATACTTCCAAAACTGATATATAGATTCAATGAAATCTCAATTGAAATTCCAACAGTACTAGAGAACTAGAAGAAACTATCCAAAAATTCTTTTGGAACAAGAAGAGACCTAGAATAGCAAAAGCAATTCTAGGCACAAAGGCATGACCTCACAATCTCCAACTTGAAATGATATTACAAAGTTGCTGTAATAAAAACAGCATGGTACTGGCAAAGAAACAGACCCAAGGATTAGTGGAACAGATTAGAAGATGCACAAACAACTCCAGATGTAGTCAGCTGCCTCATCCTTGACAAAAGAGCCAAACATCCTCACTGGAAGAAAGATAGCCTCTTTAATAAATGGTGCTGGAAAAATTGTGTTTCAACTTTTCAAGGATTAAAATTAAACCTATATCTCTCACCATGAATGACACTAATATCAACATGGATCAAATATCTAAATGGTAAAACAGAAACACTAAACCAGCTAGAAGAGAGATTATTTAGAACTCTTGAAGACATTGGGGTGGAAAAGATTTTGTGAATAAAACCTCAATCACAAATGAACTATCACAAAGAATGAACAACTGGGATCTCTTCCTATTTAAAAGCTTCTGCACAGCAAGAGAAACCACCAAGAGCATGAAGAGACAGCACATAATGTAGGAAAAAATTTTATCAGCTGTTCCTCAGACAAAGGTCTACTATCTAGAGTATATAAAGAACTTAAAAAATAAGACCTCTCAAATTTAAAGGCCCAGTCCAAAAATGGGCATACTAAATGAACGGATATTTCTCAGACAATGAAATAGAAACAGCCAATAAACATATGAAAAAAAGTTCAACATCACTGGCCATTGGAGAGATACAAATGAAATCAATACTGAGATTCCACCTCACTCCAGATAGAATGGCTGCTATCAAGAAACCAGACAATGTGGGGAAAAAGGGACCCTTCTCCACTGTTGGTGGATGTGTAGACTGGTGCAACTACTGTGGAAATCTTTATGGGGAGACCTTTAAAAACTAAAATCAGAGGTCACATTTAATTCAGTTATTCCCCTGCTTGGTATCTTCCTCAAAAAATTAAAAGAATCATACCACAATGATACCATGTTTATAGTGGCACATTTTGTAATAGCTAAATGTTGGAAACAGCCTATTTGCCCATTACCTGGAGTTTGGATAAAGAAGATGTGGATTTTTTTTTTTATAAAATGGAGTACTACTGAGCTATAAATAATGAGAAACTAGAGACATTTATAGCTAAATGGATGCACATTGAGTCCATACTCTTAAGTGAAATAAATAGGACACACCTGCCTAAATACTGAATAGTTTCTTTGATGTGAGAAGCTGAAAGTGTAAAAGAATCAAAATACATAATGTGAAACAGGAAAAAAAGTTCCAAATAGGAATTGGGAGGGGAGGGGAAAGGAATAATATGAGAAAAGGAAAAAATGGAAACATAGTCTTTGTAAATAGGGAGGGGTGGAGGGGTTGGAGGGAGGGCAGGAGAATGGGGAAAAAATAAGAACTAAGATATATCATGTAAAGGTACAAATTCCCAATGAAGAATATCATCATATTGTATACCTAAAATGTACCAATAAACATAATGAATTAAAAAAACAATTTCATCTATATTTTCTGGATTAAAATATTACTTTACCTCAGGAAGCAGTAAAATACTTAGATGCTTTGAAGATCTACTTTTGTTAAATAAAAAGTCCTATAGACATTTTATCTCACAATGATCCTAAAGTAAAAACAAAAAGATTATGTTTTATGTGGTTGTGAGTGAAACTAAATGTCACCTCTTCTATTTCATATGTTTTAAAATGGAAGAGTTGACATCAGGTATAACTGCTGGTTTCTGATTTTATTTGTACTTTATCCACAGGACTGAAACTGCTAAGCTATGTAACCAGACCAGGAGGAAGGTATCAGGGTTGGTTCATTTGCTATTAGAACTTGGCTGCCCTGCTATACTCTAAAAGGTAGAAACTGTGGGATGAAGTTTCGGTGCCATGTAACAGTGGTAAAGAATAGTGTTCAATGAATTTTAAAGATATGGCACCACAAAATGGTGTTTTGGACCTCCCAAATCTCTCCTCTTGAGAATCACCCACAGAAAGTATATGGTTCCTACAAAGTCTAATGGTTTTAAAGCTTTCCTTTATGGTGGGACCTGAGCTGAGAGAATGAGCTCATTCATTATAGAGAATTGTACAGAACATGAATGGGGTGGTGGTGGTGGTGATTACATTTGTTAGGAGCCAGCTCAGGATCGGGCCATGATCAGAAGGTGTCTTGTCCTCCTCCTGCACCTCATGACTTCCCTCCTTCGTTCCCTGACTCACCCTGCCAAAATAGATAGCTCATAGTGCAAGGAAATGTTCCTTGTTGGAGACCAAGACCTATGTGCGCCTCCACCTTCCGTGTGTGCCCCTCCACCTTGTGTGTGTGTGTGTGTGTGTGTGTGTGTGCCCCTGATAGGAACTTTACACCCTCCCGGGGACATTCTAACCCCTCCAGGTGACATTCTGGCCATGCCCTACCTTATCTAGCTAGACCAGCCTAGGTTAGGTAACCTAGCAAACGGGAAAATCCCTGCTCATCCCTGCCTGCATAAAAGCTGCTGTGTGAGAAATAAAAATTGTCAAATTTTGACCAGTAAAAGAGCTCTGTCTGGTTCCTGTCTTCCTGTGTCGTTACCGTTCCCGATCCGGGTGCTCCCCTTCTCGAGCCCTACTAATAACGAATCCCGCTGGCCAGGGCAAGTGGCGCCCCAAACGTGGGGCTCGAGGAATGGGATCTTCACCCGGTGGACACTGCTCAGAGAATCAAAAGATCAACACCTGAACTGCTGCCCGGACCTGGCGAGCGCGGATCCACGGACACTCTGCCGACACCTACCTAGTGAGTTGGACTTCCTGACCTGTCCTAACTCAGCGAGTTAGCTGCTGCTTGCCAACTCGTCAGGACAGGACAGATCAAGTGGCCCCCATCCAGCTGTGAGAACAACCTAAAAGGTGAGTGATCAACGCAAATAAGGGAAGAACTAAATTCAGATAGGATCCAGAAACTTATGACGGTTAGATACATTCTGCAGAAATATTTGAAAACTGGGGAAATTCAGAGAAGGAAAGCGCTAGAAACAAAGCTCCCAGAGAGCCAAGAGACAAAGCTCCCAGAGAGAGCGAGAATACAGCTGTGGAACTATAATATAGTCTGGGTGGTGAAGGAAATCGAGGGACCACTTGACTATATTTCATTAGGATTAAATTCCTACACAATAGAATTAAATTTCTATAAGAAGAATTAAATTTCTTTGGGAAGATAATCAATTGGTGAAGGAAATCAAGGTACCACTTGATTAGACAATAGACTTAAATGTCTAGACAATAGAGTTAAGTTTCAATAAGTAGAATTAAACTTAAATACTATAGGTTGCATGAAGAAATAGAATAATTTTAAGGCTAGCTTAACCTTTGATTATTAATGTGTTTGTTTTACCTTCAAGCTAGATTTAGAGAATTAGATGGGATATTGTGAAGCTTTTATAGTTGCATCCTTTTTTAATGTGTCAAGCCTTCTCCTGGTAGTTCTTACTGGAGGGCTCCTAGGAATAGGCTTGGCTTCTGCAGCTCCTTCAGATTTTACATCAAGAAATAGGATAACTTTGATACTTGTTTATTACTTTATTATTAATGTGTTTGCTTTCCTTATCTGCCTACAATAAATTTACATTTACATAGGAATAAGTAATTTAAGATATAAGTTTGTTTGCATATAAATAATTAATAAAAAATAGAATCTCTAATAAGGCATATAAAATGGGTCTTCTAAAGGAATTGCTGCCTGTACTATTAATGGCATTACAACCTCTTCTATATCCCCTTATCGCTCAGCCCAGCTAGTAGAACTTTATGCTATTTTACAAGTTTTTCAAAAGCTTCCTAGTACTCCTTTTAATTTGTATACTGATAGTTCCTATATTGCTCAATCTGTTCCTTTATTAGAAACTGTTCCTTATATTAAGCCTACAACAAATGCCAACCCCCTTTTTTTCTAAGCTCCAACAACTTACACATAAGAGAAAACAGTTTTTCTTTATAGGACATATTCGTGCTCATTCAGGCCTCCCTGGGCCCCTGTCGTGGGGTAATGAGATAACTGACAAGGCTACACAGCTGGCCCTTTTTGCTGAGCTCACGCCTATCAGTCAGGCCCAGAAAGCTCACTCTCTTCACCATCTCAATGCTCAGACCCTACGCCTGCTTTTTAAAATTACCAGAGAGCAAGCCCGCCAAATTGTCAAACAATGTCCCAACTGTGTCACTCAGTTACCTGTTCCTCATTTGGGAATAAATCCCCAAGGCTTAGTGCCCAATGACATCTGGCAAATGGACGTTACTCATGTCCAATCCTTTGGTAAACTTAAATATCTTCATGTTACAATTGATACCTTTAGTGGCTTCATTTTTGCCTCACCACAAACAGGTGAAGCCTCGAAAAATGTTATATCTCATGTTCTTATGTGTTTTAGTGTTATGGGAAAACCTAGAGTTATTAAAACTGATGATGGTCCTGGCTACACTGGAAAGAAGTTTCAAGACTTCTGGCACCAGTTACAAGTCAAACATATTACTGGTATCCCTTACAATCCCCAAGGCCAAGGAATAATCGAACAGGCTCATCAGTCTATAAAAAACACCTTAAACAAGTTAAAGATGGGAGACCTCTATCCAATGGCCGGGTCTCCCAGAAATATTCTCCATCATGCCCTATTCATCTTAAATTTCCTCACCTTGGACACTCATGGAAAATCTGCTGCTGACCGCCTGTGGCACCCACAAACTAAAGGAAATTATGCAAAAGTGACGTGGAAAGACCCAATCACTGCTCAATGGAGTGGTCCTGACCCCGTCCTCATTTGGGGTCACGGTCATGCTTGCATTTATGATACCAAGGAAGGAGCAGCACGTTGGCTGCCTGAAAGACTTGTAAAACAAATAAATTGTAACAATGTATCCAGGGGAAATACAGACCCTGAGATTGTCCCCTATGATTCTTTTATAGAAAAAGAAAATGAAATCATATCTACAAGCAACTGTACTCCTGCTGATCCTGCCAACGGTGGTAAGTAACCCTATTGGGCTAAATCCACGCCAGCCAATAAATATAACTTGGGTCATCTACAATACAAAGACTGGCACCATAGCTAATTCCACCTCCAAAGTGACTCCCCCCAACACTTGGTTCCCAGACTTATTGGTTGACATTTGTGACCTAGTCACTACTGCTTGGGACCAAAAGACTTACCCAGGATATGGGTGCAAAGACCCAGGGGCCCGGAGTGACACCCGTAAACAGCATTTCTGTCTGTCCAGGACACTCTAGATCATTAGAGCAACAAGAAAACTGTGCAGGCCCAGAATTTTTCTTCTGTAAAGAATGGGGTTGCGAGTCTACTGGGTAGATAACTTGGTCACCACCAATAAAGGATGACCTCATTACAGTAACCCGCTATGGGCACTATACTACACCTGGAGTGAAAAAATGTCGCGATAAAGGAGACTGCGGGCCATGCTATGAGCCCCCCAAATACCTGGGAACACCGGGGGGAAAATGTAACACCTTGGTCATTAAATTCACTGAGGAAGGCAAAAAGAAAGAATGGGTCATTGGAAAGACATGGGGACTTGTATTATATCTTTCTAGCACCCCTGGAGTTTTGTTTTCTATTAAACAACTTAGAGGACCTCCTCCGGTACCATCTGTCCCCGTAGGCCCAAATTCAGTCCTAGCTCCACCACCCCCAGTCCGGGACCCCAATCCTTGGTCATTAAATTCACTGAGGAAGGCAAAAAGAAAGAATGGGTCATTGGAAAGACATGGGGACTTGTATTATATCTTTCTAGCACCCCTGGAGTTTTGTTTTCTATTAAACAACTTAGAGGACCTCCTCCGGTACCATCTGTCCCCGTAGGCCCAAATTCAGTCCTAGCTCCACCACCCCCAGTCCGGGACCCCAATATTCTCTACTTCCCAGATTTTAGAAGATATGCAGAATCTCTCATGAATACTACATTTTCTGGCTATGATACATCTCTATCTCTACAATCCACCACACTTCATCCTCCCAGAGACTCTGAGGAAATTCTAGTTAATCTTGTCAAGAATGCCTTCCTAGCTCTAAATTATACCAAACCTGAATTGACCCAATCTTGTTGGCTCTGTTATAGTGTTAGATCTCCTTTTTATGAGGGCATGACAGTCTCAGGATATTACACTGTCACTCAAGATCATACAAAATGCAGATGGTCTCAACAAGGCCCTGCTAGACTCACCTTGCAGTCAGTACAAGGTTCTGGCCTATGCTTGGGAAGGGTGCCTAACACCCACCGCCACCTATGTAATCAGACTCATATCAATTATACTTCAATTCAATCAGGATCTTATATAATTCCTCCTGAAAATGCTTGGTGGGCTTGCAATGATGGCCTCACCCCCTGTATTTCAGGAGACTTGCTCAAAAGAAACCGGACTATGTATTGTATCCTGGTCCAATTAATTCCGAGGATGACATATTATTCCTCAGAACAATTCTCCACTTTTTATTCAAAAGATGAGCACAGCCTCATAAGATCGAAAAGAGAACCTATAACAGCAATTACATTAGCTGTGTTGCTTTCCCTCAGGATTGCGGGGGCCAGAAAGGGCATAACCTCTCTCATTCTCTCCAACAAGTATTACTCAGAACTTCGCCTGACCACAGATGAAGACATTGAACGACTGGAGACCTCCATCTCCCACCTTGAGACTTCCCTCACTTCCCTTGCTGAAGTTGTCCTACAAAATAGGAGAGGTTTAGACTTACTTTTCCTCCAACAGGGAGGCCTATGTGCTGCGCTCAAAGAAGAGTGCTGCTTTTATGTAGACCACTCTGGAGTTATAAAGGATTCTATGGCCAAGGTTAGAGAAGGCTTAGAAAAGAGGAAGAAAGAAAGAGCACAATCCCAGAATTGGTTTCAAAATTGGTTTTCCTCCTCTTCCTGGCTATCTACCCTACTACCCTCCATATTGGGGCCCCTAGTAGGTTTGTTAATTCTTCTCTCCTTTGGACCCTGGGCTTTTAGAAAGCTTACTAACTTTGTTAAGGAGCAAATAGATGCCATCCAGGCCAAGCCTATACAAGCTTATTACCATCGCCTCGATCTAATTGACCGTGGCATAGCTGAAGAGGACCTTCAGCCTCTTTCAACACGGGCCATAAGAGCTTAACTCAAAAATTTTAAAAAATCAGAAACCCAATGAATCTAAAATTGGATAAATCCTGTTGACTACAACAATGGGCAAAGAAGACTCCTTGGTGGAACCAGCTAGTACTCAGAGCTAGCATACCTATCACTTACGTGGGTATAGGCACCTACAGAGGCCTGGGACTAAATACCCAGGGAGGGAAAGTACTAATGCGCGCAAGTACCTGTCTGAGTCCCTCGAGGAGCAAACTTGACCACATAGGGGCTAATACCAATAATCTCTGAGTTCTTGCAGCTGCAGTCTCCAAAAGACCTCAGGAGATAAATAAAGATCTCTTAGAGATCGCCCCTCTCCAGCTACAGATGACCCCAATGACGGGTAAGACAGCCGAATGCTTGGCTGATCAACCTAAGACAGGGGCTTCTGTCAAAATTGTCAAGTCAATACTCCCCCTCTATGGTTAATGCCTGCCAGCCTCTACGGAGGCCTCTACAAGCAGCCCATAAAAGCCACAGGATGTTGTTCAGTCTGGATGTCATTGAGTTTCCTTCTATTTGGTTTCCTTCTAAATTTTAGGCCCTAAGTCTTGACATGAATGGCTCTATTTTGTCTCTGCTCTATTTTGCTTCTTTTAAAACTATTAAATATAGAATTGCTTCTTTTAAATTTAATAAATATCATAAGGTTTCTTCCTAGAGTAGCTATAAGTTGATTTAAGGTTTTTTTCATAGTTTAATGATAAGTTCATTTTTGAATTAAAGTTTTTCTCCAGTTTAGTTATAAGTTGATTCAAGAATTATAGGATTGACAAGGTTTCTTTTTCATTTTACTAAATAGGCATTGATTTAAGTTTTTTCATAGTTTAATGATAAGTTCATTTTTGAATTAAAGTTTTTCTCCAGTTTAGTTATAAGTTGATTCAAGAATTATAGGATTGACAAGGTTTCTTTTTCATTTTACTAAATAGGCTTCTTTTAAATTTAATAGAAAGGGAGGAGATGTTGGAGACCAAGACCTATGTGTGCCTCCACCCTCCGTGTGTGCCCCTCCACCTTGTGTGTGTGTGTGTGGCCCTGATAGGAACTTTACACCCTCCCGGGGACATTCTAACCCCTCCCGGTGACATTCTGGCCATGCCCTACCTTATCTAGCTAGACCAGCCTAGGTTAGGTAACCTAGCAAACGGGAAAATCCCTGCTCATCCCTGCCTGCATAAAAGCTGCTGTGTGAGAAATAAAAATTGTCAAATTTTGACCACTAAAAGAGCTCTGTCTGGTTCCTGTCTTCCTGTGTCATTCCCGGTCCCAATCCGGGTGCTCCCCTTCTCGAGCCCTACTAATAACGAACCCCGCTGGCCGGGGCAGTTCCTTGTCCTCTTTTTATTGTAGTCCTAGTTGACATGGTCCTAGGAACAGCAAGCTTGCAAGTCCCTGCTCCCACCAGCTTTACCAGTCAGCTAGTCTAGTCTCAGAATGTATTAGAACGACAAATTACCAAGGACACCCTGCCCCGTCTCCTTGTTTGTACTTCCCCTTCTTATGCCTGGAATAAAGCAACACGTAGGCTGCAGCAGTCTTCTCCACTCAGCAGGCGGGGAGGCCCCACCAGTGCTGCTTTAATTCTCTTTTGTTTTCTGCAACTTCCATTGCCTTACTCAGATCCAGACCCTTGTTGCGGTGCAGGCTGTGGCAACATCGATATTTTTCTAATAATAATCTGATACCTCATACAGATAATATCTCTTTATATGCTATGATGTAGCTTTGGCATATCATTAGAAAAATACAGCTAAGTATTTATGAGTATTTACCTGGGAACAAGCCATTTACTTGGCACTTAATGCTAATTCTTTGGTAATTTAACAAATATTAGGTGAATGTGTTAGCTTGCAAAGCAGCAGCATTTTATAGATGACACCAAGGTCTGGTGCCCCTATTAGCAATAGCTGAGCCTGCTTGGACCACGATTGCAGTAGTCTTGCAGTGATTGAATTGCTGATCAAAACAAATCTAATTCTGGGAAAACATGTCTTTAGGTGTTCCTGAGTGAGTAGGGTAAGTGACCAAATCAAAATCTTTCCAATGAGTTTACATATTTTTCTTGAGCCTTTGGTGGGTGGATTTTGGTCATTTGTTGAGATATCCTTATACAAAGTACTTGGCTTATTTTTAATGGTGTTCCTTAGCCTCAATTTTAAATTCACTACTTCCTTTCTACTCTAACTGTAAGATTTTCAAATTTTAAAACGGTGAATTTTGCTACAAATTCTCACTTTAATTCTGACTAAAAGCATCCAGCAATACCCTAACTGAGAATGCCACTGTATGAATGTTTTGCTGCTTTGGAGTTTCCTCAGCCAGATTAACTAGTCCATCACTTTTACATTCAGGTTTCTGAAAAAAGTTTTCAGACATGGACAAAACATAGATAAGTCCTTTGCCAGAATGTAACATAAATGGCCTCTGGTCCAATTCCCTCTACAGTCCTCACTTCCATCTGCAATTTCTGAGTCTGGGCTTTACCAACTCTATTCCCATCAGCATTCTCATCTTTTGAGTTCTCATCAGAATCATCTATCTTTTTTTTTTTTTTTTTTTTTTTGGTACCAGGGATCAAACTCAGGTCCTTTACTTGGGAGGCAAGCGGCAGAACCACTGAGCTAAATCCCCAGCCCCCAGAATCATCTATTGAAATATGCTTAGAACATTCTAGGGCTTCTCTAGCACACAACTGCTAACATTTCAAAATTCCTTCCACAAACCATTTCCAAAAGCAATGACTCCACCCTCATTACCAGTTTTCTGTATTAGATAGGTTTTCAATGCTGTGACAATAGTTTAAAGAAGGACAGATTCATTTGGCTCATGGTTTCAGCTCTCATCCCATGACAAATGGGTCTATTGCTGTGGGCCCAAGGTATGATAGAACGTCATGGAGGAAAGGTATGGTAGAGCAAAGTTACCTACCTCGTGACAACTTGGAGGAATAAAGAGTAAGACAGCCAAAGACTAAGGGATCAGGAACCAGATATGGTCCCCAAGGTCCTGACCATATGACCCATTCCTTTCAAATAGGCCCCATCTACTAAGTTTCCAATATCTCCCTCTAATGCCACCAAACTGTGACCTTCTCAATGGGTTAATCCATTCATGAAGTTAGAGCCCTGAATATTCAATCACCTTTCAAAATCTCCACTTCTAAACACATGATGAGACTTGGGGGACACATTTTAGGTCAAAGATATCAGTGAGTATGATTATCTCTTTTGTGGGCAAGGAAACCAAGAATCAGAACTATTTGCTTCAAACTCAGGACTCAAACACAACTATTCAGTTTCCAAATGCCTATGCCTTTAGTAGAGTTCAAACTGTCTCTACATTCACTAGGCAAGATCTGAGATCATCTGTGTCTATTAGAGATTCCTTACCAACTAATGGAAATGGTGGATCACTTCCTGCTGCTCTCCCTGCAGCTCAAGTTTCATTCTTTTGGCTGATTCATAATCACAGGACCTCTACTCTATATCACTTCTGGATCTGCTTTCTCTGCCCCTCTTTTTGGCTCACAAAGAAAAGCACAGCTACAATGCTCAGGTTCTATAAATGAAGAGAAATTAATTTTAAAGTCTTCAGCTTGACTTTAGCCTTCCTTTCCATTCTCAAATTTAACTGGCTTCTGGCCTTGATCAAGGCCTCAGCTTTGTTTCCAGTCAAAAACCCTCCCTTAAGTTACAGCTCATGATCTTCAGGGATTCTTCCTTGAAGTATTAAATCCTGATGGTTGTCACGCGCCATTATTTCCGGGTTCTTCATGCCCTACATGAATCCTGGGCTTGAGTCCGCCGGTGACGGTGGTTTGCGCTTGCGCAGATGAGGCGCTTGGCTCGTCAGAATGATGCAGGCTGGCATTGACCAATAGAAACAGGCCACGACGCCCGAGTGGATATAAAAGCAGGCTTGCATCCGGCTCGGGGTCTTTCCGCCATTGAAGATTGTAGAAGAAACTCCAATAAAGCGTGCATCAGAAGAATCCTGAGTGTTGCGTGCTCCTTGCTGGCGAGGTGCGCGCGACAGATGGTGACTAGATTACTGTAAACCCACTTGGTAGATCATTTTGTCTTTTTCATTCATAGATTTCTTGATTTCTTCAAATAAAGACAATACACTAATAGATTATTTCCATGAATTTTTTTCCACAGTGAAGATTTTTTGCTCTGTCAAAGCCCCAAATCTAATTCAAAACACTCATTTTTCTTGCCTATTATTTTTTGAGTGTATGCAATTAAAATAAATCAGACTGTATACATACCTTACTGTATTTTATTGGTAAATTTATTCTCTTACTGTTTTGTAATGTGTCTAGAATGAAGAGTACCTACTCTTTAATTTTGTCCCCTCTCAAATTTTTCTCCCTGATCTGATTCTCAAAGTTTTATTCTCTGCTTTTTTTGTTTTTCTACAGTATTTCCTTTGCACAGATTCTTTTTCTTCTGTCTCAAGAAAAAAAAAAAAAAAAAAAGGTTTGGTTCTCCCTTATCTTACAAAAATGTCACTTGACTCTGTTACATCTTGTAACTTCTTCCCTCTACCCAGGAAGGTCTGAAATAAGTGTTAGCTGCCTCCTTCCCTATGCTTCTTATTCTTTCCCTAATTCACTGCAAATTGGCTTCTGGCTCTACTTTTCTGCTGAGATTGCTCTCTTAAAGGTTAACAGCTTACATTTTGTTGAATCAAATGACCTTTTTATCCATCCAAATTCAGAAAATATTGACACTATGCCCACATAGGCTGCAAGTATTAGGTTCTGCCAAACTTCCACAGCTCCAACCTAGCTAGGGTCGCTTAGGTTACCTCTGTGTTTCAGTTTGGCCTCAGCACCTAAGGTAACAGTAGTGAATTTAAAGATTGATGGCGCAGTGCAACAAGTGTGTTAGTCAGCTATGACAAAATGCCCAGATAATCAATTTCTATGGAGGATTGCTCTACTTTTGGTCCTGGTTTCAGAGGTTTCAATCTATACTCCTTTGGCTCTGTGGTAAGGCAGTGCATGTGGGAGAGGAATCGTCTCACTTAATGACAGAAAGGAGGGAAAGAGAGAGGCAGGAAAGGGCTGAGTCCCAATGTCCCCTTCAAAAGCATGCCTTCAGTGACCTAACTTCCTTCCAGTAGGCCACACCTAAACTTTCTCCCACCTGACAATAACATCACAGATTGCTAAGACTTTAATCAACGAGCCTTTGGGAGACCCTCCATTCCAATTCTAGCAATAAGTTCCTCTTTGATATTAACAACATGGCCCTCTGTTACGCTAATTCACACTAGGCAAAAGAGAGCAATTAGGCTTGGCACATAGTTAGGGTAGAAAAAAACTGTTGGAAATCTGTGATAGAAAGGCTGACTCCAAAATAAAACTTCTGGAGGCTATCAAAGTCAGGAAGTGAGCAAGTAAAGACATGTTGAGAGCCTGGGTACCTAAGGGCACCCTTCTAACAAAGGAAGAAAAATGTATCTGGAATGATAATTGGTTATGTATAAATACATTTCATACCAGGGTCCCCTCCTAAACTATTGTCTAAGGGAAAAAGGGAAATGAAAATGAAGTATTTTAATTGTGGGCAGATGTATTACCTTTCCATAAATTAGAAAACAATTTCATGAACCATAAATTGGTTGAAAGGAAGAATGATCTGAATAGCAAGTTTCTACTTGCATCATGAATGTAATCAGTGGATGTGAATGAGAAAATACAGGAAAGATCTTTTCATTGTTGTTAAATTATCTAACAAAGCGAAAACTAAAAACAAAGACAGAGTTACCAACCTTATTTACTATATATCTATTTGATGTTGAGTATACATGCATATTTTCTGTCAGGGGGTAAAAATGGTTCAGTAATCCCCTTTGAGGGATAGTATTTTAAAAAGTTTTGTAAAGGCTTGTTACCTTCTCAGGAGGGCTTATAAAAATTTTTTAATTATTCTTTAAATCAGTGTTTTCAAGGAGGGTGATAGGATCCTGATAGAACTGTTAACAAATCTGAAGGCATATTTAATTGAAGAATAAGTTAAAAAGAAATTATTCTTATAGCCATTTATATATACTATACTATAATTTAATGGGAAAGTTAAGGGGTAACGCATTAATCTATATTTTCTTTGTCTTGAAACCAACCAAAATTATGTTGAAGAAAACTTTAGTTTTTATTATGCTATTCCACTGTTTCTTAACATGAAACCAGAAATATTAGTAAGATGCATTTTCTTTCTTTGCAAACACAATCCTGACTAGAAGTCATGCCACATTGACTGAAGTGCCAGACCTCTGCTTCACAGGTTCTATTTTGAATTCTGGCCATCACTCCCAGTCTGCCTTAAGTGCCTTGCCATGAAGGCTTCTTAAGCCCACCTTGATGTCTGAAATTCCATGTGTATTCTGTGTTTCTAAATGACTCACTATTTTTTTTCTAAATTTTCTAGAACCAGATAAAAATGTTATCCATTTCCATGGGTCTTTTTAGTCATTAAAAAACATATGTATATAAATGTGCAAATATCAGATATTTCCTAATGTGTAGACTTTATCCAAATCTGACTTAGATGACTCCTTCCTTAGTAGATCCACAGGTCTTACAATTTGCATTCTTGTTTAACACTAGTTATTATATTGCATTATTTTAGGGCTCCTTGAAGGGCCTCTTTTGATGTTTAACATAGTTTTAAACTTAAGTTTGCAGTCATTTTATTTTTCTTTGTAAATCTGTACCTAGTCCACTGCAGGTGCACAGCATTTATTTAATCAACTTATGCAATATAATTTTTTAGAATCCTTCCAATGTTCACAATTACAGATAAGAAGGACTCATTAAAACTTGTTGGCTGAATACAGAAACCACAATGCATAAATACAAAACTCCTTGCTCTACAAGTAAGAAAGACATACATGTGTCAAGAAGGATGTCCATGATGCAAACAACTATCAGTTGTTATAAGAACTAATAGAGTTCAAATAAATTTGATTATGAAGATATGAAAATGATGCCAAAAACCTAAATTGCAAGAGATAATAACTTTTGAATATGTGCTAAGTTGACACGAAGTCAAGTTTTAGTCCTCTGTTATCTAAAGTCATTGCTCTATCCTAACAACAACAAAGAAGTTGAACTGAAAAATCAATAACTCTTCTTAGATAGATGAGAGGTGAGGTTGCAGGACAAACTCTGCCACCCAGATTGGAAAGATAGGTGGGAAGGTACAAAGATCACAACTTGGTGTTGCAGAGCCAAGATGCAACAGCCAACATCAGTCTTTTTTCTAACCTGAATAACCGATGAGTTGCTGGAGAATCACAGTGGGTGGCTGGAAGTTAAAAGCTCAAAGGGGTCCATTCACTGGGGGCTTCCACACTTCCATAAATTTTATCTCTTAGAGCTCTACCAGGTTCTTACAGTGAACACTGAAGAAAAATTCCCTCAAATTTCCAGCAGAGGGAGGGGAAAATAAAGTATTTCGAGGTATATGTGAACATTCTGCTCTTTTGAAATTTTTAATAGTATATGCTTGTAACAAATAATAAATACATTTATCCTGTGGAATTGATAAATTTACAAACCACATTGATCCCTTTTACTTTTCCTTTCCCTCCTCTCCCTTCTAACTCCTCCTATTCCCAGATAGCAAGTCCCATCCTCAAGAGAAGCTTTTTATCCACAGCCTAACTACAGGGGTCTTATTAGGGGCTAAACATTTGACTCTAGCCTGCCACTCAGAGTTCAGAAGCTGTTCCCTCTTAAGGAGTAGAAAGGAAATGAAGCTCAGGTAAGTAAAGTTGCCTCAGTGATCAGTGTGTCAGCGACATTCAGCCAGATATCAGGTCAGTGCAACAACATTACACATTTCAGGTTTCATTTCTTCTGCAGTGCTGTATTATTCTACAAGGAAAGGATTATTTGATTAATCAGGGTGTCTACGGCCATACCACCCTGAAACCACCTAGAGATCATATGATTAATCAGAGTATCAGCTTCGTTTGAATTTTGTAGAAGGTTAAATTCTTTTACAGAAGGAATAAAACTAACAAAGCAATGCACTCTTCTTTTTTATCATCTAATCCATTTATTGACTACTTTTACAAAATCCCCCAAGCATTCTAAACTACCAGAAAAATTGGGAAATTTAATATAAAGCAAATTATTGCACTTATCTGATTATTGGCTGAAATTCAAAGTCCCTATTTGATTTCATTGTATCTTTCTATATGTTGATACCATCATTTCATAGAAAAATAAAAACAGATTTCCATTTTTCCCACGTGGAAAATGAAAGTTACTGTGTGCTGTGAATATAAAAATTATCAGATTTAGATAGGACTAAATAACATAATTTCAGTGTTAAATTTTTAACTGCAGAGTCAGGAGTCTGGCTCAAGGTCAAAATCCTGTGTATTTTCAAGTCTTCACTTGGCAGGCCCTGTGAGGGAAGCTATATTTCCCATGCCTGGCCTGTGCAGTCAGCACCCTTCAGTCTCTGATGGGAGCCACAGGCAGGGTCTCTGGACTTCCTTGTACTCTACAACTGGCCATGGTCGCACAGCTGTGCATATTTCTGCTATAAGTGCCTCTGACTCAGCATTCAATACTTTTCTAGTGCATCTTTGTCTTTCTTCCTCCCATGGCTCCTGGGCCATAACATGGCAGTGATGTTTTGTTCAGGATTCTCGGCTCTGAGATCACCTGGCGATCGGAAACGCTGTGTGGGGAGTTGGCACCTTCTTCTGGCCACCTGCTTACACTGTCACAGTGCACAAAGCTTTGCTTGTTATTTTCAGTTTAGTGTGTCTTAATCGGTCTCATTCACATGTGCCTTAGTCTCACTCTCTCTTTACAGGGAACTTCCATGGATCAAAGTGTTCACTCTTTGCCCTAAGAGAAATCTCTAATCTGCCCATAGTGAAGTGATACCTGTATGCTCAGAAGTCACTGTCAGATGCAGTAACCAGCATGAGCTTGCATGTTGCTGTATTTGTACTGTCAACTGTATGGCTGTAAGCAGACTACAGCCATTGTACCCTGGGACACTGTGTGTACAGATGTCCCCTTCGTCTCCTTGCCCCTCAGAGTTTTAGGATATGTGGCTCAAAACCAACATTCCCCAATATTTCAACATTTTGCTTCCCTGTATTTCACCTGCAGAGTTCTCTGGCTTATGTCACAAGCATAAATTTGCTCTATATAAAATCCCTAAATGGATTCTATTTATATTTTTCTAAAGTTAGATATTACTAATTTTCTTTCTATATTAATTTGCCTCCTTGATAAAAAAACAGGGTACAGATCACTGGGTCCATTTTTTCACAACAAATTTAGTGAAAATACTAATTTTACTGAGACTTGAAGGGTTTTGAGGAAGGATCTTACTATACACCAGCTGTCTCCATGCCCTGCTCCATTCCCAAGGCCCGAGTTCCTGTTTTGCTATACTCTTTCTTAGAGAGGCTATCACAGGCCCTGAATCTAGCTGTTGTCCCAGCCCCAGCACTGGTCTTTCTTTCTTTCTTTCTTTCTTTCTTTCTTTCTTTCTTTCTTTCTTTCTTTCTTTCTTTCTTTCTTTCTTTCTTTCTTTCTCTTTCTTTCTTTCTTTCTTTCTTTCTCTATTTCTTCTCTCCCCCCCCATTTAATCTTATTGAGTTTATTGGTATTTTTTAACCTCACAGTATAGTTACATTCATCTTTGGGGTCTTGTACCCTTACACGACAGATCTTGGTTCTCATTTTTTCTCCCTTTACCCCCTCCAGCCTCCCATATTTACAAAGACTTTATTCCCATTTTTTCTTTTTCTCATATTTTTTCTTTTCCCTTATTTCCTTTCCCCTACTCTTCCCACTTCCCCTACACCTTTAAGCATTGGCCTTTCTAACATTGAGGTCTGGGAAACAATAATTTGCTTTACCTCTTTATATTTATTTGCTTAGCTTAACGTGGCTGTTAGTTGCAAGATCAATAGTAGATATGTCATTCGGATAAAGTGAATCTTAGAAACAGAAGGCAGGGGATTGTTTACTGTGGGCTAAGGAGGAATGGGGAAATGTTGTCAAAGAGGAGTTAGTTAAAAGAGGAGTAAGTGCTGAAGATATGCACATGTACAGCATAGTGATTTAAGTGACTATAGTTAGGAACACATCCCATCCTCAAAATTCGCTAGATTAAATCCTAACTGAACCCACCACATATAAAGGATGGTAACTCTGTGAGGTAAAAGGTATGTTAAATAGCTTGATTATAGCAATCATTTCCAAATGTATAAAATCAAGGTGTAACATTGCATACGTAGAATATATACAATTTGTATTTGTACATTTTATCTCAGTAAAGGTTAAGAAAGTCAGTGCTCAACTCCGGTTTTCCCAGTTGGTTTTTGTTGTGCTAACAAGAGAAATCTAAAGGCAATACTTTTCCACTAACCACTGTTCCAAAGCTAAACAGTAGGAGTAGATGGCTTCACTTAGTGTTTTCCATTCTTTCTAGGTTCACATTAATATCCATTTCTAAAGTCCTATTTAAAATTTGCATTGTTTCTTATTTTATTACTTTAAAATCATTCTCTACTCTTGCTTTTTAAATTCAAAGAGTTCTTTCTGTTTGATTTTAGTTCCCTACATGAAGTTCATTTAGTTTTTTCTCAGGTTAGATATTATTAATTTTTATTCTAAATTAATTTGCCTATTTAAAAATACCACCATAAGACAATGAATTTTCTTCAATATTTTATTTTAAAATCATTTTTATAAAGAGTTTCAAATGTTTTTTCTGTAGAACCAACATTTATTTTCCACAATATTCCTAACCAAGGTCGTTTCTGAGGACATTGGACACAAGCATACCACTCTCCCATTCCACCTGGTTTTCATCACCAGACTTAAAATTCTCTCATCCATTTCTTTTATGTGCTCAGTTCTCATCAAGAGAGTCTGTGCTCTATTCCCATCAATAGAGAAGAAAACTACAGGGCAAGCAGACAACATGTCACACTTCAATTTTTCTTTCTTTTCTCTCGTCTCCACTGTAAGCAACAGTGAGAAAGGCCTGAATACTAATCCAGGAGATGTCTTTGTCCAGCTGCAGACTCATCACTTGAAAGCTACTGCCAAAGAAATGCTACATGATGTTATCAAAAGACGGGGCACCTGATGACAGCTTTCCCAGTCCATGTTCTCTTAGGATTTTAGAGCTGAACTTATCAAGGCTTATACGTGTTGAATGCATTCGACTTTTGCTTACTGTTTTTAGAATGTGGCAGTTGAGTGGTGATGTTCAAAAGGAAACATTCACTTTTATGCTGATGTCAGGGTTATTTCAACAGGGCCCTAAAGCACAGCTGATATGTGCACTGGAAGAATCAAAGTTGTGGTCCTGCAGGTGACATTATTATTGTGTGTCTGAAGCCAAATCAGGTTTGTGGTTAAACCAACAGCTTCTTGCTACTTCAGGTATAAATTACTTGTGCTTGGATTACTTAGATAAATGCCCCTTGGTCCATTTCCCTTTACTAACAGAGTCCTAACTTGTAATAAATGCAAATAACTGGTTGTGAGTAAAGAAAAAAAAATGAAAAGAGACAAAGAATGAATGAAAAGGAAACATGAAAAGAAAATATACCCTATGGACAAAATGATAAAATGATTTTTTGCTTTCATTAAAGTTTAAAGTTCTTATGCTGTATCTCAGTTATTTAAAGCTTTTGTAAAGCTCATGTGTTCATAATTTGGTTTTTTATTCTAATGAGAACATCTGCTTCCTTTTTAAACACTATCCTTTCTTACAAGATATTTCTCAAACTCTAGGCACCCTGGTTTCTTAATGCATCCTAATCAGATCCACTGTATTCTTTGCAGAATGACATGGGAATCACAAACAAGGTTTCTTGTCAGTTTAATGACTTAGTGGCTGATTTGCTGATTTGTTTTAAAGTCATTTATTATATAGCTGGATGATGATCTATATTTCTCTGTGTATGTGTTTGTGAATCTATGTATATATTTCCAATGCCAATATAGTCATGCAAATATGACCAAGTACATATTTCAGATGAAACATAGTTCAATAAAAGAAAAGATTTTTATTTGAAGCGTTCAGACTTTTGGTAGAGTGGTTATGAAAAGTACTCTATAACATATTGTTATAAATATTCAAATTAAGCTCTAGGCAATTATTGGATTTATCATCAACAATTAATGTTTCTTGCAACTGGACAGTGTATGCAATTTTAATATGAAATTTATTATGGAAGCTCACTATTCCCACCTCTGAGTTTCCTTCTTAAGTTGACAGTGTGGCCACAGGCTTACTCAGAAAAGGAGCAAGCAGAAATGTAGGATCAGTGGTTTTCTCTTTGCATACACCTTTTGAGCCAGCACATACACCAGTCAGTCAATTCTCAGTTCTTTCCTCCCATTTCTTTTCTTTTTTTTTTTTTTTTTTTTTTTTTTTTGCTAGACTTCTTGGTTTTTTGAGACAGGTTCTCACTACATAGTTGAGACTGACCTGGAGCTCACT
This sequence comes from Fukomys damarensis, assembly GCF_012274545.1. NCBI lineage: Eukaryota > Metazoa > Chordata > Mammalia > Rodentia > Bathyergidae > Fukomys > Fukomys damarensis. The sequence goes on from NW_022900917.1 coordinate 47,669,578, forward strand.
ATGTAGCCCAGGCTGGTCTCAAAGTCATAGCTATCTTCCTGCCTCAGCCTCCTGAGTGCTGGGATTACAGGCATGTGCCATGATGCCTGGCTTAGTTCCTACTATGTTCATCAGTAAAAATAATGATTTTAGCATGCTGTATTGATTGTATACGTTGTATTGGTGCTATTTTGAGGGATCTATATATAATCTCATTCAATACTCAAAAAAACTTTTGCAGATCCACTGCTATACTCACTTTGTAAATAACAAATTGGGCTAACAGAACATTAATTAAATTGCCTTATTTAACACAGTGTAGAAGTGGCATATCAGAATTCAAATATAGATATGTATGGCTCTAAAGACCACGTTTTTATCCATTAGGATGTTCTGCCTTCTTTCAAAATAAAAAAAAAATAGAGGTCCTATAGTTACTATTTCTTTACTTCATAGGTTCACTAAAGTATGATATGGAGGATCCATGTGTCTATTGGCTTTACACACATACACATGTGCATGCACACAGACAAACACTTGGTCATACACATGTGATTACACAGACGCATATATGTAACACAGAGATGCATACGAATGCATATATGCAGACTATTTATTGGGCTCCTTTTTTTAAAGCTCCTTTTTGACTTTATGGAAAAATAAATCAAACATTTCCTACCTCTCTTTTTGACTGTGTGACAGTCATCATTTTCAACAGCTTCTTAAATTTTAAATGTCACTGATGAAGTTTTTAAGTGTTGTTTTGTTGTTCCATTTTCCCATAATTCTTAGGGTTTCTATTTTATATATTTTCCCCATTAAGTTTATTGGTACATTTAAAGCAAACAATAGTTACATTTATCATTGGGATCTTGTACCTTTATATGATCTGTCTTGGTTCTTGATTTTTCCCCATACCCCTGCCCTCCCTTCACCCCCTTCACCCTTCTCTATTTACAAAGACTTTGTTTCCACTTTCTCCTTTTTTTCTTTTCCCTTATTTCCTTTCCCCTCCCCTTCCCACTTCACCTTCAGCCATTTTCTTCCTAGTTCACACTCTCAATTTCTATTGTACATTTTTCATGGAACACTTATCCTCCACTTGACTAGAATTTATGGGGCATTCAGTTTATCCACTAATGTGTTTGGAATAGATTGCAAAATGTTTGGAAAAGGTGTTTGTGATTACATTCAGGGATTCAAGTGGAAGAATCCTTTTGGTCTATCATTCTTCTCAATGGCATCATTATTGATTTCTCAGTGGCCACAAAATGAAGATGCTTTTCCAGTGCTATCATGAAGGAATTTTTAGAAGCCAATGTACTTGAAGAGCAATACAAGCATAAGATGTGGTCATAATGGAGAGGAATGACTGCAGGTGGGGCTCTCCCTGATAGTGAGTGAGTGCTCTTCCTGGCCTAGCAGGTGCTCCCTTCCTTATGTCTGCTTCTTTGAGTTGAACAACACTGAGGCTCTTTGTTCCAGGATGTAGGATGGACATATTCTGTGTGTATAACAGGCAAGTGAATAGCTGGGGGCCTTCAGAAAAAAAACAATTCAAGATGTTCAGAATTTGTTTCTTGGCTCTATAATTTGAGACATACTAGATTTGGCAGCAGGAAGAAAGAAAAGAGTCAGCGAAAAAAAATGTTCTTGGCTCACTTGTGCATGTCATTGAGGTTCTGCTGGTCTGTGCTATGGCTAATGGGAAATTTGGCTCCCTCCAGAAAGTGTGACCAGCACTTTATGAGTCAAAGGTGAAGGTCTGATGGTAAATGGCTCATTCACCCAAGTTAGATTCCAGAGTTGATATTCAGAGGCAGTTCCATTACAATTTTCCTTGGGGGCTTCACAGCCTTTCCCTGCTCTCTCACAGGGGCTGTTTGCTAAAGTGAAGCTAAATCACAGGACTGCGTTGTTTAAAACAGAGTTAATATTAAATTTAAAAATGGAAGTCTTAACTTTTGCTCAGCTTCTGACAACTGTTGCATATCAATTTTGTTAGAGTCATGATTGTTTTAAAAAGGTGCCTTACATAGTTTACTGCATTTTGGAAGAATATTAAGAGAACAAAAAGATGAGAGCGAGAGCGAGAGAGAGAGAGAGAGAGAGAGAGAGAGAGAGAGAGATTAACTCTGAGGAAGCAATTTTCCATCACTATAAGGTAAGCAGCTACACCCTATGTTTTATAATGAAGATTAGTTAGCAGTTGCACGTGTCCTCTCAAGAGATGTTGAAATCTTAAACCTCAGTACCTGTTAAGGTTACCTTATTTTGAAATTGGGTTTTTGTGGAACATTAAAATATTTGAGCTAATTGTGGGGAAGCCCTTATTCAATATGACAGATTTCCATTTACAAATGGAAAATCTGAACACACACACACACACACACACACACACACACACACACAGAGAGATTAACAGAAGGAGCTGGAGTTGGAGAGACATTTCTACAAATCAAGGAACACCACAGATGGACAGCAAGTCACCAGGGGCTGTGAGAAAGGCATAGAATGAAGTCTTCCTCATAGCCTTTAAGAGGAACCTGTCAACATCTTGATCTCAGACTTCCAGCCTTTATAACTACAACAGAATATGTTTCTGTTGTTTGAGCCACATAGTCTACTGTACATTGTTGTAGCAGCCCTAGGAACTAATAAGGGGTTCTTGGTGAAATTTCAATTTAAAAAAGAAGCACAAAGATTTCTGAGGTGAAATATATGTGAAAAGTATTGGGCTTAAGAGAAACAGGCCAAAAAAAAAAAAAATAGGCCAGGTGGAGAACTGTGGATGATTCTAATACAGAACTTTCTGTTCAAAGAACAAAGGCCTCTATGTCTCAAGATCCTACTGAGACAAAGTCTAATTCATACTTTCTGACACGATGTCCAGTTGGTATTTTGATAATATGGATGGTACTGCATAGTGCGTAGTTTCTCAAGAAGTCATGAGGAAAAATATTTTGATTGTCACCAAACCATCAAATTATATAATATATTAATAGAATCAGTATCAAAAAAGTTTGAGGGGCCCTCACATATTTTCAAAATGTCTATAATAAATTCAAATTAGGGTCTTTCATCTTTTTTTTGTTGTTTTAGGGTCTTTCATTGTTTTAAAGTGATACTGACTTGTGTGTGTTGTCAAGGATCCTGGTTTTGTATAAACTGTGGTTCACCTGTGCCAATATTGCAAGCCTGGAGTCAATGGGAAGGTATTGATTTTAGATAATGATTTTAACACCTGGTACTCATTGCACAGATGTGCATCCTTGCCTCTCCTCTTCACAAGGAGGAGAGACAATAAATGGGTGGATGGGTCCTTTTGTAGATTCTTTCATTAATTCTCCACAGGAGGCCATCTTTGATTCATCATGAATGTTATTTATCTGACAGGAGATCAATAGCTCAAGCAGAGGGGTAGAAAGCAGGCAGATTTTTGCCTTAAAAATCTAAACAAATTTCAAAGTCCTGTGATTTCTATTTGGAACAGTTCATTTTATTTTATTTTGTATTTCAGTATTAGGGCTGTGTTCAGATGTCCCCTCAAAGTCTCATGCTTTTTCAGAGGTGGCTAAATCTAGTGTGTGTGATTGATTCACAGTGGGGATAGGCCCAAAAACTTTAGGATTAAGAGCGTGAGTGCTACCCCAAGTTGTCTGAATAAGATAGAAGGAGCTAAAAGACAATGTTAAGGTCTCTTGTTGCTTTCCTACTGTCTGTCCACCACAAACTGTTGTTTGTCTGCCACCCTGCCTTGGAGCCAGCTGATTATGGACTGAAACCTCTAAGAACTGTAAACTAAATAAACCCTTTTCCCTTTAACTTTGGGTGTTCAGTATTTTATCTCAGCAACAAGAAAGGTAACTAAGACATCCAATATGTGTACTTCAGCTTGAGGTTGGCTGTTGCAAGTGATGGTGAAACCAACAGAGCTGGCCTTGGATTTTTAATGGTTTCTGGAGATGCTATACAAGCTCTTGAATTCCCTGAATCATAAAATTGTGCGGGACCAAGTAGCATCAAGGCATGAATATCCCTGGTGACATTCAAAATTATTGGTGGATCTGGAAGGTCTTTTGGTATTGGGCAGAAATTGGGATTTTTGATTTGGATGTTGGGTTCATGGTCAAGCAATTACCAATTATGACACCATACTGTGATAATATATTCTCTGTGTATGGATAATTCCAGCTGTTGAATAATGTTCAATGTCCTTATTGAACTAAGGTAGAACTTTGAGGATTCCCAGGAAATGAGGTTTCAACTCTATGTTCCCCCAATACCATCTCCACAGCCAAAATATCTTTGACCAAGATACATATTTATGCTGAATCCAGTCTACCTGACCATTAGATGTTATTATTCATCTATCTCAGGACTCAAATGAGAGTGCAGCCTAATGCTTTCTGTCTGCCCTTAAATGAGATCAGATTGGTAGTTCAGTTCCAGAAAGCTCCTGTATCCCAGAGAGAAAAATTTATGTGGGCAGAATATCCAGATCCGTGTCTCAGGTGTACGGATGGAAGTTGCTCACTCTGGGCTGTGAGCCGCACGCAAGACATGAGAGCATCTTAGACAACTGTTTCCAGTCACCACTCACAAGCTAAGGTCAAGCAGTTGAATTCAGGTCACTCAGCATCTGACAAAGAAAATCATCTGACAGCATCACATCATAGACTACTGAGGTCATAGCCACAGGCAAGAAAATGTGGGCAAGTACGGCTGATGCCTCAAAGTTCTCCAGGTCTGACCAGGACCATGTTCATCAGGAAGAAGTGAGGATATACCCTCTGCCATGAATTAGAGGCTCTATCTGTGAGATCTGTGGGACTGGGCCAGTCTTTTACAGTGGTCGTGGGCCTAATTCTTAATTCTCCATCAGTGTAAATTATTTGCAATGACTCCCCCCACCTCCAGAAAAAAACAGCCAGGGAGGAAAGGCACACTGGCATCTGTGGAGTTTGGTACATTGCATATACAATCTCATTAATCTCAACCTCAGGAAGCAGGTGGTGTGATTCCATTTTCCAGATGATAAAGGTAAAGTCCAGGCTGAGGGCCCTGCCTGAGGTCAAAAGCAGGAAGGGGCAGAAGCACGATGATATTGATGTTTACGCAGATACTGTCCTCATTCCTAGGGCATTTGCCTCTACCACATCACATTGCCTTGCTTAAAAAGAACCCATGTCTGTTATAGCATGTATTTGGCCTCTTCCGATTTTTAAATAGCATTTCATTATTGTTTCAGGTCCTTACGCTGCAGTTAGCATTGAAGCAGATTGATAAAATACTCTCACCCACCCATCCATTCAAGCTTAGAGGCTCCTATTAGTAATGATTTCTGACATTTCTGAGGTCACCCTTCTCCCTCCTTCAACAGAGAGGCACAGTCTGGCTCCACAATTCAAAATGAAAAAGCAAAATGGCAGCAAATGTCAAGTGCAAGAGTGATTCTTTTAGCACCAAGAGAGCAAAGCTATTAAAAATTTCATTCTCCTTTGCCCTTCCATTTTCTGGGCTACATTCGCTTTATCCTACTGAAATCAGCATCATGGGAAACAAGTGGCCTCTTGATTTTTAAATAGCATTTCATTATTGTTTCAGGCCCTTACACTGCAGTAAGCATTGAAGCAGATTGATAAAATACTCTCACCCATCCATCCACTCAAGCTTAGAGGCTCCTATTAGTAATGATTTCTGACATTTCTGAGGTCACCCTTCTCCCTCCTTCAACAGAGAGACACAGTCTGGCTCCACAATTCAAAATGAAAAAGCAAAATGGCAGCAAATGTCAAGTGCAAGAGTGATTCTTTTAGCACCAAGAGAGCAAAGCTATTAAAAATTTCATTCTCCTTTGCCCTTCCATTTTCTGGGCTACATTCGCTTTATCCTACTGAAATCAGCATCATGGGAAACAATTTCTACTACCCCCACCCAGGACATGGACACTGTCACCTCCACAGGTGTGCATCTGAGTACGGTGAGACCTGAAAACAGTTTGTTTAGTACTAGAAACTGGCAGGGAAGAGAGAGTACATTTTTACTATTGTCTGTAAAGGGAACGGAAAATGAAGCCTCTTTATTTTATTACCTTGTAAGAGATTTAAACATGTATATATATTTATTTGATTTTGAATAAATGGAACAAGAATTCTTTTATTAAGTGTTTTGTTACTCAAAATAAGGTTACAGGAGTTCTTGAACAAAGCAAATCCTATGGAAATTGAATTTCTTTTTAATTTGGAAAAATAGCAAGAAAATGATACTTTCTCATATCAGTTTGACATTTCATCATTGTGTCATCATCTCATAAACTGCATGCACCAAAACATCATTAAAGACTACTGCAGGTACTGGTAAAAGAATGCTACTAGTTTCTGAAACATGAATTTAGAAGAATAAAAGGAATTGACTTCATTTTTAAAAACAGAAAAGCTGACCCACTTTGCTGCACTTCTGTTTTTGATAAATCTTGCCCTTGTCATCTAATCATTGATTTCTAAGACTATTCATTTGTCAAAGCCCTTTTAGTTCATGCTTCTTTGTTACACATTCATTATTTGTTGAACTGAGAGTACACAGGCTTCCCCGTCCATGCTCTTTATACACCATTTTAGTACTTTTTCTTTTTCTTTCATAGTTATGTGATCATATATGGGTTTTTAAACCTCTCAGTTATGGAATGAGACTTTTCTATTTTATGAGTAACAATAAAATCTTGGAAACTTGACGTGCTAATTTTGTTCTATTATCTTCTTGAAGGACTGAGAACCCTGATGAGTTGTGGGTAGCTAAGAATTACAAAGCAGGTGAAATTTTATTGAATTAAAACAATGAGAATACAACAGTTTGAATGATGTTTTTTAGTCAGACTGTTTTGAACCTATTAGCATGTTGAGTACAGAGTGAATTCAGAGGAGTGATCTGAACAAATTCATCTTTTCTCTAAGCCACTATTTCTCCCCCCTGATATACTGTCCAATCCTTCCTAAATAATGCCAGTTTCCTCTTACTCTGACTGCTGCTTGCCAAGATGTGCCTGGACAGCAGTCTGCAGGCTGCATCACCTATTATATGAATGTCTGTCTAAAACCTTTTTCACTCTGGTTTATTTCACATCTTCTGGAAAGTATATGATAAGCCAAGATAATAAATAGCAATGCTGCATCAGTCACTAAGACAATTTCTAGTCCTGATCTGATACTCTTTCATTGTTCTTTGTGGGTGGTGTAGTCAAGCTGCTCCTGGATCACTGCTCCTAGACAGGTCTCATGTTTAGGTCCTGGAAGATGGTGGGGACACGGGGGCTACAAAATCTCTAAATTTGGTTTTGTCAAACTTCTTGTTTGGTGAAGGAAGGTAAAGGTTGGCAAAAGAGCAAGAAGTCAATTCTATTAGGTACAATATATTTTTTACATCATTTAATCTGCAGGTCAATAAATTTATATTATGAAGAAGGAGAAGATTTGTGGAACATCAGGCTAAAAAAAAACAAGAGAATTGAACATGTGAACACTGAAAATATCCCTAATTTTAGACATCTGCCTTTACATTAACACAAAATCCCCAGAAAATGATAGAATATTCTTTTGAAATTCTAGTAATATACAAACATGTCCCAACTCCAGATAATGGTTCTTCAATTATTTATGATGCTGTACAATGTACCTGGTAGCTAAAACAGGTATTGTTTAATCCAAACTTCTTTTTTGGGTATGGAATAGGATTATAAGTGGTATGGACATTGTAAGGACTTCTCTTATGTGGCTCCTCATGGGAGAAAGGCAGAGTGATCTATAGAGTTTTAAGAGATGCTGATACCACCAAAGGTTAATACTCTTGCCCTTTCATAGCCCTGGCTGTGGCCAGTGTCCTCAGTACAGACAAAGGACGACAGTCACCAAACGGATGAAACAAGTTTTTCTGATTGTGAATTATTTCTTACTGTTGTCTTTTGCCTCAGAATTTCTCCTAACTGGACTAAGAAAATCACATTCAATGCTAATTCATCAGCATTTTGTATTGAAAAAACTAATATAGAACATGAAAATAAAGTGTTCTCACTATGGCCCAGCTATGAAAATTTAATCACATCGAAGCTAGAAGGAATTAAAATAGCATCTGGTGAGGGCAATGGAGTGATGGCTTTTATTAAGCAAAAAAGACCTTCCACTCCATTTTTGGATGAAAAAATAAAAAGTTTATTTTACCCTGATTTCAGATATTATTGTAAATGCTAAGCTAAAGGTTAAGTAAAAGTCCTGGATATAAGTAGTCACTTTGAAGTTTTCTCAAAGCATCTGAAATCCCTATTATCTTCAGAAGAGCACGTTCTTTCTGCTTGGAAATGGGTACAGATAGTTTCTAAGGAGTTATTTTACTTTGTAGATATTCTCACTTTCTGCCCATTATAATAACATAATGCGACCCTAGAGTTTCCTAATCATGCCTTTTATAAATAATGGGATTCTTTTATTTAACAGCTTCAGGGAGAATAACAAATGTATTGAGTTGCAAAAAACTCTTTAGGGCCTAAATTACCCTGCCTTATCAGCCAGGTGAATGATCTGCATTTTTGGGGCATTTAAGTTCATGATTGGGTTCTCTCCCTGGAACTTATTGCTACTACTGTATTAATTTGGTATGCAAATAACCTTTTATCATACAATTGCAATGAACCTCAAATAATTCCTTATTTACAGGTCTCAGGACCTTTTCCATTAAGTGATGGACCCATACTGACTGAGGAGCAAGACTTCAAGATTTCTCACTTCTTGGATGGTATTTAATTTGCACAGAGAAGAAAGGGCATGAACTCAGATAAATGCTGGCTAAGAAGCATAGTGAGTCACAGTGTGGACATTCAGTCTTACTATAATCAAGAAAAATAAAACAAACAAAACTACTGTTAGTTTCCAATTGCTGCAGCAAGTCACCATATACTTAGTCACCTCAAATAACACAAATATACAGTCTTAGTTCTAGAAGTTGAAAGTCAAATATGGGACTCTTTGGGCTAAAGCTAAGCTGTCAATACAGCAGTGTTCCTTGTGGTGCCCTAGCGGCGAATTCCTGCATTTTCCAGCTTCAAGTGTCTTACATGCCTAGACTTCAGGACATTTTCCATCTTCAAAGCCAGCAACAGTGTGGATAGGTGAATTCTTAAGTCTCATCTTCTGACTCATTCATTCTTTTGCCTCAGTTTTTCAATTTTAAAGATTCACGATTATTCGAGTCTCTTTCAGATAATCCAGGACAGTCTCCCATTCAAGGTCCTCAACCAAAATCACATCTGCTAAGTGCCTTGTTTGTAGAAGGCAACATGTTAACTGGCTTCAGGGATTAGACATTCTCTTCTTTGGGAGATTGATGCTACGGACTATGTGTCTGGCTGTTTAGATATGTGGACTCTCTAGCTGGCCTCTTCAATTTGAAAGTTCCTGGGAAAAATGCAAACATGTGCATAAAAGCGTAGGTATCATTGTTCCTGGGGTACTGTGACAATAAAGCGCTGTGCACAACTTCATAGCTGCTCATGTGCTTCTTCTTTGTCAGACATCCTCCCAAAGCCACACACTCAATATCGATTTCCTTTCGCTTTGCTTTTCTTGTTCCAACTTCTTTTCTCTCATTCTTTCTTCCTATCTTTCCTTTTCCCTTCCTTTCTTCCTTATGCACTCTCCCTCCCTTCATCCCTCCTTCCTTCTTTCCCTCTTTCTCTCCTACTCACCCTCACTCTCCTTTCCTTTCACCATAGTCACGTTTTCCTTTAGGTTGGGGGTCTGTGGCCAAATGTCATGGCTGTTATCTAAAATGTCCCCCCAAAAGGCTCAATATGATGAAAGTTTGGTTATAAGTGATGCACTTTGGGGAGCTAACTGGATCCTGAGGGCTCTAACATCATCAAAGAAATTAATCCACTGATGAGATCATACTTTGATTGCATCATTTGGAGGTAATGGAAATAGGAGTTGGGGCCTAGTTGAAGGAGTTCATTTTGGGGGGTGTGACTTTAGAGGCTATATCTTGTCTCTAGTCCTTTCCTCTTTGGCTCTTTCTTACTTTCTCTGACTCTCAGCTACAATGAGGTGGACAATTTTCCTCTGCTGTATGCCTTTCCACTATAATGTTCTGCCTCATCTCAGGCCTATAACAAGGGAAACAGCCAACCTTGGACTGAAGCCTCTGAAGCCATGAACCAGAAAACCTTTCTGCTTTTCAAGTGTATTTTCTCAGGTATTTTGTCACAGCCATGGAAAACTTAATAATATAGGTAGACTGAGTTGCCAGTTTTTTTAATGCAGGACTGAAAATAATGCTATGGGAAGGAAACGTTCAAATGAGAAGAGGAATAAAGGAGAGGGAAAGGAAAGAAGGAATAAGAAAAGAAAGAGAAAACAGAAGGAAAAACTGGAAACAAAGCTTTTGTAGATAAGGAGGGGAAGAAGGGTTGCAGGGGGGAGTAGAATGGGAAAAAAGAAGCAAGATATATGATGTACAGGTATAAATTCCCTATGATGAATTTTATCATTTTATGTATCTAAAATATACCAATAAATGTTTTGCTTTAAAAAAATGAGTTGAGAAACTATCCCAGCAGTTTTTACTTTATGAAGAATTATTGCATTTATTTGCAGAACTTCTTTATCCTGCAAGGACTTTCAGCACCAGGGCAGCAAAGATATATCATTAATCCAATCTTCTCAGGGAAGAGCCCCCATCTAGGGGGGTCTTCACAGAAAGAATTTTTAAACATGCACACAGAAACTTTGAAAATGGAGTAAATGTACAGGATCCAGAAGAAAAAAAAATCTTCCTCTTTGATATCTCTTTCTTTCTCATTGATTGCATTTTTCCCGACTCTCCAAATTTAAACAAATCAAGCCCTAGAAAAAAAGTCAAACCACATTTTCCAATTGACAATTGATTTTTTCCCCAAAGCCTCATGGCATGTCTAGAGTGAAATTGAGAAGACTATGTTAAAAATGTTGTATACATTGGAAATAGTATATAATCAGGCCATGAAATAAATCAGCATCTTTTTGAGATCTGTGTTTTTCATGGGAAACTAGAAATTGAAGGATAACATGGGTTAGGAAAGATGTATATCAGAAATACTTTTTTCTACTAATGATACCAAAAAAGCTTGGCTTCTACTTATAAAAGTCATGCCTTCATTCATTCAAAAATATTTGTAGAAAAGACCCCGGAGGGGGTTTCTTCAGCTGCCTGGCTGCCTGCCTGCCTGCGATCACCCGGCAGCGTGCGTGCGAGCTCCCGGCCTGCGTGACAACAGACCCAGGAAGGCCCCAAGGACCCCGGAGGGGGTATCTTCAGCTTCCTGCCTGCCTGCCTGCCTGTGATCACCCGGCGGCATGCGCGTGAGCTCCCGGCCTGCGCGACAACAGACCCAGGAAGGAAGGTAGCCACGTGGGTGCCCTTGAAACACCCACACGACACCCCCCCGTTCTCAAAACTCCTGATGGGGCCAGTCCTTAGACCAACTCTGCAGAGGCATAGGTTCCCATGAAGGGTAGTTTTCTGAGATCCCAACTTTGAACATCTTTAAAGAAAGGGCTGGGGAAACCTGTAATAGAACTGAGTGGAGTTCAAC
>NW_022900917.1:47685737-47713816 GCF_012274545.1 Fukomys damarensis
TGGATAAAGAAGTTGTGGTTTTTCTATAAAATGGAATATTACTCAGCCATAAAGAGCGAGAGAATAGATTCATTCATAGGAAAATGGATACATATTGAAGATATACTCCTAAGTGAAATAAATAAGTCACACATGTGTAAATACCAAATAGTTTCCCTGGTGTGAATATTCTGCAACAATGCATAAGATTCTAATAAGATTACTGACATGTAGAAAATTGAAGAAAGGAGCTAAAGGCATAGGGAAGGTGTGATGCATAGGGGAAGAACAAAAGGGGAAAAGAAAAAAATATGAGAGAATGAAAAGATGAAAATAAAGTGTTTGTAGATGGAGAGGGGAGGAGGGGGTGAAGGGAAGGCAGAGGAAAGGGGAAAAAATGAGAATCAAGACTTGCCATGTAGAGGTACAAGACCCCAACAATGAATGTAACTGTACTGTATTCCTAAAATGTACCAATAAACTCAATAAAATTTTAAAAAAAATATTTGTAGAATGTACAATGAGCAAGGCTATGCAGAGCTGATTTGGATGTGAGTATGTAAAAGTGAAAATGACATTCACCTCTATCCTCAATCTAGGTTATGATCTAGAGAGAAAATATTGCAAATAAATGTTACTCCTGGGTGTGGTAAAGAAATTTTATAAATGTCTTTGATTTTCCTGTTTGAAACCCACTTCTCATTATATTTATATGACCCATATGACTCATCAAAATGAAGTCTTAGGAAAGATTCCATCTACTTATGATTTTAAAAGCTAAAATATAGATATTTCAGAAATAGTTTTTATTTTTTTAATTTGTAACAGGGTTTTCAGAATATCCAAATACAGATCAAAGAGGCATGAATGGTCTTTATGTATTTCACTCCACAGTGGTGTGAAAGTGTATTTTTTAAAATATAGGCAACTGTTTTCCCCAAATCTTTAAATAAGATAGTCTGTCAGTTTTAACATAGTTAAGGTTAATTTTAAGAAGAGACTCAAAAGTATACATAAATAAAGGAAATAAAATTGATTATCTGTGAGGAAAAGAAGGTAGAAAAAATAGAATAAAAATAATAAAACATAATGTCCACACTACTGCTGTCATATGGGAGTGGAAATATGTCAGGAGAAGGTTAAAATTGTGTCAGAAAAGTTTACTTTCTGCAGTGCTCAGGTGTGGAGTTAAATACCAATATCCATTGTACTTGGGATTATGACCAGAAAAAATCCCAGAGTGTAGTGAAATTTCTTTCCTAGTTATCCAAAGCTAATGGATTTTTAAAAAAATCATTCATCTTTCTTTTCCATTAAAGAGTCCAAGGTATCCCCGAGACCCCCAGGACCAAAAATATTGTCTCTTTCTTGGAGAAGGGCCTTCACCATACTTACCTCTTACGTGAATGACTGGAAATTGACTTCTCAAATGTTAAAGGATTTGATCTCTGGTTATTTCATGTAAATTAAAATAAATATATAATGATGTTACCAGCTAATTGCAAAAGATGTCCATACATGTGTTAAATAGCTCCCTGACAACCAGTGCTCTCATCTGCCCTATCTGAAGGATGCATTTTGTCTGGTTGAAATTTATGCTGACACTTGGAAGTAGAATAACATCAAATAAGACAATTAGGGGTTAACATGAGAGTTACCCTAGCCACACACTCAAGCTTGTTTGTATCTTTCATTTCTAATTAAGTTTCTACTGGATCTGCATATTTCTTCCTAACTGTCCCAGCTGTCTTCTCTGATATTCAGAGAAGCACTTTGAATAGTACTTCCTCATATGTATTCTACCTTAGCATACTTCTATATCTTAGGGTTAAACTACTTTATCTGTATAAACTTTGTTTCTCTACCAAGTTTTTTAGAGTCAACAGAGATTGTCCTTACTTTCATTATTCTTTCTTCTTTCTTTCTTTGTTTTTAATTGAGTTTATTGGTACATTTTAGGTGTACAGTACAGTTACATTCATTACTGGAATCCTGTACCTTCACATGACAGGTCTTGGTTCTCATTTTTTCCCTTTGTCCCTGCCCTCCTTTCACTCCCTCCTCCCCTCCCCATTTACAAACATTTTATTTCCATTTTCTCATATTTTTTCCTTTTCCCTTATTCCCTTTCCCCTGCCCTTCCCATTTTCCCTACACCTTTAACCCTTTTCTTCGTATTTCACACTATTAATTATCCCATTAGGGTCTTGTGTACTATTATAGTTTTTCACACCAGAGAAACTATTTGGTATTTACACATGTGTGACTTATTTATTTCACTTAAGAGTATATCCTCGATATATATCCATTTTCCTATGAATGACTCTAATTTCTTATTGACTTTCATCATTCTTAACAACACTAGGATTTGCCATGGCAAACATTTAATAAACAGAGACTTTACAGCCAAATGGATTTCAGCAAAGTTTGAGATCTCTTTTGGTGTCCACCCACCACCCTAGGCATCTTACAGTTCTTTCTGACAGTATTCACTTTGGTAGGGGGATGTGTTGCATGGATCATGTTTATTTAAGACCAATAATAGCTTTTATAAATTCAAATTGTTTTTGGCATGGAAGACAAAATGAATTAGCTCAGGGTATTTTATTCTCCCTTAATTCCTAATCATACTGAATTTAGAAAAATTGTGCGAATATTATGTGAACAGTGTACCTGATTTTGTCACATTTACTAGCTATTACAAAATTATTGAGTTACAAATAGGCAGACAGCTGGAAAAACAGGAAATGCTGAACTACAGAATTCAAACAGAAATACACTATTCTTTGGTCAATAAAAGTGTCACTATGTTTAGGCTCTGTAGTACAATGCTGTACACATTGTTTTCACATGCAGAATAAAAACCATTTTGCTGAAAAATTAAAGACATTCTAAGATAACTTTAAAATCTTATGAAAATTTTCAGGCATAGGAAAAATATTCTTTAATTTAGCTGACACCAATTTTAGGGTGTTCCCTTTGCCTCGATATCACTGAAGATCCACTGTACAGTTTAGAAGTTGCTATCCTTATTAACTTATCAATTACTGAATTAAAAAGTCACAAAGTAATGATTTAACTGTGAATGGAGACAGCCTTACTTTTTTCATCTTATGAAGATGTTTAGAATCTACTTCAAACATTTCAAATAAACTGCAGGTTTGTGAAGACAGAAAGAAGACATCACTTATTAAAAATAAATGCCAGTTCATTATACACAATGTCATTCACAAGTTACTAATACTGGGAAGGGTTACTGATATTTTCTTAGAAAATAAATAGTGGAATCTTGGGGAATGTCAAAGAGATACAGGACTATGAATTTTGTCTCTTCTGAGAGTGAATTTAGCAGAAATTGCACTTACTTCCTTTAATAATGAACATACCTGTCACACCTCAACATTCCAGGAAAGCTAGATGTTAGTTTACTAAGGTTTAGGTTTCACTTGTCATATGGATGTTTGTGTTTTTAACTCCTGTAACAGACTAAATGATGCTCACATTTCTGTGCTGGCCCCTGAGTTCTACATCTTATTCACCTCTGGACATTGGTTCAACGTGGACCTCACCACGAAGATCTGAAGCCATCTGAGTAAAAGGA
Source organism: Fukomys damarensis (assembly GCF_012274545.1). Classification (NCBI taxonomy): domain Eukaryota; kingdom Metazoa; phylum Chordata; class Mammalia; order Rodentia; family Bathyergidae; genus Fukomys; species Fukomys damarensis. Next base: position 47,689,318 of record NW_022900917.1, read on the forward strand.
CAGGGGTAGATGCAGAGGGTGGTCCCAACTCAGCTCCATAAGAAGACAGTCTGACTCACAGTGGCAGCTTTGTTATTTTTCTGTTCCTCTGGCTGGAGAAAACATGTAATTCTAGGTGTGTGACAAAAGCAGCAGCTGCTGTATCTTTGGTTGTACCGCAAGGGAATCTGAGGATAATTAAAAAGGGCTAGACTGACATCATCCACTCATAAAGTTCTGACATTTGCAGATCAAAGATAGGATAGCATTTAATAAATTTGACATCTTCTTTATATTTTACTGTCACAGGATGTCACATGTTGTAGTCAAAATCTAAAACGAAAGTTTATATTACATTAAAATATTTTTTTAAATGTGATGGTCAATTAGGAGTTTTGTATCTTATTTTCCAGCACAAGGTTTTAGCAATGTAACTGCTTTTATTGTTGCATTTGCAGATAATTTAATTATTCTACATGCAGCTATTGAATCAAGCTATAATAGTGACAACTTAAAAGTCAGAAAAATTGATGATAGAGACTACAAGAAAAAAGGAATTAATTTAACTTTGCAAAAACTTAAGGCAAGTTATATTATTTAAGCCCTTATAATTGTACAAGGATCTATATTATTTGTTTACTCTTACTATCTGATTACTTGATTGTTTTTGAATTTGGAAGTTTCTTTTTTTCTGATTTTAATTATTTTATCGGTACATTCAATGTTTGCAATATAATGACATTCATCTTTGGAAATTTGTACCTTTACATAATCAACCTTGGTTCTTATTTTCGCCATACCCCTGTCCTCCCTTCAACCCCTCCTTCCCTATCTACAAAGACTTTGTTTCCATTATTTTTCATTTTATCATATTAATTCTATTCCCTTCTTTCCTTTCCCCTACCCCTCCCATCACTGAATTCTTTTATTAATGCTGTTTACTATTTATATCAACTTTTGAATTTCCTATGAAAACTCAAGATTTATTCCTAGCTTCCACTTATTGAATACAATGGTAAAAATCTGGATTTGTTCATTTTTTAGTGAAAGAAGTCAGTAATATTTAAATGCAAATCTTAGATACTACCAGACAAGTGGCCACCAAAACACTATTTGATGATTGAAAATATTGTGTCAGGTATTTTAAAACCATGGTTAGATAACCAAAACCAAAGCAAAGATAATACTGGCTTCTAAAGGTATATCTATGTTCTGCAGTGAATCTTAGATCCCTTCTATTTATAGCTTCAGAGACACCGTTCATCACTTTAAGGTTCAAATAAACATATACAGTATATATCTACCAGGATTCTTGCTTTTCCTTTGATGGATGCTTTTGCTTTTAGTAATTGAAACACAATGAGGACTTCTTCAATTTATTCATGTCTTATTTTTGTGATGAAAGGTGAGAGGACATCTTACAGGAGTCCAGTCTATACATAAATATCTTTTTTTCCCATTGTTTACTGGCACATTTAAAGCAAACAACACAGTTACATTTTCAATGGGATCTTGTACCTTTACATGATATGTCTTTGTACTTATTTTTTCTCCATACCCCTACCCTCCCTTCACCCCCTTCACCCTTCCCTATTTACAAACATTTTGTTTCCATTTTTCCCTTTATTTCCTTTCCTCTCCCCTTCCCATTCCCCTTTAGCCATTTTTTTTTCATATTTTACATTACCAATTATACTATTCGAACCTTATTTTTATGTTTAGTTTTTCACATCAGAGAAACTATTCAGTATTTACTCAAGTGTGTCCTATTCATTTCACTTAAGAGTATAGCCTCAACGTGCATCCATTTAGCTATAAATGTCTCATTTCTCATTCTTTTTTTTTGGTACCGGGGATTGAACTCTGGTCCTTGTCTTGCGAGGCAGGTGGCGGAACAACTGAGCTGAATAATCCCCGGCCAGTTTCTCATTCTTTATGGCTGAGATTATACACAAATATCTTTAATTTATAAAAAATAGTATAAATGAGTAAAAATAGTATGTAAATAAAGAAAGAGAAGCAGTAATGGTTTTAAATGTTTATCCATTCATTCACCCATCCATTTATAAAATCTATTGTTTATATCTATCCAGTCACTACAAAAAGAAAAAAAAATAACTTTGTTACCTTATATCTATCTCAATTTATTCTCATTTAATTTTTAAAACATAATAGGACTTGAATACCCTGGTAATATATAGTATTTTTATAATAAATTCCCTACCCAGGTTTTTTAATATACCTAGTCTCATTATCTCTTATTTTAAATGTCTGTCTGCTGGGTTCTTTTTTTCTCCTCCTCCTCCTCCTCCTCCTCCTCCTCCTCCTCATTTACTTGTAGCATTTTTTTCCTTCACTCTGTTTTTTATTTTTAGTTAATTTTTTTCAGGATGGTTGTAATGCTGAGGATCAAATGCTAGGTTTTACAATAATCACAGCTTGCTAAGAAGGTGGATACCTGGAGCCCCACTCACATTATTCTGATCCATTAGGCTCTGACTGAGGGTTCTGCATTTTTTATAGCCTTTTATACCGTTCTGATTTGAGTTATTGAGCTTGTGCTTGAAGAAACTGCTTTAAGGCAATGACATGACTCTGAAGCCTCCTTTTTCTTAAGGAATTATATGTTCCATACTACTAGAAATAACATATGTATCTATTATATCCATCACGAAGTCCAAACTTAGTAGTTTGAAACAATCACAGAATTTATTTTGTTCATGAATCTGCAGGGTGGGGCTAGGTGGGTTGCCTCCTCTGTCCATGTTGTGTCAGGAGGAGTGGTACACTTGGAGCTGTATATTAATTTCCAGCGTGGCTCCCTTAGATAGCTGGAAAGTGGGAAGTAGGTATTGTCTGGGTGTTGAGCAGGAAGCTGTCAGGGCCATTTTTGTTTCTTCAAGTTTCTCCATGGAACTGCTTGGGCTTCCTCACAGGATGGTGGTTGGATTCCAAGGTTTGAGTGCTCCAGTAGAAACTCAGTGGAACTGTTTACTCTCTTAAAACCTGGGTCCCAAAGGGGCAGAGAAATGCTTCCTGTATAATTTGTGAAAGCAATTGCAGAGCTATCTTAGTCAAGAACAGAGAATTATGACTCCAACTCTCATTGGAAGTTAACAATTTTGTTTTTGCTACCTTTTTTTTTGGTACTGGGGATCAAACTTGGGACCTTGTGCTTGTGACACAGCTGGCGGAATCACTGAGCTAAATCCCCAGCCCTGTTTTTGCTATTTTAAAATATCAAGCATAGTCTGATTATTTAGAGGTTTTCTAGTGTCTTGGCTTCCAAATCAAGGTGAGTGGTTTAGCAGCATGTAAACATTAGAACTTTATTATATTTTTCTTATTTTTTATAATCTATTGTAAATAAAATACAATTTTCCTTTGATTTGTATGAATTTTAATTGTAAAGCTATATAGCTTCCATTACACCAGGATTCAGAAGAGTTTTATTACCTCTAAAATTGCTTCATGTAATCCTTTTATAATCACACCTTTACTCAACTGCAGCCCTTGGCAAAATGATTATCTCTAATAAAAACTATCTTTGTCTTTTTAAGAATGTCAAACAAGTGGGACGGATGACAAACTGTCAACCTTTTGAGAATGGCTCCACACAATGTTTTTGAAATGCATTTATTTGTTATGTATATCAACAGTTTGTTTCTTTCTACTATTTAGTAGCACTATACAAATAGTATAGTGCTATACAGTCATATCTTCAAATATGACTATTGTGGTCACTCACCTATTGAAGGACATTTGGGTTATTTACAGATCTTAGTTGTTACAAGTAAAGCTGCTAGGAACATTTATGTATAAAATTTCATTACATTTTAATTCGTGCTTTAGAAAATTATGCTTGTAAGGTATGTTTAAAAATATGCATAATACATTGGCACAGTAGTACACACATAATTACATGTACATTTTGTAGAAGTGTTCATGCACTTAATAATAAAGGTATACAATCAAAAAGTGGTACCAATCATGGAAGTTGGGTGATACATAGTGTTTTCAAATTATAACAGCAATTTTTACCTTTATTTATTTATTTTATCTACTTTTTTTATTTAAAAAATCTACCTTATATAAAATTTAAAAAGTTTTTAGATGTCTCTCTGGTCCAGTGACTTGTGATGCAGAGCTGTGAGTGCGTAATGGGCTGAGGAGTAGATGGCAGAGAGAAGCTCTGGCCTTCCTCCTTCCACTGTGTTGCGCTGCTAACCCAGGTGACTTAGGTCAAATCATCAGTGACATCTTCAATTTAAAAATATGTATTCCTTGCAGTCCAGCATTTTCTCACAACACATTGCAAAATAACTGATGAAGACCTTCAAAATCACTGAGAATGCTTTGGGGTCAGGAACACTTTTCTTCCTTAACCTCTGCTAGGTGTGTGTTTGCTCCCTTAGCTCTGTACACATATGGCCCAAAGCAAATCACTAGACTTGTGGGAACTGCAAGTCCTCACTCTGCCTCTCCCCGGTAAAGGGATTCTGTTTCTTAAAAATAATGTATAACTTTAGCATGGGCACATTTCTAAGGCACTAATGCAAAGGAAGCAACGGAATTTAGTTTGTTAGAATTCAGCCCATGTCAACTTGTCACTTCTCCACTGTCACTGGCCCCTTGGTTTGGGCTGTGAAATATTTATTCACTTTATTTATTTATTGAATATGTTATATATCCTTGTAAAAAATATTAAACCACCCAGACCAGCATGGCTTAGCTAAACCCTGTTAGATGACAGAGTAATTTCCCTTCCACACGCTTAGATTTCAAAAGCTCATACTGATAAAAGGGAAGGATGTTGAGACTAGGATGGTAAAGTTGTATCAACATCACCAAAGGAATCCAAATTTAGAACAAATGGCTGAAGTTCGTTACAGTTCAGCCTGTCTCAGCTATTTACATTCTCACTTCCTCTGTTTTCCTAGCTACAGTACGAGGAAGAGAGCGTTGCATTTCCAATAAATAATGTATAATTAATTAGCATTTCTAAAAGCATAGTACCCTTAACACATAATTGTCTTCCCTCTACCCAAACAGCAAGTACTAATGAGATCAGGTTTTTGACTTTAAGCAATTAGCCCCTGTTATTTGGTAATTGTGTAGTGCATGGGGAATGGAACTAGATTTCTCTGGGTTTATCCATTTAAAAACAACCTTGTTACTATAGAATGGATAGAAGTCTTTTTTTTTTAACATGGGAAATATTATTTAACAAAGTTAGAGAAAAGGGATCTTTGCTTTAGGAAATTTTAATCTTTACTGCCTCAGAGAACTTAATCATTCTGAATTGAATAGAGTGAGTAGAGATGTGGATGGAATTTTTGAGTAGCACTTTATTTACTATTGTAGTAAATACTTAACATTACTGAAGCAAGTTTAAATAAAATACAAGTTTGTTTACTTCCTTGTACTAGATTTTTAAATTTGTACAAACATGCGTTAAAGACAAATAAACTCTTATTGTAATATCTATTTTATTTATGCCTTTATGACTTCAAATGTCTGTAAAGGCCTTTCAATGCGCTATCATTCCCTTAAGTTAGGGAATGTGGCTAATGTCACAGAGGCTGTTGAAGCGCACTTTGATAATTAGAGCTGAGCAGAGGAGGCTTAGGAGTTGGTGGCATGGTGATGGCTGGGGAGGAAGACCTGTGACCACGTATTATAATATTATACATATACATACATATATATACATATATATACATATACATACATAAATATACATATACATATACATATACATATACATATGTATATATATATACATATATATATGTGAGAGGGAGACACTTACTTGAACTCATTTTCAAAGATGTTCCAGCTGTGCACACAAACTGTGTCACTTTTGAGGCATGGGTGCTGCTATGTTCTTCATCCTCTTACTCACTGTGGACTCTCTGACTATGGGCTCTCTGAAGCTGACTAACTATTGAGGTCATAAGCTAAGGGGCAGGTTCACTTTGCCTTCTCTAGCTGTGTCATGGTGGAACAGAATTTTTTCATCTCAGAGTCTACAAAAGCATGAGGGTTACCTGGGGGAGCATCTTATACACAGCTCTCTGAGCATGATTTCCTACCCAGCCAATGAGGATCTCAAGAGGCTGGGACTCAGGAATCTTTTAAAGCACCTCTGGATTATTCCCTTCATCAGTCAGGTTTGGAACTATTGTTTCACTGTTTGATTGGATTAAATTTAGCAAATAACACACATATACTTAGCACATACATACACACATACTGTCAAAAGTAATTAAACCAGGGCTTTATTTAGTCAATTGAATTTATCTTTTTATAATACTTGGTCTTTTTTTTAGAGGCAGAATATGGAGATTAGAGAGATAAAAATACTCCCACCTTCTGCATAGTGGCTCAGTGGACTATATACAATTTATTATGAATTTTCCATAATGATTTGTGGATTCTACAATGAAAAGCACTTTTTATTTTACTAAAATCCACGTCTGTATAAGGCATGGTGATGTATGCCTGTAATCCCAGCACGTGGGAAGCTGGGATGGAAGGATCATCATGTGTTCAAGGCCTGCCAGGGCTACATAGTGAGTTCAAGGCCAGCCTGAACTACACAGCAAGACCCTGTCTCAAAAAAAAAAAAAAAAAAAAAAAAAGAGAGAGAGAGAGAGAAATCGACAAAATCTATGTCTAATGCATATTGCATAGGAATTAAAAGTAAGGTTGAAAGGAGGAAAGGGGAATGGGGAAGAAAGGGGAATCAAGATATATCAACTATAGGTAAAAGTTTCCTGATGAATGTGATCATTATGTACACCTAAAGTGTAGCAATAGCTGGGGATTTAGCCAAGTGGTTTCACCCCCTGCCTCGAAAGTGTAAGTGCAAGGTCCTGAATTTGATCCCTGGTAATAACAACAACAAAACCCCAAAACAAAGAAACAAAAAAGCCCAAATAAATTGTAACAATAAAATTAATAAAAAAGTAAGATCTAACATTTGGTTAAATTTGTCTGTAATTTTTGGGAAAATATTAATTCCTAGTATGTACTTCAAATTTTCCTTAAAGTTGTGAAGACTGGCACTTATGAATTACCTCATTCCTCAGAGGACAAAGTGTAAGGCAGTGGTTTGAGGATCTGTAAAACTGGCCCTAATATTACCTCTTTACCTTGTTAGCTAGTAGATCTCAAGAAAGACATAATTTCCTTTCTTGGCTATTTTTTTCCACTTGACATTTTGGTGTAGGCCACCTCTAATGTCTCTTTGAGTTCCATTATGGTAATCCTTAAACACTGCATTGGCTTCTGTGTATTTACCCGTTTGGTAGACTGAGATGAGGCCTCTATGAGATGGTAAATGACAAATAGCACTGTGGCCAACTTGGGTAGAGCAGAGGCAAAGCTGATAAGATCACAGGGTAGTTTGATGAACTCATCGGTCAGAACTCGTGGTAGGATTACGACTGAGCATAGGTCATTAAGAGGATGTAAATCAGTGAAAGAAAGCGGAGAGGCCATTCCAGGCCACAAGGAAAGCATGGAATTAGAATATATATACATTGAATTGAAGTTTTCCATTTCCCATGAAGTATGAACTTTCCTAGGAAGTAAAGTCTCCATCTTTAGCATTTCAAAGGCAGTTGCGATTGCAATTATCAAAGAATACAACTATTTTTCCAGATGTTGCTTTTCTTGGTTTGTTGAATCATTTTATATTCACCTTTACGTTGTCCAGTAGATTGGATACCTAAAGAAGAGTGAGTTCATTAATTGATAGTGGAAACAATCCAAATACTGGGGAGGTGAGGATGGTGTTGTACATGTGTGGTGTATCATTCAGGACCCAGTACTTCTTTCTCCAATGCAGAGGAGAGTCTGAGTTTGACAGTTGTCTGCTCAGGCAATTTTGGGAAATTGCTGTTGGTTGAAAAAGTGTCTCACCCAAAGTGATATTCCCTGTCTAGAAGGAGTTCTCATATACTGGCTGACTGATTCAGAAGTGAGCATTTTTGAGGAGGTGTCACATCTCAAGAGCTCCCGCAGAACTGGCAGATGTTGTCCTCGACCCACACTGCAGTTCAGTTCTCCCCTCTGTTCAGTCCTGCTTCCTTTACGCCCACAGGGGTTCATCCGAAGGTACTCACAATCAGTTTTCCACATGCACACTCCCACCTCAGAGTTCCTTTCTCATGAAACTCAATCTAAAACAGGTGGCATGGGAGATTAATTTTGAATACTACAGAGAATAAGTTTAGAACAAAACTGCACTGAGCCCAAGTGACACTTTCCTGAGAATTAGGAATAGCTTTATTCACTTGTCAGAAAATTATTACCCTAAATATACAAACCCACAGTAATTATAAAGATGCAAGGTAGGCTTATAGTGGAGCTGCACAACAGAAAGTGGCACCCTTGAAAACCCTTACCAGATTATGAAGAGCTTTATTACCACTCAGTCTGTGGATTTTATATTCTTGAACTGTCATCTTCATTTTTGCTTCAGTCTGAGGAACTTAGAATGATTTTAGGTTTTAAATCAAATATAAATAATGGCTCATTTTATAGATACTGTGTAAATATAAAAAATCAATATCCTCTTTAAAATCTATCTCTGTGAGTTTTTCTCTTCTGTGTTACTTATGCAATTTATCTGCCTACTCATCCTTTAGTATCCACAGGAAATGATTCCAGGGCCCTCATGGTGTCTGAAATCCCAGGATGCTCAAGTCCCTTATAAGCAATAGTTTTATACTTGCATATATTCTAATACATCCTCCTGTATATATTTTAAATAATCCCTAGGCTACTTATTACAGCTAATACAATGTAAATTCTATCTACATGGTTGTTTCACTCTATTTTTTTAGGGAAATATTTTTTAGAGAACAAAGGTCTTTACATTTTCAGTACAGATACAATCGCTTTCAAATCCTTTTGATCTGTGATTGCTTGAACCCTTGGATGCAGAATCCATACATTCAATGGATTATGACATCAGAGGCGAAATGATCTCTGTGATGGTTTCTCTTACATTTGTATATATTTTCACCAGAGTAAGGCCCCCGAAAGCTGTCTCTAGGACTTCTGAGGCTATATATTACAGTCCATGTTAAATTCTTAGTGCAAGCACTACAAGTATAATTTAGTACCAGTGACTCCCACATCAGTGCAAAAAGTGAGAGAACTGAGAATCTTTTCTCAAATTTGGTTAAAATTGAATCTTCCTTATATTGTTCTTACATAGATTCACTTAACCATGTAGGTATTCTGTGACACTTCCCTTACAATAGTTATAGAACTACATGACATTAGTATGTATATTATGTACACACACATAAAATTGTTGCAGTAGAATGCTTTAAAATGATTAGCATATAATTTACATAATACTGCTTTTTCATTGAATCACTTAAAATCTAAAGAATCTTTTATATGCTTTATATTTTTATACTTTTATCAAAAGAATTTTTCTTTTGATATCTTTCCTCTGAATCCTTCAAATATTCTCTATCATCCCAGGGAGAGGAAATAAATTATGCCCTACCACCAAGAAGATAAAATCAGCAATAGAACATCCATTATAGATCAGCTGGTTCCTTTTCACTTTGACAATATGCTTCATTTTGATAACAGAAGGATTTGGCCACCTTGCTCAACCCAATTTAAACTTCACACAGGGTCATAAAGTAGTAATGAGAAACTGGATTTTCACAGTTGTATCTTCGAAGAAACTTTTTTTCCCTTCCGGACCTAATCTATTACTGTGGTTATCAGTCATGACATAATACCTCTTCAATAGAAAGCCTATATATAGGAGCACTGTTGCAGGAAGTATAGCTTTTAGGGGTTTCCTTTTTCAATGTGTAGCAAATATGAAATTACTTATTTTACTATTTCCTTTATGATTACTATTAACAATGAAGGTAATGACATTCTAGTTGAGAATACTTGGTTTGATTAGTAATTCGTCTCTCATTTTGAGGAAACTCTTAAAGTTTTATCTCCATATCTCATTCTTAAAGAGACAATTTAACTTCAAATTTTCTAGTTATCTTAGGTAAAATGCAGTCAGCATTAATTAAAATATTCTTGCTTATAATTATGCTCATGATAGGTTCAGAAGATTTAAGCTATTAGTAAATAAATACCACTAAGATAATTAAACAAAAATGAAGGCTTTGTAGACTCAGATTGCTTCAAATTATTTAGCTAATGATGCACATTCATGTTTATGTTTGCTTACTTAAGGACTGTTCCTCATGGATTGTTAGAGTTCTCTAATATGGTATTGTACCACAATTAAAGATTTCCTAAATTATCCCCTACTTCACACAGTTTTTGTGAAATTATCAGATAACATTTTTCTGGTCTACCTTATCTCTCTGCCTGTTGCTTTTAACCTGCTATTTCTGTGTCCACTCATTAGCTTGTGGATTTATTTGATATTTGGCTTTTGTCTTCTTGATTTGCACATTCTCCCTGGGCAATATCTTTGGTTTCAACAAATGTCAACTAACTTGTAGCTCTAAATCATCATTCCAAACTCTGTCCTGTAGACCTTCACCGTGAACATTCCTAATGCTATAATCATGTACATCCTCCCAAACCTACTGTAAGTTATGAGGCAAGTGGCGGCACCACTGAGCTAAACCCCTGGCCCTTCTACTGTAAGTTACATCTTCTTTTCCTTCTCCTTCTCCTTCTTCCTCCTCCTCCTCTGCTAAATCTCTAGCCCTAAATTATGTATTCTTAAATAAGGTTAGTAATACTAGCAGCTCATGTACCACATAAGAATATTCTGGTAAAAAACAGACTGCATAGACCATGACAGTTCTATAACCATCTCATCACAAGCTAAAAAATTCCTGGGGGATAGCATTTTCCCTATACATTTCCTATGCTTTGATACACAAATGCTTACCTCTGTGTTATAGCTGCCTACAGCATTCAGTGCAGTATCATGTTGTGCAGATCAGTAGCTCAGGAGCAGTAAGCTGCACCACATAGCCTGTTCGTATAAATGCAAAATCGCTGATGACTGGATTCTGAGAACATACACTTGTCCTTAGGATAGGGACACTGGACTGTAAGTTGTTTCTCTCCCCCTACGTCAACTGAGCCTCCAAATCTTATTTAAATATGTGCCAAAGTATTTCATTCTATCCATTCATGATGCTATGATATAGTTCAAGCCCTCTGTGTCTGGAAGATGTAAAAAGCTTCCTCTCTGCCAGTCCCAATTCCCAATTTCCCCTCTGTTACACACTGCACTACACTGCCTGAGCGGTGTGCAAAACAAATGCAATTTCACTATTCTCCCATTGCCACCTGAAATAGTTTTCTTTTGCTTATGTTAGGGAACACATTTAGTCATGTGGCTCCTGTCTTTTAGTTTCATATCTTACACAGCCCACACAGTTGACCTTGGCTGCAGCCAATATTTCAAAATTTCTCTACCATAAACTTTTTTCCTTTTAAATCAATATCATTTTCCCTGTCAGGAAAGATTTTCCTTTTTTTTTTCTTTCATGCAGCAGCTCCACTAGAATTTTTTTATATTTTACATATTTAAAAAATATGTTTACAGACTACTTGAAGTTTTAAAAATGTTTGTGAAATCTTTTGAGTAGAAAACTTTATTTTTGGAGTCAAAAGTGCAAGCTCACAATTTCAGAACTAATAAAAATCAGTCCTAAGTTTAATAGTAACGAAGATAAAATGATTTTACCTCAGGAATTTCTCTGTATAAATAACTTTATACATTCTATGAAGGAAACACACAAGCTCTAGTAAATTCTTTTTATTCTTGATGCTGTGGCGGGTACCTAATTGGAATACAGAAGACTGTGACCCAGAAAAAGAAAATACTACTGTGACTGAAAAATTAATCAGTGATGCCTGCAACTCAGAATAAATTAAAATGAAGATTCGGTGCTAAATAATCTGAAGCTGCTAAGTAAAGTGAAGACTAAGGGAGATATTTTACTTTTTATTATGGAAATTCCAACACAGAATCAGAACAGGGAGAATAGTGTTAATGAATTCCTAGTCACCATTCAACCTTCAACATTTAGCAACTTCTTGTCAATCGTGCCTTTTTAGGGGATTGAGAGGGGAGGGGAAAGGAAATAAGGGAAAAGAAAAAATATGAGAAAAGGAAAAAAATGGAAACAAAGTTTTTGTAAATAGGGAAGGGTGGAGGGGGTGAAGGGAGGGCAGGGACAAGGGGAAAAATGAGAACCAAGATTTGTCATGTAAAAGAACAAGATCCAATGATGAATATAACTGTACTGCATACTTAAAAAGTACCAGTAAATTAAATGAAAACAAAAATCATGTGCCATGTAGGTCCCACAATTTAATTATTATGAAGTGATTTAAGGCACATTCTGAGTATCTTATCATTTTATTTATACATATTTCAGTCTGACATTTTAAAAAAGGATATCATTTTTTTACCTAATAAAATTAACAATCATTATTTAAGTATCATTAACACAGTATATTTATTCATACTTTATCATTAATCATTATTAACAAAAACTTCTTGCTAGCCCATCCAATCTGTTTTCAGATCATTTTATTATTCTGTAAATGTCTTATTTATAAATGTAATGAAAATGTGGGCTGTATATTATATTTTATTGATATGCTTAATTATTTATGTATTTTTTTAGTATGTGCTATGTTAACGAATTCTTGATTACATTTTACAAACACCAAAATTTGTGTTTGTGTATGTGTGTGTGTGTATGCATGCACACATTTAAAACAGGCAAAGAACCAGTAAGATGAACTTACAGTATGGTGTGGTATTACCATTCAGAAAGGAGAATGAATACATTGAATACATTTAGACTTTGATAAAAAGTATAGTTCTTTATCTTCAAATTAAGATGATAAAATCAGATAGGGCAAGGGACTTAGCTCAGTGGTTCTACAACCTCCTTTGTAAGCACAAGATCCTGAGTTCTAGCCTCAGTATCAAAAAAAAAAAAAAAATCAGATAGGAAGGGAAGAATAAAACGTTCCTCATTTTCAGATGACATAAATATCTACATAAAATAAAGGAATAAAACATTAAACATTTTAGAACTAAGTGTAGCATATTCACAGAATACTATGCAAAAAAATGGGAGAATGGATTAAGAAAATGTTTTTTTTTTCCTAAAATGGAATACTACCAAGCCATAAAAATGAGAACTTAGAGACCTTTATAGCTAAATGGATGTACACTGCGGCGATACTCTTAAGTGATATAAGTAGGACACGTGTAAATACCGAAATTTCTCTAGTGTGAGAAACTGTAAATGTAAATAAATACTAAAAGGTATAATAGATAATGTGAAATAGGAAGAAGAGGGACAAAGTGGAAGGAGAAAAGAGAGGAGTAGGGGAAAGGAAAGAAGGTAATAGAAGTAATATGAGAAAATGAAAAGTAACGGAAACAAATCTTTGTAGATATGGAGGGAGGAAGGGATAGAAGGCAGGGCAGGGGAATGGGGAAAACATAAGAACCAATGTCAATTATTTAAAGGTACAAATTTCCTATGATGAATGTCATTATATTTAAGACAGTAAATGTACCAATAAAATTAATGAAAAATAATCATGATTGTATGTACTAATAATGAACTTATTCTAAAACTTATATGGAAAGGCAAAAGCCATAGAATAGATAAAACAATCTTATAAAAAAGTGGGAAGGGATCGCTCTATTCAACTTTATACTCTAATATGTACCTGTATTTATCTATTATTTAGTCAATGGTTAGGCAAAAACTTCTTAACTTGACATCAGATATGTTATCCATAAAAGGAAAATGGATACATTTGGCCTAATGAAAATTAAAATATATAGACTGTAAGAAATACATGTAAACCACGTATCCAGCAGATGACTTGCAACTAGAAAAAATAAAGGACTGTAGTAAAAATGAAAACAAATAACAAACAAAAATGGATAAAAGACATTGTGTTAGGCTTCTATTACTTTCAAATACCTAAGATAATCCACTTATAAGAAGGAAAGGATTATTTTGGCTCACAGTTTGGGAAGTTTCAGTCCATGATCAATTGGTCTCATTGATTTTGGACCTGTACAAATGAGAAAAAGAGAGAAGGGACTGTAGTCCCACAATCTCCTTTGTGGACAGATCCCCAGTGACATAACTTTGCACTGGGCCCCACCTCTTCAAGTTTTCAGCAACTCCCAGTAGTATCACAGGTTGAGGTTCAAGTCTTTAGTACATAGGCCTGTGGCGGACATCTCAGAACCAAGCTATAGAAGACATAAACAGATATTTCACTATAGAGGTTTTACAAATGGCCAATATGCACACGTAAAATATTAATCAGCATCACTAGCCATGGAAATTAAAACCACAGTGAGATATCATTGCATACTTATAAGAATACTAAATATAAAATAGTGATGGATACTAAATGCTGAGAGTGCAGAGAAATTAGGCCACCCATTTATTGCTTTGGAGGACTACTCCCAAAACAGTTTGGCCATTTCCTTTAAAATTAAATGTGCAAATACTATGCACCTCATCAATTATACTCCTGATCACTTTTCCAGAAAAATTAAAACATGATCACATGCAAACTTTTACAGAAAAGTTCATAACACCTTTATTAATAGTACCTCCAAAGCATTTGCAGACTAGATGTCTTTTCCCATACACAGCTCTCAGGGACTTGTTGAGGTTTTGGATACTTGCACTTTGGGACCTAGTTGTACAACCCATGGCATATTCTCATGAGGGAAAGCTAACAATAAAACAATTAAAAAGACTAAATGATCTATGCAACACTTATGGATAAATCCATAAGCAATTGTGCTGTGTGAAATAAGCCAGTTCCAAATATTTACATATTGTGTGAGTCCTCTTATGTAATGTTCATGAAATAACAACAAAGATGCAGAACAGAGTAGTGACTGCTGGAGATCATCCATAGAAGGGCTGGGGAGAGGAGGTCAGAAATACTCTCAATAAGAAGCAGGAAGGATGGTCTTCAAGATGAAATTGTTACACGTCATGATTGTAACAATGTCACTATCCTGATTGAAACACTGTGCTACAATTTTATAAGGTATATTTACCTCCTGGCAAAACAAGGTAAGAGGAAATAGGTTCTTTATAATTCCTTACATACATTTATTTAAAAAGAAATTTATTTATTTATTTATTTTTTTGTACCAGGGATTGAACTCAGGTCCTTGCTCTTGCAATGCAGGCAGTGGAACCATTGAGCTAAATCCCCGGCCTACGAAATTTTATTTTAAAAAAGAAATTAACAACATCCTTTAACATAATATATGTACGGTTTCTGAGTGAGCAGCACATACATAAATGCATACCATGTACTCATGCTTGTGTGCAAAATACCAGGAATATTTACATTATAACTATTAATTTAACAGAAGGCAAGAAAAGAAAAAAAAAACACAGAAGTACTTTTTCTTCTATGAATACATATGTACTACGGAAAAATAAAAACATAAAGATGTTCAAAATTTGTCCAATAAATAGAAAAATATTCAGTTCACATATTAGATGATACTTGGTTTTAATTTAATGTTTTATAAATGAGACACTGAAGCCATGGGCCTAAATAATTTGAAGGTATTCCTGAAGCAAATTTGATACAGGGTTCAGAATGAAACTTGGCCTCCTGTACCCATGCCGACACGCTGTAAGTAAATGAAAGAAAAAATTTTACCATAGAAATGACCAGCTCTTCTAAATATATCCCATTAGACTTGCTGGCATGCCTTGAGATCTCTTCAAATCATAAAAAAGAAGTAGAATGTGTCTGAAAACAGAATTACATTTTTCTCCAGAGTAAAGGCTCTTCTGTATTTCAAAGTTCATTTATTTTTCAATTTTGCCATTTTTCAATTTCTCAACACATGGCTACAGGATCCTACCTTGAATCTAAAACTCAGAAAAATGACTTTTCAAGCAAGAAGCTGAGTTCTGCACTCATCCTTCTAAAGGAAAGCAGTTTCTCCACCTCTCAGGGGCCCGTTGAGGTTTCTGATCGTTGAGATTTGGGATCTGCCTTGTACCTTGGACCTGGTGAGGAAACTCCTTCATAAAATATACGATAATTAACTGATACTCATCCAAGTCTCTGTATCTTGGTTAATATTATTCTTTTCCTTGCACTGTCATGAAAATAAATGAAGATTGAAAATATGCACTAACTGGTAGGCAACTGTACTGCTTGGAATTAGAAGATCTAAATATGCATGCCACAAGAGTCCTTTTTCATCTGTGTGATCAGGGCTTAATTTTTTTGCCATTCTGAGCTTCAGATTTCTGATCAATAAAATGTAGAATTAGTAAAACAATGTCCTTTGACTACACTTGATTGTGACAAATAAATAAAAAACAAATCTATGAAAGCTCAGCTTAGGAAAACATACAATGTTTTTTAAAGGTTTTGGATTATTTGAAGAATATTTAAATATGGAAGTAGCAGAAATGCTTAATTACTTATAACGTTTAAATGAAAATTTCAGGTCAAATATTTTCTTTATGTGTGTGTGTGTGTGTGTGTGTGTGTGTGTGCGAACATGTGCATATCTGAGAACATTTACTGAACTAACGTAATTAATAAATCAGACCACAGCAATCGCCATCACAAGACAATGCACTGAGAAAAATGGCTGTGAGCTCTACTTTTCATTTCTAAGAACAAACAATCCTAAAATTCATATAGAACCAGAAGATACCCAGAATAGCAAAAGCAGTTCTGGGCAACAAGAGCAAAGCAGGAGGCATAGCAATACCTGAGATCAAGGCATACTACAAAGCAATAGTGATAAAAACAGCATGGTACTGGAATAAAATCAGATACTTGAATCAATGAAACAGAACTGAGGATACAGAAATTTCCCAACTCAGCTATTTGATAGCTGAAAAAAGGGGCCAAAAGTGTGTGTTGGAGGAAAGACAGCCTATTCAACAAGGAGTGCTGGAAAACTCATTATCTGTGGGAAGAAGAATGAAACTGGGCATTTATCTCTCACCTTATAGCAAATAAAATCCAAAATGTATGAAATCTAAACATTAAAATGAAACATTATACCTCCTGTAAAATAAAATAGGTAAAACACTGAAAGACTAGGTGTAGGGAAGTATTTTGTAAACAGAATCTCAATTTATATAATTAAGTGGGATTATATCAGACTAAAATGGTTCTGTACAGCAAAAGAATCAATCAGTAGAGTGAAGAGACAACTTATAGAAAAAAAAAACACTTGCTGCTACTCCTTAGGCAGAGGACTAATACCTAGAATATATATAAAGAACTTAAAAAGATGAAGCTGCATAAAATTAAAGATCCAGTCAAAAAATGGACAAGAGAAATGAACAGACACTTAACAGAAGAAAGAAGTTCAAATGATCAACAAATACATGGAAAATGCTCACCATCTCTGGCAATTAGAGAACTGCAAATTAAAACAATGCTAAGATCCCATCTTTCTCCAGAAAGAATGGCAATTATTAAGAAAACAAATAACAAACACTGGCATGGCTGTAGTGAAAAGGGACTCTCCTTCACTGTTGGTTGGAATGTAAACTAGTACAACCACTATAGAAATCAGTATGGGATTTCTCAAAGAACTGAAATTAAAAATTCCACATGACCCAGTGATCTCCCTGCTAGGCATCCTCCAGAAGAGCTTAAGATAGCATACTACAACAATACAAGCATACCAAGCTTCCTAGTAGCTCAACTTGTAATAACTAAATCCTGGAAACAGCGTGGGTACCCATCAAGAGATGACTGGACAAATAAAATGTGGTATCCACATATAAGAAAACAGTACTGTGTTGTAAAGAATGACAGATTTGAGACATTTGCAGGGCAAAGGATGCACCTGGAAAAATTATAATTGAGTTAAATAAACCAGATATACAAGCTTAAATATTGTATGGCATCCCTCATTTGAGTGAGACAAAATACAAACATACAGAATGATAAAGGGGACAAGGGGATGGATCTCTTGAAATAGAGAAGTAGTCCAAGGGAAAAAAAAAGCAAGGGATGAGGTGGAGGGGAAGGAGAAATAAGTAGAATGAAGATATGATTTGTATAGGAACCTAATAACCTCAATTAATGTAAATATTATATGCTATAACATGGGCTAAGGTTAATAATAACAATGAAAAATGGGATGGAAGATTTGGAGTGGGGAGGGAAGACAAAGAAATGTGTTAACTGTGTAAAATGCAAACATGTACTAATAAAATAAAAAATTATCTTTTGCCATGCACTAAATTAAAATCCAAATGGATTAAATATCTAAATATTAAAACAGAAACATTAAACTTGCTGGAAGGTAAGTTAGGCAGAACTCTGGAAGACATTGGTATAGGAAAAGACTTTATGAACAAATCCTTAGTAGCACGGGAACTAGCAGATAGAATCAACAACTGGAATCTCATTTTACTAAAAAGCTTCTGTACTTCAAAAGAAATCATCCTCAGAACTAAGAGACAATCTACAATGTGGGAAAAAATTTTCACCAGCTGTTCCTCAAAGGACTATTATCAAGGATATATAAAGAACTCAAAATAATCAGTCCCCTCAAATATAAAGACCCTATTCAAAAATGGGCATCCGAAATGAACAGACATTTCTCAGACAAAGAAGTCAAAGCAGCAAGAAAATATTTGAAAAAATGTTCCACATCACTGGTCATTCGAGAGAGCCAGATGAAAACAACACTGAGATTCCACCTCGCCCCACAAAGAATGGCTGCTATCAAGAAATCACACAATAACAAATGTTGGCGGGGTTGTGGGGAGAAAGGAACCCTTCTCCATTGTTGGTGGGAGTGCAGACTGGTGCAACCACTATGGAAATCAATATGGAGATACCTCAAAGAGCTGGGACTGGAGGTTCCATTTGACCCAGCCATCCCTCTGCTGGGTATCTTTCCAAAAGAACTAAAAGAATCATATCACAGAGAAGTATGTGCACCCATGTTTACAGCGGCACAGTTTGTAATAGCTAAATCTTGGAAACAGCCTATTTGCCCATCCGTTGGAAACTGGATAAAGAAGATGTGGTTTTTCTATAAAATGGAATATTACTCAGCCATAAAGAATGAGAAAATAGATTCATTCATAGGAAAATGGATACATATTGAAGATATACTCCTAAGTGAAATAAATAAGTCACACATGTATAAATACCGAATAATTTCCCTGGTGTGAATAATCTGCAACAATGCATAAGATTCTAATAAGATTACTAACATTTAAAAATGGGAAGAAAGGAGCTAAAGGTGTAGGGAAGGTGGGATGGGTAGGGGAAGAGTAAAAAGGGAAAAGAAAAAAATGTGAGAGAATGAAAAGATGAAAATAAAGTGTTTGTAGATGGGGAGGGGAGGAGGGGGTGAAGGGAGGGCAGAGGTAAGGGGAAAAAATGAGAATCAAGACTTGTCATGTAGAGGTACAAGATCCCAACAATGAATGTAACTGTACTGTATCCCTAAAATGTACCAATAAACTCAATTAAAGCTGAAAAAAAATAAAACATTATGAAAAAAACAAAGAAAATCGTTGTTGGCCTAGAATAACCACTGTATCAAACTATTATAGAATGAGCCTGAAATAAAGACATTCAGAGCAACAAAGAACTACCTGAGTCTGAAGTTCTTGGAGAGGGAGTGGCATGAAGCAGGTACTTTAGAACAGGAAAACTGAACCCAGAGCAAAGGGAGAGCGTGTGACCAACAATGACCAACAAATTAATAAGCATGTGAACACATTACAGCAGACAGTTGCAAAAATTAGTTACTACATTATAAACAAGATGGAACCAGAAAAAATTTAACATGGAAAATACATGGGTGATTGGAACTAAAGTATTATAAAGCCCCTAATATGATAACAAAGATGCAAGCAAAAACTTAGATTTTGTAAACCCAAGTACAATGTAAAATTTTAAGTGTAACCACTGAAAAATGAGAAATAGATATATAATTTTTCATGCAAGAGAAAGAAGATGAATAGAATGGAGAAGAAAACCCATATATCCTTCATAAGGTTTGAAAGGCAAAGATAAGAAGAAAGAAAAAAGCATAGTAAATAGATAGGAAACACATTTACAAGATTATATGTGGTATGAACAATTTCATAGGCATTAATAAGGTAAGAAAATAAGGGAAGGGCACTCATCAACTTTAGGATAATGGCTACTTCTGAGGAGGAATGAGGGAAAAAATTCAGGGGTGCTTTATAAGATGACAGAATGTTAACATTTGTTCAATTTAGGCTTGAGAGTATCTGTCAAGTATCACTGAAGTGAATGATAGAAAATCCATAAGTTATATATTCATTAAATGCATATGAGTATAAATTAACAAAAATCTTTCATTTGTATCAGAAAGTTTACTAAACTAAATGCTTGATATAAAATAATGAAAGAATAATACAGTTGTGTGTCGTATAGTAATGTTTTGGTTAGTGACAAACTGCATACACAATGAAGTTCCCATGAGATAATAATGGAAATGAAAAATTTCTATTGCCTAGTGACATCACAGTGTAACATATTACTCATGCATTTGAGATGAGGCTGTTGTAAACATACTAATGGTATTGCTAATCATATAAAAGTATAGAACATAGTGGTAACAAGTACAGAGTGGTGATAGAGTTAATAGACAGGTGTAACTGGTTTATGTATTACTATATTATCCTTTTATCATTAGTTTAGAGTATACTCCACAATAGAGAATAAAGAGTATTAACTGAAAGACAGCCTTCAGGAGCCAATCTAGTGTCACTGCTACCATAAATGACAGCTACGTGGTCGTCACTGCACCTGAAGGTCTTCCAGTGGATGAGATATGGAGGGGAAGACAGAGATGGTGATCTTGACCTGAGGGGGCTTAGGCTAATATGCGTGTCAGTCCTAGTTAACCAGAAATTTCCATAAGTAAATTAAAAATATTTTTAAAATAGAAAACTTCTTATATAAGGACATAAACAAAAATATTTTTGTACAACTGTATAATATGCTTGTGTGTTAAGTGTAGGTCAATTTATTATGAAAAAGTAAATTTCGTGCAGCCTAAGTATGCACTGTCTATAAGGTCTGCAGTGGAGTGCTGTGATGCCTTAGGCCTTCACATTGACTCTCCAGTCTTTCACCATCTCACCTGGAGAAACTTTCAGTCCAGAAAGCTCATGTGTGGTTAGTTCACCACCCAGATGGGTCATTGTTAAAACACTAGTTATACAGAATTTTTACTGTACTTTTTATACATTTAGTTAAACCCAGATATTTTGTGTCCACTACTGCATCACGAGTTCCTACAGTATTCAGTACAGAAACCTGCTGCCTGCGTTTGTAGTCTATGAGCAGTTGGCCATTCTAAACAATGCTATATGATGCTATAGGAAGCTATAGCATCTAGGTGTGTGCAGGTGCACTCTGTGATGTTAGCACAATGAGAAAATCACGTAACAACACAATTCTCAAAGAGGATTCTCATGGTTAATGACTTAGAACTGTATTGGCAAAGGGAAGAGAACTAAGAGATGGAATGAGGGGGAAGGGGGAAAGGGAAAGGGATGTAAAAAAGTTTAAGAAGTGTCATGTTCACACACCGATTATCCACAATGACTGTATTCATTATGCACCTCAAACATGTATTAATAAAAAAGAATCTTCTAGGTATGATTTTGGGCAAGGAAGTCAATAAACCATGTTTTCCACTTAATTTACATTTTTAGTTTATTGCATATAGCAAAAGTCTACCAATTTTCTTATTACCTCCTCTCCATTCTGCACTATACTTTTTCAATACTTCTCTGAGGACAAGCATTCATATGAAGTGCAACTCCTGGTTTGTCTAATGCAGATAATTCAAAATAGGCAAGACATCTGTCCAAAGATATTTGAAGATATTTTACTGAAATTGATGTTGAAAATTTCTTGAAGGTGCAGACTGTATTTCTCATGATCTATATGATGTTTTATTTTGTTTCCTTCTTTTAGGAATATAACTGAGATGACATAATATAACTTAGAACTAAATTGGAATTATATCCCAACAGGTAAGTAGCAAGGTAGTAGGCTTAGTCTTTGGTCTTACTCTGTATTGCTACAGATTTCTTCAGGTCCTGAACAGTGCCTGACTAAGTGCCTGATGGGAACTCGCCAGTATGTGCAATGTGAAATGCAAGGCAGAATCAATTACTGACACATACGAAATAATAATGTAGCTATATGTGCAGTGTAGCCAATTTAAGCAGGAAATGTATCCCTATGTTAGCTTTTGATTACTGTAACAAAGCACCCAGGATACATCATATTTTAAAATGGAGTTTTATTCTAGCTCACGGTTTGGGAGGTTTCAGCATGTGATTGGTTGGAAAGTTGCTTTTGAGCCTGCAATGATGCAGAGAAACCAACTTCAGGTTGGCCAGGAAGCAATGTGAGAGAAAGGGTACAGGTTGGGGTACTCTTTCCTTTAAGGTTATTTCTCCAACAATCTCACTTCCTGCCACTAGGCTCCATTTAATTGAGGTTCTACCACATCCCAAGAGTGCAATAGGTTTGGGACCAAGTCTTCAGCACCTGAGCTTTTGAAAAACATTTAGGATCAAAACTCAGCAGCTCCAAACGTAATGACATGGTTTTGGCTGGAGTAGTTCCTGTTCATACATCCCTACCACAATCCACATTCCCCGAATCCCTATGCGCACTCTGCTCCATTCCCAGTATCCAGGTCAATCTAACCTGAAGGAAATCAACATTTGACCAATACTCATTCTAACCTTGAAGGAGTTAGAGGAGGTCCTCATGTGTTATTAGATCTCCACCTTACTTCTGCAGCTTCCTCTTGTCTACACCCCAAATTCCCATCTGATTACTGTGTGGTGTTCCAGTCCCCAGGTCCTTCTTATCTTGTCCAAAGCATTATAGTCTACTTACGTCTCAGTTACTGGTAGGGGCACTCCAAATGGTAAATATGTTTTCTTTCTGTCTCCTTTCAACATATTTGGGATTCTTCCTGCTTCTAAATTTTTAATTGCTATGCGTATTTGTTTTTTAGGGCTGCTGCTGCTAGAAAAAAAAGAAGTAACACAAACTGAATGGCTTAATCAGTAATCAGTCTCAATTCTGGAAGCCAAATGTTTAAAGTCAAGATGTCAGCAGACACATGCTACCTCTGAAGCCACTAGGGAAGGATCTATGGCCTAGCTCTTAGCTTCTGGCAATTCTTTAATTTGTGGTAGTGTAATTCCTTTCTTCATGTTGCATTCTCCCTGTGTACTTCTATCTTCAAATTATCTCTTTTAAAAATGATACCAGTGATCTAAAATTAGAGACCCATAATATTCCAGTATGACCTTATTTCAAATAACTATTTCCAAATGAGGCCACTTTCTGAGGCTATGTGGTACATTTTCAACACATGAATTTTGGGGAGGAAACATTTCAAACAATAACATTACAGTTTCTTTAACTTGTGAGACACTGTAACTCATTTTAAAAATTATTTATTCATCGCTTTGCTCATTCATTCATTTCACTGATAGTCCATGAAAGGTCACTGTGTTTTAGACACTCTGGTCAACATTAAAAAATAGCAAGGCAGTGAGAATGGAGAGTGGAAGGCGATGCACAGTCCAGCAGGAGGCAGGTGAGCAACAGAAGAGCGTACTCGTCATAGGTATAAAAAATGACTCTTCTCCCAACACTGTTTTGACCAGTCATGATCTGCTGGGGTTGTTTAGACCATTTGTTTAACTTACATCTTTACAAATTTCCTAAAACTGCCTGTTGCCAAATTTAAATATGCAGAAAGAGTTGATTATATTGATTCTCACCGTCTCACTTTTAAATTGTATTTTCCTGTAGTTTAGGTAGAAAATAGGGTTCATTTATTTAAGGCTTAGAGCTTGAAAAATCCATTTACTATATTATTGTTTAGTTATGAAAGTGATTTCTGATAAAGAGCTTTGAGAAATGAATTTTAAGCCACCTGAGGAGCGTTCCCTATC
Source organism: Fukomys damarensis (assembly GCF_012274545.1). Taxonomy (NCBI): domain Eukaryota; kingdom Metazoa; phylum Chordata; class Mammalia; order Rodentia; family Bathyergidae; genus Fukomys; species Fukomys damarensis. The sequence continues at coordinate 47,713,332 of NW_022900917.1, forward strand.
TGAAACAAAGTGTTCTGCCTTTTTCAGAGAATAAAATAAAGATCATGTCAAATGAAAAGGAAGAACAATAAGTAGAAGATATTTTCATCTAATTCCTATAATGTCACAGTAGAGCTATTGTTCTTTAAACAAATTGCAGTGGAAAGTACTCTGTTTCCTTTTGAAATAACCCCAAATGACTTATGAGATAAACTTCTTTTTCCAGAGGGACTTGCAGGTAAGGATAAAGTCATACTTCATGTGTACAAGACTGTTTTCAGAATAGGAGCTCCTCCAGAGTGATGGCTCTAAATTCTGATTAGTTTCCATGGGCATATATGAGTGTGTGTCTGTGTGCGTGTTTGTGTGTACATGTGTGGAATAAGAACTAATTTTTAAAAAATTATAAACCTCATGTTTTCACCTCCATGTTAAGTTAAATTATAGTGCACAGCATCTATCTGTCTATCTATCTATCTTGAATCTATCATCTATCTATCATATAT
>NW_022900917.1:47713923-47718697 GCF_012274545.1 Fukomys damarensis
TGCTTGCTCCTCTGCAAAGTACAAGAGATAATGGAACTGGAGCCCTTGGCTCAAATGAGTCTTTGAGATGTAAGTGTTGTAGGAAAATATGCTCTGCAAATCCACACCTCTGGATACATATGTGGCCTGCATGGGAGAAATTCAGATTGGGCGTTTGCAATTTAAGTGAGGTGCACCAGGTGAGTGTTTGTTTTTGCAGTATAGCTGTCAAGACAGATGGAGGGGTTGTCTCCCTCAGGGAGGTCGTATCTGTTGCCCACTTCTCACATAAAAATCACCAGGCTCATCTAACTTGGGGAACCTCCAGATAAAAGTGGAGGATTGATGGTACTTATATTGTTGGCCAAATCAACATCATTTTAAAAAATTGTCTCTGAAAGGGCTTGAAACCTGGTGGGATCAGGATGTTCAGTGAATGAGTTAGATTCATTTTATTCACATACACACTACTTATCATTTGAAGATGTTATTGGTAAATAGCAATGTCAGCCAATAACAAGATGTGCTGATGTTTTTAAAATGAGTTCATACGACATTGATTTTCCTGGCCTAAGGATGTTTTTGGATGATGACAATGAGCCACAGAGTGAAATAAAAATGCGTCTTAAGCATATATTTGAACATCCACCATGTTCCAGGCTATGTTACGGATTATATTTCAAAACACATGTGACATTATTATGTGGTTTTGTTTTAATTCTTTTCAGAAGTAAAAATATTAAGGGTATTAAGTAACTTCACAGGCTGAAATTTCTATAGACAGTCGATTCTGGAGATGGCATCCCAAATTAAGATTGCCTGATTCTAAAGTGGCCACAACCATATAGCAGTGCTTTGAGATCCTTCTTTGTAAACTTCTCAAGCTGGTATCCAAAGGCACCCTAATTCAATGGTGGCAAACAAGTGCTGCTACAGGCTGTTTGTATCATTGAAAGTAGGACTTAGACATGTTGAACAATCAGAATCACCTTTAGAATCTGTTAAATATACAGATCAATGGATCTTACTTTCCAGAAATTTTTATACCTATATCCAGTCTTGAGGTAGTATGTGGTCATCTTCATAGTGACGACCACAGAGAAAGGATACAGCAAGAGTTCTGAAGGTGATGGATGGATGGATATTTGCATAACGAGCTAGAAAGGTAAGAAGAAGCAGGAGCCAAGAGAGCTAAGTACTGTGTTCTTATATCCACATTATCTTTCACTCTCTCTGCCACTGTCACTATTGGGAGCTACTCTGCATTGCCATCAAGTTAAACTTTTCTTTAGTGCTGGAAAGACAATGTACATGCAGTATCACAGGGCTATAGGCACCTATTGGAAAGTCTTAAGAGTACTGGCAACCCTTCCCCACATAAATAGAAAATGTGAGAGAGGGAGAGGAAGGAAATGAGGCTGGAAAGAGGGCTGAGACTGAGAGCTCCATTTCTCTTCCTCACCATCCTTCAATTTCACTCCAATTCCTCATCTCAAAACCCACTCTATGAGATGTAAGAATAGTATTTTCAGGTGGATTGGATGGAAGAGAGGGTTATAGCTTAGTGTCGCTTCAGGTTTAAGCACTATTTTGTAAGTACAGTACTGTTACTGAGTTCCACTTTGGCCTGATGACATTTTATTTTTTAATAGCATTTATTAGTGACAGTTGAATGGATTTTTTCTTGTACTTACACATCACATCGGAAGTGATAAAGGAGTTTTCTGTGACATTTGTCTCACGCTCCATTTGCTATTTATTGGAGCTAGACTAGAAGCTATACATGTTAAAAGTAATCACCTCATTATGGGGTCATTTATTGCTAGTCAGGCTACTTTACTTCCTGTAGAAAAATGGCATGCTATACCTGAGCGAAGGCGACTAATGGTGTTAAAAGAGGACAGAAGATGTGAGAAGGGACAGAGCTACTGTCAGCACTGGAGCTCCCTTCTCCTAGTAGCTGCTGGCATTATGCATTTTTTTTTTAATTGTAAAAGTTAAAAAGCAGACATTCAAGCATGTGTCATGTGGGTAGGTAGAAAAAGAATGACCCTCAGCTATAGCTTATATTCTCAGAGGGATTCAGTTAATAACACCAGGCATCTTGCTGTTGTAACTTAATTAGTGATTTTTTTCCTTCAGGCTCAAACTCTCAAATTCCAGCAATGATAGGAATTATTTAGTGCAGAAATGTCAGACTTGTTGAAGATTGGAGATATTCTGGGTAACAATAATGACGCTTTTCTTAGATAGTCTTGTAACCACAAACAAAATGTTGCAAGAGTAGGTGTTCTTTCTTTTTTTCTAAATTGATAGTATTTGTACATCTTTATAAACTACATCATGCTAACTCAACACGTGCACAATATCTCATAATGAAATCAGGGTAATAAGTATTTCCATCTTTTCAAACATTAATCATTTTTCTGTGTTGAGAATTTTACACATTTTAAATCAGTTTGAAATTAACATAGATTGCTTAACCAACCATTATCTTACTGTGCTAAAGAAAAAACAGAAGAAATTCCTCCACTCTGATATATTTTGGGGGCTCTTATTGAACTACTTTCTGTCTTCCCTCCCACTGCTCTTCCTAGTCTTTAGTGACCACCATTTCATTCTGCTCTATGAAATTGTCTTATTAGTTTCCACAAACCAGAGAGAAGATGTAGTCATTTGTCTCTTTGTATATAACTTATTTCATTTAACATAATGACCTCTAGTTTAATCCATAGTGCTACAAATGACTCTTGCTTTTATGGCTGGATATCTTATTGTGCATATGTACCACATTTACTTTATTTGTTCACTCACAGAAGAGCATCTGGATTGATTTCATATCTTAGCTATTGTGAATAGTGCTGCCACTAAACATTAAAAGTGAAAATATCCTGTAGGTATACTTAGTTCATCTCCTTGGGATATATAACTCATACTGGAATTGCTGGATTATATAATAGTTCTATCTATTGATCAATCGATTGATCTATCTATCTATCTATCTATCTATCTATCTATCTATCTATTCTGAGGAAAGAGATTAGCTCTTAGACCTCCAGAAGTGACTCAGCAGTTCTCACACGAGCCATTGTGGGGAAATAACACTGCTGCTCAGCATTAATGGGGTTGTCTGCCACATTCTCACGCAGGGAAGTGACTCACTCTCACTTCCTGTCTGCAGGTAGCCACCTTACTCCCATACCCAGATCATTGACATATTCCTGGGTGACATCATCAACAAAAGAAAGACAGTTTGTAAATTGGCCAGTGATTCACAGCCTAATATCAAAAGATGAACTGAGCCAATCAGTTGTTTCAGGGTTACAAAACATGCTTGTAGTTCTTCAGTTGATGGAGACAGCAGAAGCCAAAGTGTTATGATCTGGAGATGTCAGATGAAGGCATCAGGGAGGCAATTAGTAGGCTAAGAAAGCGAAGTAATAGGGAATGAAATTGAAAGGACAGCAATGCCATGGTGAGGTCTGAGTGGAGCCATTCTATTTTTTTCCATGAGGTTCAGGTAAACTCAACTCTTGCTCTGGGACTCCTGGGAGCACTGTTTTTCTTTCTCCCAACCAAATTGCTTTTACCTAAAGAATATTAAGTGGGCTTCTTCTCACAAAAAGTCTGTGTCCAGTTACAGAAACTCACTTTAAATGCCAAAGTTGAAGGTAGCTGAAGAATTCCCAATTAAGTGCTATTATTTTTGAATCTCTCGAACTCTGATATTTTACTTCTTTGATCCATAAAGATGTTAATTTTTCACAGTTCCACCAATATATTAGTTTTCTTTTATCCACAGACAATAAGTTATAAGTCTCCCAGTCTCCCAACATGCAAAAAGCACTGAATCTCAAATATAGTATGTTTTCCTGTATGTACTTCTTATCATAAAGGTTTGTGTCAACTAAAGGGCCACGGAATTTAGAAAACAGGGACCATGCTTTATTTGCTCCATTTCTGGAAGGAGCCAATGCCCAGCACTGTGTGCTTTTAGTTTTCCTAAGTCAAGTGGAATTTTAGAAAAGGATCCCAAATAACAAAAGTTAACAACTTAAAAGGCAGTCATCATGTGGTGATATTAGTTCCATTATTTTTCCACCACTGACATGTCTGAAAAGAGAAATAAATCCCAATACTTTGGAATTGAAGATACTAGACACAATTTAAATCCAATGCCTTCATTACAGTAATTTCCTTGAACATGAAGTGTGAATGATAGCCAAGAAAATTAATAGTCTGGACTTTGGACCAGCAACTAGTTTTCTTATATTAGTACATATATCTTTTCTTTTGCTGGAAGTTTGTGAATAGTTTAATTTGTTAATTTTGGAATACACTGAAAATATTAGATTGGAATTGCATCTGTGAATAAAATGTAGAGAATGTTTGGGAGGTAGAGAAGTAAATAATTGGATTTGCATTTTAGAAACTTAGAGAATCACTCCCAAAGAGGGAAATAGAGGCAGAAAGATCTGCTAAGTAATTATTCAGCATCTAAATTCAGTCAGTGATTGTGGAGCTGGAGAAAGGAAAAGAGGGAAAGATATTAAGGAGAATTGATGGAGAAGCAATCAAATTTTCTTGCACATTGATAGGCTCAAGGCTAAGAGGCCCCAGAGTATTATAATTTTTTATTAGTACCCATGGTGATGAATTCTACTCAATGGGTCATAATATATGTTATTATGTGATAGATATACTAATTAGTTTGACTGTGGTAATTATTTTTCAGTGTGTACATATATTAAACTTCACATTATATGGCTTGAATATATATATATATATATACATA
>NW_022900917.1:47718709-47915594 GCF_012274545.1 Fukomys damarensis
TTCTATAAAGGAAATAAAAATAGCACAAAAAAGATGAAACAAAACAAAAAATATATTTATTCAATGATAATCACCTTCAGGAACTTTTTGTTAAATGCTGCTGCTACTTTTTCTGGACTCTGTGTTATGAATATGGAAAACAGTTTTGTGACAAAGAAGCCTTTCTAAGAATGAGCTAATTCTTGCATGTGAGACATAAGCATTAACAGTTAGAAGATTCCACTAAGATGTCAACTGTAACTCCACTGTAACTGTTAGAAAACTGGGGATATAGGAAAAGTGCCAATAATCATTCATTAGGATATAGCTTTTTTTTCCATTAATTTTATTGGTGCACTTTAGGTATACAATATGCTGACATTCATTATTGGGTATTTGTACCTTTACATGATATATCTTGGTTCTTATTTTTTTCCCCATTCCCCTGCCTTCTGTTCAACCACTCCACCCCTCCCAATAATGACTTTGCTTCAGATTTTTCCTTTTCTCATATTTATTCCTTTCCCTTCATTCCTTTCCTCTACCCATCCTAATTCCCCTTCTCCTTATGAACTTTTCTTCCTATTTCCATTATCTATTATGCATTTTGATCCTTATTTACACTTTCAGTTTCTCACACATTTGGATAATAGTTTCTAGGAGTGTACCTTTGTTGTGTGTACTGTCTTGCAGTTTTGATAATAATGTTTTGTTCTTAAACAACTACATAATTGGAATAAATTGGAGTATATGTGGAATTCATTTTAATGGACTTGAAACAAATAACTCAGCTCTCATTCTATGTGCTGAAGAAAGTTTTTAGCTATTAAGATAAAAAGTTTAAGAAAATAAAAAAGGATTGTGATTCTCAAAATAGCCCAAGTTGTTTGTTCATACTTTGGAACAATCCAACATAATAGGAAAATATTTTAATATTGTAATCTAACTTGTGAGTTGATTTCCAGTTCAATACTGCTTGAGTATACCTCATGCACAATGGATGGGACCAGAAGTGTTTCAGAGTTTGGAGTTCTCTAGATTTGGGAATGCTTTCACAACCTTTCCTGGTTAATCATGCTTATTGTGAAATCTAAAATCTAAAATCCAAAGTGCTGTGAAACCAGTGTGTCAAATGATTCATAAGAAATATCTACCTAGTAAATAAGGATAACTTTTTCCAAAGTCGACAGCACAGTTAAAGTTTCCAAAAATTCAAATTATATATATGTTTATATTTATATAAAAAGACCAATAATAGCAGTACATTATACATCAATAGCAGCAACAGCTTTTCCAGGTTCTGCAGTCATCTGAACAAAATTATATACATTCAGCACACTCCATTAAAAAAACAAAAACAAAAGAACGAAGAAAAGAATAATACCCAGAAAGCAGCAAAGTTCTGTTGCTTTTGTGGTACCTGGCACCATTTCTTTATTAGCATCTTAAATATCATCTGGAAAGAGAACATTCTAGAGTAACATCATTAAAAAAAGCTCTGATATTTCACAGAACTAGAAAAAAGAATCCAAAAATTCATTTGGAACCATAAGAGACCTAGAATACCAAAAGCCATCTTAGGCAACAGACACATGGCACCGGGTATAACAATTCCCAATTTGAAGCTATACTACATAGCCACTGTGATAAAAACAGCATGGTACTGGCAAAGAAACAGGCCTGAGGATCAGTGGAACAGACTGGAAGACACAAAAACAAACCCAGATGTACTCAGCTACCTCATCTTTGGCAAAGGAGGTGACCATCCTCAGTGGAGGAAGGATAGCCTCTTTAATAAATGGTGTTGGCAAAACTGGATTTCAACCTGCCACAGATTAAAACTAGGCCTTTATCTTTCACCATGCACTAAATTAAAATCCAAATGGATTAAAGATCTAAATATTAAACTGGAAACATTAAACGTGCTGGAAGGTAAGTTAGGCAGAACTCTGGAAGACATTGACATAGGAAAAGACTTTATGAACAAATCTTCAGTAGCAACGGAACTAGCAGATAGAATCAACAACTGGGATCTCATCTTACTAAAAAGCTTCTGTACTTCAAAAGAAACCATCAGCAGAACTAAGAGACAACCTACAATGTGGGAAAAAATTTTTACCAGCTGTTCCTCAAACAAAGGACTATTATCAAGAATATATAAAGAACTCAAAACAATCAGCCCCTCAAATATAAAGACCCGATTCAAAAATGGGCATCCGAAATGAACAGACATTTCTCAGACAAAGAAGTCAAAGCAGCAAATAAACATATGAAAAAAATGTTCCACATCACTGGTCATTCGAGAGATGCAGATGAAAACAACACTGAGATTCCACCTCACCCCACAAAGAATGGCTGCTATCAAGAAATCACACAATAACAAATGTTGGCAGAGTTGTGGGAAGAAAGGAACCCTTCTCCATTGTTGGTAAGAGTGCAGACTGGTGCAACCACTATGGAAATCAATATGGAGATACCTCAAAGAGTTTGGACTGGAGGTTCCATTTGACCCAGCCATCCCTCTGTTGGGTATCTTTCCAAGAGAACTAAAAGAATCATATCACAGAGAAGCATGCACACCCATGTTTATAGCGGCACAGTTTGTAATTGCTAAAACTTGGAAACAGCCTATTTTCCCATCAATTGGAAACTGGATAAAGAAGATGTGTTTTTTCTATAAAATGGAATACTACTCAGCCATAAAGAATGAGAAAATAGATTCATTCATAGGAAAATGGATACATATTGAAGATATACTCCTAAGTGAAATAAATAAGTCACACATGTGTAAATACCGAATAGTTTCTCTGGTGTGAATAATCTTCAATAATACAGATGATCCTAATAAGGTTACTGACATTGAGAAATGAGAAGAAAGGAGCTAAATGTGTAGGGAAGGTGGGACGGGTAGGGGAAGGGCAAAAAGGGAAAAGAAAAAATGTGAGATAATGAAAAGATGGAAATAAAGTGCTTGTGGATGCGGAGGGGAGGAGCAGGTGAAGGGAGGGCAGGGACAAGGGGGAAAAATGAGAATCAAGACTTATTATGTAGAGGTACCAGATCCCAATATAAATATAACTGTACTGTGTCCCTAAAATGTATCAATAAACCAATTAAAGCTGAAAAAAAGGCTCTGATAAAGCACAGTCACTACTATGTATCATAAAGCAGGTACAAGATATTTTACATTCACAGAGGTATGATACAGTACCATCCTACATCTATAATACTAGAATCAGGTTTGGTTTGAAATTTACTTTGTCTGCAAATAAGATTTCTACCCCTGCATTTTTCTGGGCTCCTGTCACATGGATAATTGTTTTCCATCCTTTTACTTTCAGTCTATGGGCTTCTTTTTGCAGTAGGTGTGTTTCTTGTATACAACATATTGTTGGATTTTGCTTCTTGTTCCATTCTGCCAGTCTATTTCTCTTGATTGGGGAGTTGAGGTCATTGACATCTGTGTTGAGTTAGCAGTGTACAGAAATTAACAGCCATATTGGTCTAGAAATGTTAATTTTTTTCCATTTGTACAGGGGTAACGCACTGTATTAAATATGTAAGGTCTTATCTATGTGGGTTTGATTACAGAAACTAATAAAGTATTCTATAAATAATTAAAAAAGAATAAGATAAGACTACAAGAGCAAGAAGCAATTTAAATATGTTCAGGGACCATTTTCATCTTCAAAATTAAGGATTATTTTAATTTTACATCATTGCCTTTTCTCTTTTACTTTCCTTTTTAGTTTTATTTTAGGATTCCCTATTTTTAATGTTCATACAGAGATTTCTTTAACTGAAATACCAAATAGTTTCTCTGGTGTGAAAAACTATAATAGTACACAAGATCCCAATGAGATAATGAATAATGTGAAATAGGAAGTAAAGGGCTAAAGGTGTAGGGAAAGTGGGAAGGGTGGGGGAAAGATAATAAGGGAGAGGAAAAAAATATGAGAAACTGAAAAAATGGAAATAAAGTGTTTGTAAATGGGGAGGGGAGGAGGGGGTGAAGGGAGGACAGGAACAAGGGGGAAAATGAGAATCAAGACCTGTCATGTAAAGGTACAGGATCCCAATAATGAATGTAACTGTATTGTATACCTAGATTGTACCAATAAACTCGATAAAAAGAAAAAAAAAAAAGAAATATCTACCTAATTTTCTCCAGGCAGAAAATCTGATCCCATTGTCTCTTTTCTTTTCTTTTTGTCCATTTCCCCATAAGCATTAAAAAACTAAGATCTGACCATTCTACTTTTCCACTGGTCTTTTCATTACTGCTGCCACATGGAAGATTGAAAAATGGCCATTATATGATGCACTTCCTTCTACAAAGAGGTGGAATCTGTTTCCCCATCTCTTAAATCTGAGTTGGCTTTGTGACATTTTTCAACCAGTGAAATACAACAAAAGTAAAGCTTGAGGGATTCTAAGACTAGTCAGTTTTAGACTTGATCATATGCTCAAGAAACAACCCCATTTAATCCTCACAACAGCATAACTACTTAGAAGGTAAACATTGTCATTCCTTCATTAGAAGTGAGGATCTGAGAACACAGATGAAGTAACATGGTGGTTCTTAAAAACTATTCACTGGCCAATGGATGATTCTAACAGAGGCATTCTGACCTCAGAACCTGTGCTGTGAACCAAAACACACTTAAGCCAAGATATATGCTCAGGCAAACCAAGACCAGGTCAAATCTCTTTGCTGTTCCATGATACAAGGAGGATACATACACCCATCACTTTGGGGCACATTTACTAGAGCTACAAATTTTTGTTAAAAAATGCATCTTTTTAAATAGATGTATTTATTCATTTATTTAATATTTCTATTACATTGTTCTCATTTGGTCATTTAAATGAGTATGTTTTTAAAACTACTTTTAAACTTTATTTATTAGTACGTTTGTCATACATATCGATCACATTCATTGTGGGAATTTGTTCCTGTACATAACATAACTTAATTCTTTTTTCTCTATCTCTCCACCTTTCAGCTCCTCCTTCCCTCTCCATTTACACAAGTTTTGTATCCCTGTTTTTCTTCCATACATTTTTGTTTCCTTTTCCTTCTCTTCTTTCCTCCCTCCCTTGTTCCCTTTCCCATCTTAACATTTTCTTCCTCCCTCACAATATCTGTCATCCATTTTGTTCCTTATTTGTGCTTTTTATTTCTCACACAAGAGAAACAATGTGATTTTTAAATACATGTGTCTATGTATCTGATTTATTTCATTTAAAAGTATGCTCTCAAGTTGCATCCATTTACATTAAAGTATCTCAACTTTATCCTTCTTTATGCCAGAGTATTACTTCCTTATATATATAAACCACATTTTCTTTATCCATTCATCTGTAAATGGGCATCTGGGTTGCTTCCAAGATTTGTTTATTACAAGTTGTCCTGTTATTACACGGGTGTGCACATCCCTGTGGTATCATACTTTTAAGACTTTCAGGAAGATACCAAGAAGGGGAAGACTTGGGTCAAATGGAACTTCTAGTTTTAGTTTTTAAAAGAATCCCCAAAATGATTTCCATATTGTTTAATACCAATTTACACTTCCATCAGTAGTAGAGAAGTGTTCCTTTCCCCCACACAACCTCAACAGCAATTTTTATTGGTTGATTTCTTTATGATAACCATTCTTTCTTGAGTGAAATGGGATCTCAGTTTTATTTTAAATTAGGTTTCTCAAATAACTTGTGATGTTGAACATTTTTTCATGTATTTATGTGTTGTTTGTACTTCATTTGAGAAGGGTCTATTTATTTCAGATGTCCATTTTTGGATTGGGTCTTTCATTTTGGGCTGTCTAATTTTTTTTTTAGTTCTTTATATATTCTAGATATTGGCCCTTTGCCTAAGGAATATTATTATTATTATTTACTGAAGACATAATATTTTACATGGAAGATCCCCCAAAACCCCAAAAGTTAATAACCAAATTCAGCAGCACAGCAGGATACAAAGTCAACACTCAAAAATCAATAACATTCCTGAACACAAATAACAAACTCATTGAGAGAGAAATTAGAGAAACCACACTTTTCATAATAGCATCAAGGGAAATACTTAGGAATCAGTCTAACAGAGGAAGTGAAAGACCTATATGCTGAAAACTGCAGTTCTCTGAAAAAGGAGATCTAAGAGAATTTCAGAAAATGTAAAGATATCCACTGTTGTTGATTAGGCAGCACCAATATAGTCAAAATGGCTATGCTATCAAACCCATTATACAGTTTTAATGCAATTCCAATAAAAATACGAACAGCATACATCAGAGAACTGGAGAAAACAATAGTAAAATTCATATAGAACCAAAAGAGACCAAGAATAGCAAAAACAATTTTGGGCAACAAAGGTAATGCACGAGGCATTACAATTCCTGGCTTCAAACTATACTGCAAAGCTGCAGTCATAAAAACAGTATGGTACTGGAAAGATCAGAAAAAACAAAAAGCAAAAAACCCCAAAACCAAAGATCAAAAGAAGACAGATCTGAGAAGCAATGAAACAGAATAGAAGATGCAAAAGCAACTCAAGGAACTCTCAGGGGCCAAACACTTTTACTGAAAGAAAGATAGCTTCTTTAATAAGTGATGCTAGGAGAATTAGATTTCCACATACTGAAGACTAAAACTAAACCAACAGCCCTCATCATGCCATGCACTACATTGAAACTGAAATGGACCAAAGATCTAAATATTAAAACAGAAACACTTAATCTGATGCAGGATAAAATATGTAAAACTCTTGAAGACATAGGTTTAGGCAAATGGTTTATGAACAAAACCCAGTTACACAGGAAATACTGAAAGTGTGAATAAGGACTAAAAGGTATAGTAGATAATGTGAAATAGGAAGAAAAGGTGCAAAGGGGAAGGGGAAGTGGGAGGGGTAGAGAAAAAGAAAGATGAAAATGGAGTTAACTTGAGAAAAAGAAAAAATTGGAAACAAAGTCTTTGTAGATAAGGAAGGGAGAAGGGGTTGAAGGGAGGGCAGGGGAATAGGGAAAAATAAGAACCAAGATGGATTATGTAAAAGTGCAAATTTCCCATGATGAATGTCAACATACTGTATAACATAAATGTATCAATAAAATCAATTAAAAATAATTAATTGGGATCTCATCATATTACAGAGTTTTTGTGCAGCAAAAGAAACCACCAACAGAGTGAAGAGATAACACACAGAATAGAAAAAAAAATTTTACCATCTGTTTCTTTCTAAATAGACTTTAACTGATGTGAGCCCAAGACTATGCTTGTCTGTTTTTTTTTTTTTTCTGTGTATCTCCAGTGCTGGGAAAGGCACCGGACAGATAACAGCATTTAAGAGATAATTATTATTTACCTCTTAGAATTTCTGCTTTAAAAATCCTAATCTTCAAATTGTTTCCTCTGGGTTTCCTATGTATGTGTGGTTTCCTATGTATGTGTTAATAGATGTGTTCATGTGACCCATACCCCTATACACACATGCACACACACACACACATGTGCACAAACTCATTGGTACCATCATAACAAAAAGGAAAACAAATGGCATATTGGTAAATAGTTTTGAGAAATTCTAGTAACTTTTAAAACACAATGATAATAGAATGTATTCATTGAGCTTTTCTCTTTGTTCTGATTTAGCAAAGGACACTCATCATCATGCTTAATTATAGTAGTTTTTTTCAGGCAGCAGGTTTGAGATTTATTTCCCTCTTATTTTGGACTATTTTCTTTGTTTTTTTGGTTTTTTTATTTGGTACCAGGGATTGAACTCGGGTCTTTGTGCTTGCAAGGCAGGCCACTAAACCACTGAGCTAAATCCCCAGCCCCATATTTTCTTTGTTTTATTAATAGCTGTTTGGGGTCTTTTTATTCTGTACCTATTAGCTACATCAATCTTCTGGGAAGTAGTCAGGATATGAAAATATTTGCAAAACCACAAATGATGTGTTTAATATTTGTTTATTTGACACATACAGCATATGGAATCAGAAATGAAATCTATTCATCATTTGAGTGATACCATTCAATGCAAAGAAAGAATCAATTTATTTCCTGTAAGCCACAGTGAAGGTTAACATTATATAATGTGCATAAAATATAGAATAATCTCAAAGAAACTGTTTCTTTTTTCTTTCTTTCTCTTTCTTTGTATTCATTCTTTTCATAAAATATTGGCCCTTCTTCCCAAACATTCAACTTTATATCTGTTAATCTGTTGGTTCCACATTGTCCTGCTTCAGGTCAGGGTAGAGAACAGCTGTGGACTTCATAGTGACCCAACTAAAGCATATGCTCACAATTGCCCTCTGGGTTGTGCCTCTGACGAGAGTATTCAGACTGTGTAATGTGCCAAGCATAGTCCAGCTTAAGCATCTTAAGAAGAAGTAACCAAATCATCCAGGTTTCACACTTCACTGACACCATACACATTACAGAGGTTTCTCAAAGGGTAAAAGCTTTGCTGCTTTCTTTAGCAATAAATATTTATGGGATTATCAGCCCATTGTAAATGGTATAACCAAATGCATTTTAATGCAAAACTGTTGGCTGCTTATCTAGCTGTTTGACAGAATGCAATTACAAGACCAATTCTCTTTTTGTGCCCTCTGTTACTATGCTCTGGATTACCCATGATGGATTTTGAGGCATTTTTTTCAACTTTGCTAAATGATTTGACACGCATCCTTCTTTAGCACTAGCTGTGTTTTAAAAGAGAAGTTGGCCACTGTGGGGAGAAAGTGTCAATTCCTAAGGAGTGTTGGGATGGAACAGGGATACAAAGTCATGATTACTTCAAAATGCTTCCCCCCAATATACAAAACTGGAGAATACCTTTCAAAAAATATTACCCTAGAAATAAAAAGTTCGGTACTTCAAGGTTAAATATAGTTATTCTTAAAACTACTTACTCATTGCACAAACATTTAAGAGGGTATTTTAATTATGGTTTTACTTTTGTTTTTTTGTTTGTTTCTTTGTTTTTGTTTTTGTTCTTTTTGGTACTGAGGATTGAACTCAGGTCCTTGTGCTTACTACGCAGGCAGCAGAACCACTGAGCTAAATCCCTGGTAATTATGATTTTCATGTTTCTTGTAAGGACAGCTTCTATCTCCAGGCCTCGTATATATGTTTGGAAGGAGTAAAAGCTTTTTTATTGAGTCTGGGGACAGTTGGGTAGAGCTCTTTTTTCCCCAATGGACAGTTTCATGGAATGGAGAGGAGAGAGTCAGCCTGTCTGCAGAAAGCATTGCAGGGTCTCTGCCACTTACCTGAGTTCACCCGGAGACACCTGGCTGTTCCACTGCAAGGCTGCACATTTGAGAGGCAAGGGTTACAAAACCAATTTCGTTGCATATTAAAAGCCATGCTATTCAGTTGGATTTATGAGGCAGAAAGCTCACATTCCCATTTCCATTTGTGTATTTCTCATGTCATTTCCCAGCCCGATTTTAAAATTAAGAAGAAGAGAGGAGTCTCTCTTAAAATCTTTCTAAGAAGATGGCAACATATTTGTTCACTTTCATATTATTTTGAACAACATAAAAAAAGCAGGAAAAGGGCCGGGGATTTTGGATCAGTGGTTCTGCCACCTGCCTCACAAGCACAAGGACCTGTGTTCCATCCCTGGTACCACACACACACACACACACACACACGCAAATCAGGAAAAGACTGGATTCTTGGATGTTAACTAATTTTGCACTCCTGGAATACACTTCCTTTTGTCATAGTGTATAATACTTTTTTTCTTTCAAGTATTCTTTTTATTTTTAGTTTTTTATTAGCATATGTTTGCAATACATAACAGTTATATTCATCTTGAGGAATTGGTATGCACACATACTGCAATGAGTCATTTTACTCTTCTTTCTCCCCTTTTGTTTCCTTCCACATACACCTTTCTCCTGTCTACAAAACCTACTTTTCTGTTTCCTACTATAGTATCTCACTTTTATTTTGCTCTTTAAATTATATTTTGGGTTTTTTATATTAGAGAAATCATGCAATATTTTACATTCTATGCCTGACTTATTTCAGTAAGTATTATGATCTTTAGATCTAATCATTTTCTTACAAATGGCCCATATTTATCTGTCTTTATGGCTGGGCAGTACTCTACTGCGTATAAATATCACATTTTCTTCAACCACTCATATCTCTCTCTCTCTCACTCTCTCTTTTCATTAGTTGTTTGGCTACAAACACACATAATGCATGTATCACTGTATTATGACATCTTTAACTCTTTTAGGGATATACCCAGAAGAGCTGGGTAAAACATAATATTTCTAATGTTGTTTTCTGAAGAATCTACATACTCATTTCTATCATACTTGTAATAGTTCACATTCCTACCAAAAATTTAGAAGTGTTCCCTTTCCCCACAACCTTACCAGGATTTTTTTTTAAAAGTACTTGCTAATAGTTGTTCTTACTGGAGTAAGATGGAATCTTAGTGTTGTTTTGATTTGCATTTTTCTAATGACCAAAGATGAAAGAACATTTAATATACTTATTGGTCATTTGTGTTTCTTTTTCTAAGAAGTTTCTATTCATTTGAAATAACTCATTTTTCTTTTGGGCCTTTTATTGAAACAGAATCTAATTTCTTTGAGTCTCTCATATATTTTTGGTATTAATCTTTTATTCAAGGAGTAGAATACTATTTTGTATAGTTTTATTGAGATATTTACATTTTATTCAATCTATTCATTTAAGGTTATTTTTGTTATATTCACAGAGCTCTACTACTATCATTATAATCTAATTTTAAAGCATTTACATTATTTCAAAAGAAACCTCATACCTCAGTAACAGGCACTCTTTACTCGTCCCCTATCCCCAACCACTGATCTACTTTCCATTGCTATAGATTTACCTATTATAAACCAGCATATAAATGGAATCATATAATATGTGCTTTTTGCTACTGGGTTCTTTGATTTAGTGTATTTCTGGAGTTCATTCATAGCACAGCAAGTATTAGAGCTTCATTCCTTTTTATTATTAAACAGTGTTTTACTGTTTGAAATTAATCAGTGAGTGGACATAAATAAAGCTGCTGTGTAATTTTGTGTGAACTTATGTGCTCATTTTTGGGATATATACCCTAAAAGGGAAATTGCCCCTTTATATGGAAAATGTACATTTGACCTTTAGAGGAACTGTCAGACTATTTTCCAAAGTGACTGCACAATTTATATTTCCAATCAGCAGTGTATGAGGGTTCTAATTTCTACATATCTTCATCAATGTTTGTCACTGTCTGATTTTTTATTTTGTTTTTCTTTTTTAGTACCGGGAATCTAACTTGGGTCCCTGTGTTTGTGAGTCAGGTGGCAGAACCACTGAGCTAAATCCCTGGACCCTAACTTTTTAATTATAGCCAAATTAATAGGTGTTAAGTATTTATTACAGATTTCACTTGAAAAAACAACTTTCCATATATTATTAGATTTGGCATAAAAATGGATATTGGTACCTAGCTTTTTCTTTGCAAAGTGTTGATGTGCTTTTGCTGCCTTAGTAATATTAATCTAATAGAAATTTGAAAGTGTTCACTTCTACTTATTTTCTGAATGAATTTTGGAAGGGTTAGTCAGTGTGTCTTTTAAATATATTTATTTAACACAATTCACCAGTGAAGCTACCTAGGTTAGGATTTTCTTTGTTGGGTGACTTAAAAATCACTAATTCATTTTACTTATTTTCTCTTGGTTAGTATTTCCAGAATGTATATTTCTCTTGAGTCAGTTTTGGTAGTTTATTCAAAATATGCTTAATGGTTTTAAGTTTTATAAGATCAATAGTTATCTTCTATTTTTTCATTTCTGGATTTAATTACTTTTACCTTCATGGGGGGGTCAATCTAGAAAAGGCTTATTATTTTTGTTGGTCTTTATGAAGTTCAAATATTTAGTAGATTGATTTTTTTCAACTTTTAAAATTTAAATAACTTCACTGATTTTTGCTCTACTATTAATTACTTTACTTTTTCTTGCTTTGTAGTAGTTTGGACTTCTTTTCCTGATTTCTTAAGGTGAACATTTAGATTATTTATTTGGAAACTATCATCATTTCTCAAATGTCTATTTTATAGGTATAAATATCCTTCTCAATACTATACTTGCTGCATCCCATACATTTTGATATGCTATATTTGTGTTTCCATTCAGTTGAGTTTTATTATGGTCAAAGAACATACTTGATAATTTCACTTCCTTTAATTTTAGAGGCTTTTTTTATGGCCTGGCATATGCTCTATACTGAAAAATGTTCCATTCACTCGAAAAAAATATGCTCTGCTGTTAGACAGAGTGTTTGTACCAGGCCAAGCTGGTTGATAGCATTGAGCAGATCTTTTGTTTCCTTTCTGAGTCTCTGTGTCTTAGTTTGTTTGGCCTGCTTACAGCTTGGGTGCTCATAAATGAAATCTATTTTCCTGCTTCTGGAGGGTGGGAAGTCCAATATCAGGATGTTAGCATGTTCAGGCTCTGCTGAAGGTCCTCTGCTGACTTCCTGTTGTGCCTTCACACTTTGGACAATGCCAGCTAGTCTCTGAGAAGTCTCTCACATGGGTGCTGTTCCTATTCAAGAAAGCGGAGGCTTCATGACCTATTACTGCCCAAAGACCTCACCTTTTAATGATTTCACCAGCTTTGCAACATGTGAATTGGAAGGAAGAACAAAGAGTACATAGCAGTATGTTTATTTGTTTGATGATTTTTAGTGGAGTATTGAAATACTTAGCTTTAATTTCAAAATTTCAATTTTTCTTCTAATTCTTTCCATTTTCATATAGAACTTTGAGGATTCCTTTATTACTTGCGTATATGAAACCTTAAAGTCTCAATCATTTGTTATTATGAAATCTTCTCATCTATATTTAATATTCTTTTTTATATTTAATCTTCTTAAAGTCTATTTTTTCCTATTAGTATAGATGCTTCGGCTTTATTAATATTATTATTTTCATAGAATAGCTTTTTGTCTTATTTTCAATTCATATGTCTTTTAATCTAAAGAATGGCCTTTATATGTAACATATAGTTAGATTTGGTCCTCTTAAAAAATTAACCTGTTCTGACAGTTGCTGCCTTTTGGATGGAATGTTTTGTCAACTTACAATATAGTTATTTACATGTTTGGGCTTGTATCTACTGTTTGCCATTTATTTTCTACATGTTTAATGCCCTTTTGTTTGTTCATTCTTCCTTATTTTTTTTTGTTAATAATTTATTATTTTAAAAATTTTACCAATTCCTTGATTTAACTTCAATCTATATTTTAAACTTATTTTTAAGAATTACAGTATGTATTTTAATTTATTAAAATCTAATTAATATTCAAATAATATGGGCTTAATATAGAAATCTTGCTCATACAGAGCCTTGTAGAGTACCTGTAATAGAAACATAACAACACAGTGTTACAATTATTGTTCATTATGAACTTACATCTTTTATATACATGAGAAGAAAAGAGAAGCAACACATCCTCACAGTCTTTTGCTAGGTTTCATTTTCTTTACTTTTCTTGTATGAAAACCCTATGCTATTGTTACATTCATGTCTTGAGTTCTCTAGAGACTCTGGTCTTGGTTTTTCCAAGATGGTCAGTGAATTCCTGGGAGGGAGACTTGGTGAAAATGATCTCTTTCCAGAAGCCGGGCATCAGGAAGCTATAGGTTGTGGGTTGGCATTGGAGGTGGAGTTGGTGAAGTTGCCTCGTGTGGCAGTGCAGCTCCTGGTAGAGGTGTAGCAGTCATCAACGCCAGCCATCTGCAGCAGCTTTTTGGAAGCAGGGGCTGAGACAAAACCAGGGCCTCTGGGTCAGGGATGAGGTACACCAGCCCAGAACCACAATGGCCTGTCACCTTGCAAGAGACATATGAAGGAGCTTGCCGACCTTGTTCCTCCAGTGGTCTTTCTGCACAGGGACAATAGAGCGTGTGGCTAGGAAGATGGCAGTGGCTACTTCCCCGGAGCATTTACCACTAGTCAGACATGAATTATGTATTCCCCGAAGGTGACAATTATCTCGAACCTGGTCCACTGGCCATCATGATTTGCGCCTTCACCAGCATGATTTGTGTCTTCAGAACCTCATCCATGAAGAATGACTTCAGGAAAAGGTCAATGTTCTCAATC
This sequence comes from Fukomys damarensis, assembly GCF_012274545.1. Lineage (NCBI taxonomy): Eukaryota > Metazoa > Chordata > Mammalia > Rodentia > Bathyergidae > Fukomys > Fukomys damarensis. Next base: position 47,732,854 of record NW_022900917.1, read on the forward strand.
TCTTTGATGGGCAGGGAGAAGAGACAGATCTCTAGGAGCATAATCTTCATATCTTTGACAAGCTGGCCCAGCTTGGTGATGGGATGTGCCCCTTGTCTGTGAAGCCATTGGCCTCATCTCCATGGCCACAACCCAAGCCTTCCAAGCCTGGGTCACTGGCTACTTGGGCCCTCTCGCAGCATTGAGTCATCTGCCACTCGGTGTTTTCTAGAGGAAGAAGAGGCTCTCACACAGTATTTTATGTTTACTCACAGATTTACTCCTAGTGCTCTTCCTTTGTTTTTAAATGAAGTTATTGTCTGTGTTATTTTTTTTTATCTTGGAATTTTTCCTTTAATATTTTTTCTAAGAAAGGTCTGCTAGCAACAGATTCTCAGTTTTTAATCATGGAATGTCTTTTAAAAAATAAATAATAACTACTAAAAAGCCTATAGAAAATCTCTTGCTCTAATATCTTTGAAGAGGCACCTTTAAGTATATTTTAATTAGTGCACATTATGTTTTCATTCTTAATATGCATTTTTTAAAATTATTTGTTGGAAATAGAATTCTTTGTTGACTTTTTTCCTCTCTTACTTTATATCACTTTATTGCCTTCTAGCCTTTATTTTTTTATGAGGAATCACTTATAAACTATATTTTGATTTATTCCTGTTTATGACTTGCTTTCCTTTAACTGATTTTGAGACTTTCTCTGTTTTCAACATTTTGGCTATAGTACAATCTAAGGGTGAATCTACTCTCATTTATCCTACCTGAAATTTATAAAATTTATTGGATCTATAGATACACTCTTTTGTATTTAAATTTGGTTGGTAAGTTTAGGGTGACTAGTGCTTCACAATTATTTTGCTACTTCCTCTTCGATCTAAATACTTCTGAAACCCTATTATGTTCCATATGGCCCAAGATATCCAAGGTTCTACTCATTTTTCCCTTCCTGTTGAACAATTTCTATTTGTTTTCTGTAATTATTTTTTCTACCATTTCAAATCCCTTATTGACCCCATTTAGTAAATTTTTTACTTCACTTCCTGAAATATTCAATTTTAGAATATCTACTTGGTGGTTTTCACACTTTTAGTTTTTTTATTTATATTTCTTGTTGAATTGTTTTCAGATTTTCCTTTTTAAAACATGATTTTCTGTCATTTTGAACATACTTTCTGATCCCTTTGTGTGTCATTTCTGTTGCTGTTAATTTTTAATATTTTTTCAATTTTTATTTTTTATTAGTACATATCTGCAGTACAAAACACACCTTATTTCTTTTTTTCAATTCCTTTTTCCTCTCCCTCTTTTCTCCCTCTGTGCCTTGGTCCTCTTCCCTGTCCTCTTTCCTATTAGCTTTTATGTTGCTTTTTATTTATAAGAGAAACCATGTGATATTTATTTAAAACTGGATGTTTTATATAATATTGCAATAACTTTAGATCCTGCTTTTTGTTTCCAATCCTCAGATTGTTATTGCTGTTGGTTTTTCCTTGTTTTCTTAGTTTTTGGGGTGGATTTACTCTTCGTATATGATTCCTGAAGAATCTTCCTAGCTTTTGAAAGAAATCCTTTTAAGCTACTTCTGTCCTGCAGTCCAAGAGGTTACTATCATATCTGTGTAACTGAGTACTTGGTTAATAACTGAGGCCCTCAGCAATGTCCCACGCAAGTCTTTATCCAAAGGCTGAAGGATCTGTGATAGAAGACCACAGGATCTGTGCCAGAAAGGCCCAAGAAATCTATATCTCATCTGCGGCTTCCAAAGGAAATGGAACCAGTTTTAAGATTAGACACAAAGTTACCATGGCTAACAGCCTACAACTGTTGCACATCCAAACACATGATCCTGTTAAAAGCACCAGTCAAAAATTCTGTGATATCCTGTCACAAAACTGTGAAAGGTGGCTTGGATGCCAATCTTCTCGTGACAAATCAGAGGTGGAAACAAGTGAAGATTAGATATTCTGTGATACACAGGAGGCAGAACTAATGCCAACAGATAGAAGTTCTAAAGTGCTGAATTTTGGATCTACAAACATTCATCTTTAACACTGGGAGAAATTTACTAACAGACGGAGTTGCCCAGGGTGTTAATGAGTTAAGTGTTCAAATAAGAGCTGTGTCAGCAGTTGACAAAGATGCTATAGAACAGCACTGTCCAAAGGAAATATCATGTGGGTTGCAAATGTGATTATAAATTGTCTAGCGGCAACATTAAAAGTAAAAAAGAGTGGGTGAAAATAATTTTATTAATATATTCTATTTAACTCATTATTCCCCATGTATTTTAACATATAAGTACTATTGAAAAAATTATTAGTGACATAGTTTGCCGCCCCTTTTTTTTTTGTACTAAGTCTTCAAAATTCAATGTGTATTTTATGGTTACAGCCTGTCTCAGTTCTGGACGAGCCACACTCCATCTGCCCTAAAGCAGTGTGTCGCTGGTGGCTGCTTCATTGGACAACACAGCTGAGGATTCCACAAGCCTTACCTACAGAATTATCTCGTATGTTTGGTTTTTATTGAAGTGACTTGTTCTTCCATGGGAATAATTTGGAAAATAATTTGTTTTCTCTGTTGAGTATATGTGAATCACAGACTTCGGCATTTGAAGTTTTCAATTTACATAAAGTTGTCAAATGGACAAAACTTGCAAACAGATTTTTATTCTCTAATATCTTTCCTTTTTCAGAAAGAGACATAATATTAATTTAATCAAAGCATAAAGGCTACCACCACGAAGCCATGGTTACTGTCCTTTCCAATGAACACAGTGAAAATGTACCAGACGTCATTTCCTGCCTCAAAGAGCAGGAGCAAATGCTATTTTATACTAGCTCTTCTCAAACTTCAACGCATTCTGGGAACTGCAAGTATCCCATCGAAAGGCAGATTCCCATCCTGGAGGCCTGGGTGGAGCCAAGCAAGTCTGACAAGTCATGTACCTCAAGAAGCAGCAGTGGCCAAGATGCAGCTCAGGCAGCAAGAGAGTGTGTCATTGACACCCCAACCAGGCTGCCCTGAAGCTTTCAGGAAGCTTCAGAAACTGAAAGTGACCACCCCCCACCCATGTGCGGCGATTCCAGACATTTATTCCAGACATTTAGAGCAAGGCTGGGCTTTGGAAAATCTACAAATCTCCGAGAAAATGAATTTTCCTTTTCTGTCATGAGTTATGGCATTTTGATCAGCTGCATCATCTCCCATGATAGATTGAAAGATACTGTGGGTAGGACATGCCAAATTCAACTTCGAGTAGTTTCTCTCCACCTTCTCACTCCCAAGCTAGAGTGCTTTATGTAAAGTAGGGAAGTGACTGGGTTTGTACTTATGAATGAACGCAACTACCTGTTTTCATTTAGAAAGAGTTCAAAATGTGATATGACAAATTTTTCTTCACAGCATTTATACAGTTTGGTCTTTTCAAGGAAGTTTTCAAGAAGTTTTTAAATTAATTCGTGTTATTATAGAAAGCTACGCTTTCAGCCTGTTATTGTAACATATGGATAAAGATGAAAACTCTGCCAGCATTCAAATGACATCAAATTACCCCAAGTAAAGTGTCAATAAAATTAAATTTCTTACCTCTAATACCTCCATAAGCCTAGAGTCTCAATGTTTATCTTGATTAATTATTAAACAGATTTCAGATTTTCTCTATTAATGGCTTTTGTGCTAGATATGGTTTCTAATTAAGCTTTGCATCTCTCTGATGAAACTGTATTTGTCTATTAAATGTCATAACTCACTTTTACATTGAATAATCGATGTTAAGGAGATTATTTAAAAATAGTGGGGCAGTAATAATTTATAAAGACCTCCACACATGTCTAGGATAATCATGAGTATTGAGGCTTAGGAGAATGAATTCTATTTGTGGAAATATTATGAAATTTATGGTTGGAGATAATCACAAATATGATTACCAATTAACATACAGGAGAAAAGTCAAATCATATACATATAATTATGGAGAATGTTATGATATAAAAAATTTTGACCTTTAAATGTTCACATACTTCAAATTGTTAAAACCCATAGATGTGGTATACAGTGATAGACAATATTAGTACTAGATTTAAACAAGACAAAACTTCTATATTACAACTTAGATTTGCTGTCTATAATGCAGATGTTATCAGAAGATGGATATGTGATGTTATGTACAAAAATGCATGATAGATTGCCAAAACTTGACTTAGGGTTTTATCAGTGAGAAGGTAAAAGCTATATACATTGAATTGTAGTATTGAAAATTTTTGCCCTATATTTTACATGTACCTATAAATGGAACAAGTGTTAAAAACAAGTGTATATTAGAATATTATTTGGCCACAAAAAGGAACTAAGTCCTGATACATGCTGCCTGGGTGAACCTTGAAGATGCTAGGCTAAGAGAAAGAAGCCAGACACAAAAGACTACATAATGTGATTTCAATTATGTGAAATATCCATTATTAGAAAATCTATAGACACAAAAACTAGATTAGTATTTGCTTAAAGTTAGGAGAGAAGTGAGTATAGGATAGAAGGTTGAGGTCTCTTTTTGCGGTGATGAATACATTACAAATTTTCTATAATGATGGCCAATGTATCTGTGTATACTGAAAACTGCTGAATATAATTGTAGTTATATAAAATGTATGATATAATATAAATTTTCAGCAGATGAGTTATATATGAATTACATCTCAATGAAACCATATAACATGAAACTGTTTACACATTTCAAAGACTCAATACACTCCATAGACAAAAATACTGAAGAAGAAATGAATGAAAATAATAGTTCACCAAACAAAACTAAATCAAAATACTTTAACTGATCAGCTTTACTCTGGTTCTTGAATACAAATATATTGCCAAAGGCTCTTGAATACTGTTGATACAGCAATTCTTCCCCACTGCTATAGAACCTTCTCCATATTTTTATTGTCTAATAAATAATTCCTTGGATGAGTGGAAATTTAAATCAACTGTTTGATTCACTTTTTCAAAGCTGGAATTGAACACAGAGATGAAACATGGTATATGGGGAATAAGTAATTTAAATCTTTAAATGTGTGCAGCATTTAGAAGTTGCTAAAAATTTGAAGTCATCTATTTCATATAAAAATAAGTCTCTAGGAAAAGCAGTAATTCTGGTAAAATTTTGAGGCAGGAGAAGTGACTTAGATTTACTACCTTACCCCAGCACATAGAAAGCCTAAGCAAGAAAAAAAAATGTCTGGTATGTTTAGTGTTTTATGAACTTAATTGAATTTAATATCATAACACAAAAAGGTGGTTGGGAGATGTTTTCCAAGGTGGAAAAAAAAAACATTTTAGATTATTCATTCTACAACTCAATTCAAAGGCAAATATAATAACACTCCTCTTGTTCCTTTCACACACTGGAGCTGCCAAGGAAACACCATTAATCCAAAGGAAGATTCAAAGCCCCACAATGCAGAGGTTTTGCATCTGAACTCAGCAAAGGGCTTCAAGATAACCCAAGGTCCCCCTATCCCATTGTCATGAGGGTACTCAGCAATGTGGTTAAGTGCAGAAGCTCTGGAATCTATCTGCCTGGGTCTGAGGTCCACCTTCATTTGTTCACAAGATGTATGGCCTTGGCAAATCAATTAACCTCTTCATGAGTCTCAATTTTCATGTCTAAAATCATTAAAATAATACCTATATCATGGGTCATTTTGAGGAGTAAATGAGCACATATTTTGCAAAGCATTTAGAGCAGCTCTAAGCTAAATAAGTTAAATAACTGCAAATGTTAATATAGAGATTTTTTTTTTTTGGTACTGGGGACCCAACTCTCGAAACTTGCAAATTCAAGGCAGGCGGTGGATCTAAATCCCTGGCCCTTAATACACTAGCTCTGACCTCGGTGACAAATTCCAAAGATGTTCAAGAGTGTGGCTTGCATCAAACAGTGTCTTAACACTGAAGATACAGGACAATATATGTGTAAACTAAGCTCCAAAGAGAGACCCATAAAGTGAGCTTTAAATTCTTTTTCAGGTTCCACAACTGAAGGATCAGGTTAGGAGTGCAAAATCATCTCCCTAGAAGCAAGGACTTGTGTGATGGCGCACAGAGCTGGACCCGGAAGACTGTTTTGGAGGTTCCTGACCACTTTTCAGGTGATACATGAAGAGCACATGAACTGAAGAGGAGGGGCTCCTGCCTCTCTGCTTCAGAAGGATCATGATTACAATCTTTTTTTTTTTTTTTTTTGGTACCGGGGATTGAACTCGGGTCCATGTGCTTGCAAAGTGGGTCACTGAACCACTGAGCTAAATCCCCAGCCCCTTTGATTACAATCTTTAACTAAAGTTCTCACCTCCTACTAGATTGCATTTTGCTTCTCCCCTCATACAATGTTAACAACCTTTCTTTGGATTCCACACTGACCTTCAACTTGGTGTTGCTGACAGTCTGCAGAGCCATGTAATAAGGCTCTGTGACACTAGAATAAGAAGAACCTTCTTTCAACTTTGCAATCACCCTCTCCAGTTCCTAAGAAAGATGCACACATGCATGGCTGCTGTGCAGAGACAGTGTGGTGTGGCAGAAGCTCAGGGTTCCTGTGAAGGGCCATGCACAAGGGTGGGGATGTTCCCCCAATCCAAAAGTTCACTGCCTTTGTGAGTTTTGTTATTTTTCCATTGAGGTCTTCTCTGGTGCCTGTGATATGCTTATCCCTGGAACTTCCTCTGTCCCATAACTAAGCCTGGTCTTAAATGCAGACCAGCAGAGAATGCTGTGCAATTTGCCAGCAGAGTCATGTCAATGAGTAAATCATTTGAATACTTCCCTCTCACTTGGAAGAGGTCTGCAGCCCTGAGGATACCAAGGACCTTCTCCCAGATCTAACTGTCCTGACCATCTGACAGTTCCTTCCCTAGACCCTTTTAAATGTCTCTATCCTTCCAGTAGTGAAGGGCGTAACCTGGTCGGGCAGAGACCCCCAGGACCCTGCCTCACCTTGAAGCTCTCCACCTGTTTTCTTGGTTATTGCCTGCCCCACCCCTAACAGGTTGTTAAACACTGCAAGCATCACCTCTATTATACAGCAAAAAGGTAGACATTCCAGCACACATTAGGTAATGAATACAGGGCACGGGAATAATTTTTGTGTCATCAGATTTAAGAGGTAACAATTCTCAGTGGACTAAAAACAACCTCGGAAAATAGAAGAAACTGTAAGAAATCAACTAGTCAACCTCTGTCTAAAATCAATGACATAAGTCAGCTTCTGTCTGAAAATATTAGTGAAAAATTCTAGAATAAGCAATTCTTAAGTTTTAAATTCCATGTAGTTCTGAGTGTTGGTGTGGTGAAATCTGGCACTGTCCTGCTCCAATCTGCTGGGGGTATGAATCATCCCTCTGCTGACATGCCCACCCAGCATGCACTCCCACGTGCTGGTCTTGGTTATCGGAGTGACTATCACAGTATAGAAGTGGTTTATTTTCATATAACCTGATTTTACCTAATAATGGTGTGAAAATGCAAGAGCACTGATATTGACAATTTAGGTACACCAAGGTGAGAAGCTTAAAGTACTTAGGGAAAGGAAAAAACATTACATGCCAGGATTGCTAAAATCTGTGTCCAGTTGCTAATCTCTTACTGTGCCTTATTTATGAATTAAACTCTATCATCAATATATGTGTATAGAGGAAAAAATCATAGTACATTGTAGGATTCAGTGTTATCCATAGCTTCAGACATTCACTGGGAGACTTGGAATGCATTACTGACAGACAAGAGAGGACCACTATAATTTTATAATAGTGAAAAAAACTTAGAATATATTTTATCTTAGTGTAAAAAGATAGAATACTGAAAATTGTGTCTTATAGATATATTACACCAGAAGAATCAGAGATCAGTGACTAAACCTTTTATTTCCTGAAGGCTGAATAGTAGTAGTCAGAACTGCATACGCATCCTGGCAGCTTTGAACGTTCACTAGGATGTGTCAAGGAATTCATTTACAAGTGACATGTACTTTTAGGTGGCAATATATATAGTATATTTAGATTTCCCCTTAGGCCCTGCTTTTATGTGACAGTCCAGCTCCTTATCAAGCACTTTCACCTTGCTATTCATTTGGATTGGAATTACTCTCAGAAAATGACTTTTTGACTCCATGGCATTCTGCTGCATTGTAAAGATTTGGACACTGTGTCTTTATTCCACAAAATGGTTTAGCAATTTAATGTGAATATTTTTCAAAGCAGGGTGAATTATCTACATATAAAAAGATTCTAGAAAAAAAGTCTTCAAATTAAAAAAAAAACTAATACTAAACTTTAGAATTTAGTATATATATATTTATATATATATATATATATATATATACTTTCTAAAAAAGTACTTGTATTGATACATTTTAGATATACATAATGATCACATTCATCATAGGGAATTTGTATCTGCACATGGTATATCTTGATTCTTTTTTCCCCGATACTCTCCCCTCCCTTGAACCCCTCTTCCCCTCTTTATTTACAAAAGTTTTGTTTCTATTCTATTTTCTTCTATTCTCTTTTTTCTTTTCCCTTTCTTCCTTTTCCCTTCCCCCTCCCTTGTTCCCTCCCATTTGAATGTTTGTTTACTATTTCCCAATTTTGGTTCTTATTTATCCTTTGTTTCTCATATCATGAAAACAATGAAAAATCATAAAACAAATGGAAATATTTTCGGAAAATTAACAGACACATTTTCTAAAAGAAGATTTAAACATACACACATATCTTACTACACTTTCATATGTAACTTCTAGATTGGAGAAAGAACAAAGAATAAGGAAAGACTAATAAATCTGTATGGATAAACAATAGTAAGTTATACCTATGCATATAAATCAGATTTTCCATTTCACCTTAAAGGATATTCCTTGGCATTTAGGTACAGTCTTTTGTTTGAACTCAGGGCCAAGTTTAACTTTTTGAACTAGAGTCTACAAATTTTTTCAAATTTTTTCTATGGTACTCTTCATACTTTCTAAAAAATGTGCTCTAAAATACCATTTAAAATTTTTGTTTTGTGTTTTTTTGGTAACAGGGATTGAACTCGGGTCCTTGCGCTTGCAAGGCAGGCCACTGAACCGCTGAGCTAAATTCCCGGCCCCATTTAAAATTTTTATATATGCAATTTAAAGAGTAACAATTAATCGGCTGATCAAATAAGGTAAGACCACTACATCAGTAACCTTAAGTGAACCATGCCTCCTGATACCCTTTCCTTTCTGTACCTTCCCCCACGTTGACTTTGGGTTTGTCCATATGTCTTACTGCAGCCAGTGATACCATAATAACAGAGTGAGGGCTTGAAAAATGTTTATATGCTGAGACTTTTCTTAGAATTCAGCTCCTATAAGAAAGACTATCAAGATTTCTGCAGAACAATAAGCCATCCAGAAGAGAATAGGAGCTGAAAGCCGGCAGCAGACAGTTTTGTGAGGTCTCCTTACTTGTCTCAGTTCTGGTAAAGCCTGGTTAAAAGGCTCACCTGAGTAATCCAGTGTCAAATGAAGCCAGGGCAACTACTTAGCTGAGTCTTGCCCAAATTCCTTGCCCACAGAACTCTAAGCAATACCTTGGTACTATTTTAAGTACAGTAAATCCCCAACTTACTAACATTTGATTTGCAAACTTTCACAGATACGACCAGACCTTGCATTTCTCATAGATGAAAACAAACTGTGGAAGTAGCTCACTTGTCTCCCAGACATTGTCACAGTTGTGCTGCTGGGTGTTCACTGCACAGTGTGATAGTGTACAGTAGTACAGTGCTCAATCATAAGCAAGCGGAAAAGTGATGGTAATGTGAAGGGAACTGCCAGGAAGCATAAAGCAATAACCATCGGAACAAAAGCGAAAAACCAGCATTGCACTACACCACTATTTAAGGTAACTGTAAAAGTAAAAATTGTTTATGCATAGTATTTTTGTGTATGTGTTTAGATTTTTAATGCTTTACATTGTATATTTGTGTCAAAGGTGTATAAAACTCACTTTGTAGGACTTACAAATGAATCTGACTCACAAATGTTCTCCCAGAATAAAACTCATTCATAAGTGAGGGACTTACTGTAATTAACTTTGGAGTAATCTGTCACATAATGGACACTGTAGGTGATAGATAACAGATATAGTAAATGATAGCAAGGTTCTTTCTAGAAAGAAACAATTCCAAATTGCATTCTTTACTTACATGATCCTCTTTTATTTCCTATTTGTTTGTTATTGAGCCTACAGCTCTTGTTCTAACTAACAAGTGGGGATGAAGAACAGAGATGCTTAGTTTAGATGAAAAGTGTGGTTTGTAGTGGCTGCACTATTATTTTGACCACAACTAAATGGCAAGAACTTCATAGGTCTCAAAGGAACAGCACTCCTGTTATGCTGTGAATTGTAAATGTAGTCTCCTACACACTGTGGTCAAACCATGGGTTGGACAATCTGCTGGAAAAGAATCTCTGGCATGTATGCCTTCTATGGTCTAATCAAAGCAATTCTCTTCTCTGTTTCTTCATGTAGGATTGTATCCTAATACAATGTACTAAGAGTTGCTTAAGGAATTTGATCTTTAAAGAGTAATTATTTGAAATGTGATGGTTACTAGGTTTTCATCCTTCTTTCTTTGGAACTAAAGTGCATTAGCAGAAGAGTGCATTAGGAACAGAGCTTAAAGTAACTAATGCACAAGGCACCACTTGTGGGAGATTGTGATGTTCATGAAATAGTATTAATTGTACCTCAAGTTAGAAACTAGACTAAAGCAACTAACTGGTTCTAAACAAAATTCCTGAATACAAAGAAGAAAAAAAATGTAACCTGTCTATATGTGTGATTAATGATTCCACAATTGCTATTTCTACTGCTAATCTGTGGCTCTATCTCCCTTGTATGTAGGTACAAAATGCCAGTAAGGAATTGAATCAATCAGACGATAACACAAAAGTGACACTTACAGAAAGTAGTATTTGGACAGCACTGTGGATGACCTCTAGGTATTGGAAGTCGACGACACAGCCCGTGACAGAGACATATGTATAGTCATCTATCATGCCATGGGCTGATGGAGGCAGCACTCTCCGGACACAACCAGGCCCATGCTCCCGCCACCATGACCGGTGTACAGAGATATTGAATGTCATCAGGTCTGTATCCTAGACGGACGGGAAATAAGAGAGCAAAAAAAGAGTCCTATTACATCACATCTTTGATTTGACTTTGAGAAGACTTCAGAATGGATGAAATTGCTGACATGATGTCAGTTTTAAAATGACAAGGAAAAATGACAAAGTCAAAAAGAGCTACATGTATCATATGCCTACACCATCAGGTTATTATTTTTCAATGTAGAGATACAATCATGTGAATAATAGTAATATGTTAAAGATAGAACACAGCAAACATCCAGAGGTGAGACCCTCCATATATGTTTATTAAAAAATTATTGTGCTTATTTTGAAATCTTTTGCTGCATTTTTCTTATTATACCATTGTCAATAGCATGATCATTATCATTGCAGGTTCACATTTACCAAGTGCTTTATTGCATGCTAGACGTTGTTCTAAATGAATTTCATATATAACAGCTGTCCCTGGATATCCAGAGAAAATTAGTTCTAAGATTTCTTGTAGATGCCAAAACCTATATATGCTCCAGTCCCTATATAAAATTTGCATATAACTACACATATTCTTCTATTACCTTCAAATTTTCTCCAGATTACTTACCATTCTTAGCCAAATGTAAGTACTGTGTAAATAGTTGTTATACTACTCTATTACTTTGTGAATAATAAAAAAGTTCTCACATATTCATTATAGGCACAAATTTTTCTTATTTTATTATCTTCAACCATTGATTAGTATCCATAGATATGAAACCCCTATATCTGAAAAATCTGTCTGTATATCCTTTAATGGTTCTCTGATCAATGTAGTTTATTGTAGATTGAATAATCATTTCTATAGCTATATTTACACCTAATCCTTGGAATTTGTGTATTTTATGTCATATGTCAAATTAAAGACTTTCCATCCATGATTATATTAAGGATCATAAAATTACCGAGGATTATCTAGGTAGGTTCCAACTGCAAAGACATGTTATTGGCCACTGGAAGGGGGAAGAGACAATGATTCTCTAAAGTTTGAGGGAAAGCATGGCTTTACCAACATCTTTAATTGTGCTCAATAAAACTCATTTCAGACTTCTAGCCCCCAGGACTGTGAAAGAAGAAATTTCTGTTGTTTAAGCCCCCAAGTTTGTGGTAATTTGTTAGAGCAGCCATAAGGAAACAATATAGGTGAAAAGAGTAAGCCATAGAGAGGTAAGTTAATTTTCCCAAGGTACATAGATAGTTAATAGTAGAACAAGGCCTTGATCCTACACAGTCTGTACTTTCAGCTGTGTCTATGATGCAGGGGTACTTTCTCACATTATCAGATGTCTTCTCCTCTGATCCTCTGACTATTCCTCAGACCATGAAGGGAGCTAACTCTTTTTTCCTCAGTTGTTTCCAGAAAATACCACCACACTCAAATTAACAAGAACATTTTCACATATCAAAATATCTCCAGAGTTTTTAGTGGAGACAAGAGCCCCAAATGTTCAATACTCAAGTGATACCCTCTAGTATCCATAGATATGAAACCCATATATCTGAAAATCTGTCTGTATATCCTTTAATGGTTCTCTAATCACTGTAGTTTATTGTAGGTTGGGTATCCCTATTCCAAAATCTGAACTTTGAAGAACTCCATATTTGAAACATTTTGAATTTCAGTTAAATATTGAAGCACAGTTTTAAAATTTTACACCTGATTTTCATCTAAGGGGTACAAAGTGCAGGTACAATAAAATGTATAAAATTACTGTCAGATTATATGCGCAAGGTGTCTATAAAACACAGATGAATGGGTCTTGAGACCTATCCCCCAAATATCTCATTATTTACATGCAAATATTCTAAAAATCCCCAAAATATGAAATCTGAAATACTGTTGTCCCAAGCATTTGGCTAAGGGTTACTTAATCTGTATTTCTGAAGTCTCAACTATGAAGGATTAAGTTCATAATTTTTTGTCATAAATAATATATTGAATTGAGTGCATAAGGAACCTGGTTCTTGACTTCCAAATGAACAAAAGAATTACAAACACCATAGGAAGCAGAGAGAGATGGACTGATGCTACAGAGGGGGAGGTTGGCATCCGGCTCAGGGTGCTACACAGTATGGCAGCTGTGAAGGCAGGACCACAGTTAGTTTGTGTTGATTCCCCAGCTCCACCATCTGAGTAAGCAGCACGGTCATTCATGCCAATGAGCCATGTTGGAGCAGTCACTGCACATAGCCTTTGCTGAGAGGCACAGAGGCTGCCTGTCCATTGTTCAGTCCAAAAGAAGATATATATTCTGAGGCCCCTTTGGAAACAGTTTCCACCTTAGTGGCCTAGGGCATACCTGGGTACCTAAAACTGAGATTGGAACTTTGACAAGTTTGAGAAAGCTGGTAGGAAATGGAAAACCCTTCAACTTATAAATAGCTGAAGCTAAAAATAACCAGCATATAGATCTCTGAACAAGGGCGGAGGGGAAGCCTGGCTCCTAAACTCCATCGTATATGGTAGGTGAAATTTAGGTCACGATTATTCTCAGCACATGTTAGTGGGCGAAGGTGCTTTTCGATTTTTCTCAGCCCCAAGAATTCAAAATGCTAGAACATAGTTCAAAACACAGAACTATGTTTCCAGTTATATCAATAATAAAAGATTTGACATACTTGTTATAAAATATGTCATTGGCTTGCTATTTAGTTACCTTCACCGTAACAGTGCTCTATTGACGATAAAACATTTTATGTCATTTTTGGGGATTGTTGATTTGCTGCATGTGCTGCAGTTACCCTGTGAAGAAAATATATAGAAGAATAATTGTTTTAGCTAGTGAATTCAGCTTAGCACAAGGCAGTTTACCTGCAGGCAAACTTCAAGATGCAAACTGATAGCTTTGCTTCATGATCATCAGATTTAATGTCTTACATTTAGTTTTGATCACTACAGAAACACTACATATCATTTCTATTTTAATAGAATGCATTTGGTTCAGGATGAATTACCATGATCTCAAAATTCATAGAAATTTTATGCTTTAAGCATTCGTATCTAGTGACCTTTTCCATTGCAGAATATATACTTTTTCAATGTGACTTTGACTAAAATTTATATTATACCAATAAAACATGTTATTTTATGCACATATTTGTTACATTCAAAGTTTATTATCGTAATTATTACCTAATTACTGGACACATAGCTATTTATATAATCTAATGTACTTTGCAATGGGTACATGTAAATTTCAATGCAGATATCAAATTATACTTAAAGCATAGAATTGTACTTAAAGTTCAAAGTTTTTAAGCTTGCTATGAAATTTTAACTTTGTTTTTTATTTCACCCCTTTCATTCTAGACTTAGAAATTATGAAAAGTATAACATATCACAACTCAATTTCCCATGCAAGGCATGCCAGATGAAAAGCAATATGGAAAACTACAAGAATTTTTATCTAAACAAATCATTTATTGCATTAAAAATTTGTTATACATCAAAGTCTGTAGTTTTAAAATGCATGGCTTAACACCAAACCATGTCAAAACAAAACAATCTTAAAAAGAATTTTGATTAGTTCAGATGGCATTATGGCATTTCTTATTCACTTCCTAAAATTAGAATATTATGTGATGATTTAAGAACACCATGGTCAAAACATTGACAACTGGTGTCTTTGCTATTATTTTCAGATTCTGAAAACATAGAAAATGGTGTTCAAATTTATGTACATGTATGTGAAGGGTGGTAGAATATGCTACCTCAAAATATGCCACTTTCGCATAAGGACTATTTTGAGCTGAAGACAAGAGATTATTCTCTCTGCTTTTCCCCCTCTTTGATGAAAAACAAATTATAATTCTACAAAGGTGATTCTTCTTCCATCTGTCCCAGGAAAGGCAAAAATTGAGGTCCACAGATGACTTTATTCTCTTTTTCAGACTGGAGACTGCACCAGAGGAACCTATGTGCCAACCTTACTAACCATCCTTTATCTACTAGTAGTTTCTCATACCTGGCCTTCTCCACACTGTTCTTGCTTTGGTTTTAGATGAAGATGATATTTAAGCACAAATTCTAAGCCATTTCTATAAAAACTAATCATTCTGTGGGTTATGGCCTATGGAGGTATGAAATATGTAAGTTAATGAACTTCTGTTTGATTTTCTCTTGTTAATCTTTCTTTTGTTATAAAGATTCTGGCTAAGAACAAAAAAGGTTCGAAATAAAATTACTCCCTCACCTTACATATCTGATTTCTAAACAGCAGTTTATAAAACAACGAGGGAGAAAGAAGAGAAACTAGAAGATGAAACCAAGCAGGAGGGTGTTGGACACATAGGTGTAGCTGGAGAGAAAGAACATTTATGGGGGTAAGGAGAGGATTTGGGAAGATCAGGAGTCCAACTATGATAAGCGATAAGGAAGCAGGATGGTGGCTTCAAGGGTGGGCCAGTATGTGGATTACCAGATATAAGCTGTATCTTTTTATACTCACAAGATTTTGTCTTAAATTTGTTATTTGCTGCTTTTCCTATTCAAGTAAATATCAAATGTTCTTTCATCTCATTATTGTAAATTCTAAAGATGATTCCCATTTCTTGGAATGCATGAATGGCAAATGATTTCAAAACCCCCTGGAACATTGCTCACTAATAGCTGCCCACATGTTATTCACAGCACATAACAGCATGAGAACCATGTCTCATGCCCAGAATGTCAATGTTCACTCATTTATTCTGCACTATTATACAATTTCCCATTAATCCAGAAATTAGACTCTCTCTTCTTTGTTGTTTCAGTTATCTGCTATTTTGGTATGTGTTTAACTTTCAGTAATCCTGTTCCTAGATCATACTCTCAAGTGCTAATCTTCAATTTTTCTTCTCCTTCACGTCAGCTCAAAGGAGTTTTTATGTAGCTGCTACTTTCTTTGTCTTTTCACTTTCTTTCATCAGAAATGAACCTATTTGGAATTGAAAAATGATTTTTCCGAAAAGTCTACCTGTACTTCAACTAGAATGTGCTTAATTTCAGGATTATCTTTGAGCTCATATTTATATGATAGAATTCATGTCAGTTGAAACTTCTTTTAAGATACTTGTTCTTCCGAGAGTATGAATTAGAAGTATTAAAGTGACTTTATGAATTTCAAATCATTTTCTTTTCATAGAAGAACTAAAACACTTCAGAAAGCACTGTCAATCTATATAATAAAGGGCAAACATAGTACTTGGCAGTGAGGTTTAAGTGGAATTTGTTACACAAAGACTCAGTACCAGTTCAAATATACCGACAATTATATATGATTTTCCTACAATGAGAGCAGTTAATATAGAATGGCTTACAAGATATTCAAGCTTTCATTGGAAATGTCTGACATTTGCTGTTGCTCTCACAATTCTTCCTACAAATCATAGCCATTTAAGCCTATGCCACTAGTGTTAAATATGAGGAAGAGTCTGCAGGGTAAGGAATGGGCATTGTTCATTTTGATTGATTATTTCTCATCTTTAAAACTAATGGATACATAGTGAGGATATCCTCCTAAGTGAAATAAATAAGTCACACATGTGTAAATACTGAATAGTTTCCCTGGTGTGAAAAACTATAATAGTACACAAAATCCTAGTGAGATAATTAACAATGTGAAGTAGGAAGAAAGGGGCTAAAGGTGTAGGGAAAGTGGGAAGGGTAGGGGAAAGGGAATAAGGGAAAAGAAAAAAATATGAGAAAACGAAAAAATGGAAATAAAGAGTTTGTAAATGCGGAGGGGAGGAGGGGGTGAAGCGAGGGCAGGGACAAGGGAAAAAAATGAGAACCAAGACCTGTCATGTAAAGGTACACGATCCCATTGATGAATGTAACTGTACTGTATACCTAAAATGTACCAATAAACTAAATAAAAAGAAGAAAAAAATTAGACATTTCAAAGGATCCAAGTTCAATCCCCGGTGCCAAACAAAATAAAACAAAGCAAGGCCGGGAGTGGTGGAACACGCCTGTAATCCCAGCCCTCGGGAGGCTGAGGCAGAAGGATCACTGTGAGTTCGAGACCAGCCTAGACTACATAGTGAGTTCCAGGCCAGTCTCAACTACATAGTGAGACCTTGTCTCAAAACAAAACAAAACAAAACAAAAAAACAACTAGATGTTGCTGGGGCTTTTCAATTCTCTACCACTGATCATGCACTAGAACAAAGCTTTTTATCTTCATTCAGAGGCCTAATTCTCTAGAATAGACTACTTTAGGAAGCAATGAAAGCTCATCCATTTACTAAATAGTATTTATGAAGTTTCTCACATAAGCAATGCACTAGGATATGAGTAAATACAAGAGATCTCATCTTTTCCTCCTGGGATGTATATTCTAAGAAGATGGGTAATAAGATAAACAAACAAGTGGACAAAAATAATTATACAGTGTAAAAAGCAATATGAAGAAAATAATTTGATAGACAATAACTGGATGAGGAATACAATTGCTTTACACCAAGTGACTAGGGAAGGCTTCTCTAATAGTTGATATTTGGGTTAAAGCTTGTCGGATGAAACGTGAAAATCTGGGTGGGGGAAAAGTATTTTAAATAAATAGAATTGCAAGTGCAAAGACCCTTTAAATATTGCAAGACTTGAAAGAAGGCCCACATGAGCAACTGAGTCTGAAGGGAGGGTAAGTGGCCTAGGAGGCTGAAGATGTAATTGGGAAATAACATAGTCGGGCAGTGAAACATTAATATCATTTGCTTTGCATGTTTTGAAGGATCATTCTGATAATTATCCAGAGAATGGATTTGATTTGGGTAAAGTCAAAGCCCATTCAGTTATTATCATAGTAGTTTGGGTGACTTGAAGAAAAGGTGTAACTGCAGTGAGGGAAAACCTGTTGTAGAGGCAGAGTAGT
Source organism: Fukomys damarensis (assembly GCF_012274545.1). Taxonomy (NCBI): domain Eukaryota; kingdom Metazoa; phylum Chordata; class Mammalia; order Rodentia; family Bathyergidae; genus Fukomys; species Fukomys damarensis. The sequence goes on from NW_022900917.1 coordinate 47,750,893, forward strand.
ATATGGAAGAAAAGATAATCAAGGGTGACTCTAAAATTTCCAGCTGTGAGGACAGTGGAGTGGTTTTTGAAGAATGAGTAGACGCGGGATCATATTGAGGATAGGAAAGCAAAACACCAGAGTGATCTCTTAGGAAAGATTGAGATGCCTTCCATATATATAAAGATACATTTTCAAGTTATGAGTCAGATATATATAAATCAGATTATCAGATATGACAGAGGGAAATACAATTTCGGGTGTCTTCTCACATAGTTGGAACGTAAAGAAAGGAATGGAGAGGTCATCAAGGAAGGCAGTGATATCTAAAAATGAGTTGAAGATCTAGGGAAACCTTAAAAAATCCAACATCCAGGGGCCGGTGAGAAAAATGGGAAACCAGCAAAGGCATTTAAAAAAAGAGTAGCATTGAAAAAAATAAACAGGGCCGGGGATTTAGCTCAGCAGTTCGGTGGCCTGCCTTACAAGCTCAAAGACCCGAGTTCAATCCCCGGTACCAAAAAAGAAAAAAAAGAAAGAAAGAAAGAAAGAAAGAAAGGAAAAAAACAAACAAAAAGAAGTGAAAATGGAAGCCAAGAGAGCTGACATTTGTAGGAGGAGTGATATTTTATATTTAATGGGAGTGATAATTCATTTGAGGAGTTGCTGTCCGTAGCTCTTTAGGCCATCTGGAGGGAGCGCAGAGAGGGATGACCAATCAGAATTCGGTCAGGCTTCCGATGCTTCTCGTAGGCCCATCTGTGTACCTCCATGGGAAACGTATTTTAGAAGAACCCCGCTGAGTTAATTTAGGAACACCCCACCTCCACCCTTGTTATTTAATCACCATCAATATTATCTTGGCCTGTCTGGCAAAAGTCTTAATAAGTTGGCTGAGCCAGAATGTTCCTTTTCCCCATTGTTAGTAGTTTGTAACTCTTTCTATTGGCTATAAATTCTCACTTCTTCATGTTGTATTCAGAATTTAGTCCGACCTCTCTCTGTGTTTGTAAATCCCACTGTGGTGGTTCTTGCACATATCACAATGATCCAAAATAAAGTTGTTTTTATCCTGTTTTAAGTAGTGCCTAAATGATTTTTCTTTGACATCTACAAATTAAATATTTAAAATTCTGGCATGAATTATATTAATTTACTGTCATTTCTGGAACAAATTTTTATATACTTATATTTTAAAATACATACATTTATTAATTTACAGTTCAGGAGATCAGATATTTAAAATCCAGATGTTTATAGGACTGTTCTGTCTGGGAACTCTAGAGAATACATTTATTTGCCCTCTTTTTGGCTTCTGGAGACCTTTGCTATCTCTTTTCTTGTGTTTATAGTAGATTTACATTGTTGTTCATTATCTGGTTTCCTCAGGTTAACTCAAGTTAATTTTTTTCTTATATATATATGTATTTAATGCCATAAAATTCCATCAAAGCACTACTGTCATTAGTATCCCAATAATTTTGGTAGCTGTTTTCTTTTTAATTTGACTCAAAATACTTTTACATTTCTCTAATATTTCTTTTTGTAACATATGTTATTTAGAGATGTGTGGTTTAATCTGTATTTGTTTTGGATATTGCAGCTTTCTTATCAATTTAAGTTTAATTATATTGTGGTCTGAGTGCATTGTATGACTTCTAGTATTTCACATGTGGTTTCTAAGTTGTTTTATGGCTCAGAATGTGGTCCATTTTGGTGAATGTTCCACATAAACTTAAGAATGTATGCTTTGTGCTTGGATGAAGTAGTCTATGGATGTCCATTATATCTGACTGACTGATAACGCAGTAGGTGTTTATGATTTCTTAATGATTTCTATTTTCTGGATCTGTCCATTTCTGGCAGAGGAATAGTAAGAGTTTCTAACAATAATAGGGGTGCTCACTCACTTCCCTCTGCCGTTACTTCAGTTGTTGTCTTATGTATTTTGATGCTCTGTTGTAAAGTGCACTTGCATTAAGGATTGTTGTTTTCTGAAAGAAATAAAAGCTTTATCATTATGTAGTTTCTTATTTTATCCTTGATAACATGCCAGTTCTCTACAACTGAGCTGCATCTCCAGCCTGGCCAAAATCATAGTTCTTTTTAAGTGTGGTCCTGATAATTCTAATGTTTCTGCCATTTCTGAGTCTCATTATGTTGTTTCCTTTGTCTCTTCAAACTGTGTGCATTTCTTACTATTAAAGTATGTCTTCTAGAGGAATATTTTTATTGATAGCACAAAATAATATCATGGATGAAATGCTGTAAATGAACTTTTAATGAAGTGGTGGTAAGTTGCAGGGGAGAAAAATATCCTATAGCTATGTGATTAGGCCTTATCCTTTTAGTGAGCATGTACTTTACAAATGATTTTCAGGCTTTTCCTCCTTAAAGTGGCATGGAATGGCTAGAGGGAGTTGGTGTTGGGTTTCTCCTTCTCATATCTAAAAAACTACAATCAACTGAAATTGGGTTTCTCCCTCATTGGGTCAGTTTGGTTTCAATGACATTCTAGCACATTCAGCTGTGATTAAAAAGTTTCTTCTGTAACTTTTCTCTGTTCTCTTATTAAGAAAAGACTGCTTCCCTAACACTTCCCACTTTCCCTACACCTTTCGCCCTTTTCTTCCTATTTCACATTAACTGCTACTGAAGGGGAATAAGGGAAAAGAAAAAAATGTGAGAAAATGAAAAAATGAAATTAAAGTGTTTGTAAATGGGGAGGGGAGGAGGAGGTGAAGGGAGGGTAATAAGGGAAAAGAAAAAAATGTGAGAAAATGAAAAAATGAAATTAAAGTGTTTGTAAATGGGGAGGGGAGGAGGAGGTGAAGGGAGGGTGGGGACAAGGGGAAAAAATGAGAACCAAGACCTGTCATGTAAAGGTACGAGATCCCAGTAATGAATGTAACTGTACCGTATATCTAGAGTGTACCAATAAACTCAATTAAAAAAAAAAGACTGCTCTGCCATGTTCAGGACAAAGTCTTTATTTTTTTACTCTGCTGAGATTTTTCTACACAGGGATCTTTCTCAAATATTCACTGTGAAAACCTTGACTCTTGTTGAGCTCTCAGAGATAAAAATTAAAAAATCATGGGATCCCCCTGATCACTGGGCTTTTAGAGCCCCTCCATTATAGATTGAACCTATAGTGGTCACACTGAGCCATAATCACAGCCTTTTAAATTTGTTTTTCTTTGAAACAGGGTCTCATTAAGTTGCTCTTTCTTGGGCTAGCTTTGAACAGTTCATCTTCCTGACTCAGCCTCCCAGAGTGTTGGGATTACAGGTGTGTACTGCCACATCCAACTTGGCTCTCCCAGAGCTTCTGATCCTTACTCTTGTCCCTGATGACCCTTTGGCAAGTTGTCCACACAATTTAGGTTTTCCTGACCAGGTTTGGGTCTCATCAGTGATGTTTACTATGGGGTTCTACATGGTACATTGTGATTCTTTGTATTTCTCTCTCCAATTTGGGTGCAGCAGTTTTCTTTGTGAGTCTACTTGTCATATGGATCTAAAAGAGTTATTGATTTTCAATTTACATACCCTTTAACATGTTAGGAAGAGTAGCAGCTTCCAAGCTCTTTTACATGCTAAATGAGAAACTATTAGGTTTACTAAATATTTTTAGAAATGCACATACAGGTAGTAAAATTAATTAAAATTAAAATTTTACAAAATATAATAAATAGTTTAGACAAAATTTGTCATCTCTAAAAACTGGGTAAAAACAAGGATCATAAAATAGGGAACAAGACAGGTTTCAATTGTTGAAAGGTTATGTATCTTTTATTTCAGTGGTGAGACTACGAATGGTTGTTTGATTGCTTTCTATTAAACATTACATGTAGCTTGCAAATCAAAATTAAAGTTTCCAGTTGTTTCCATTGCACTTACCTCTAAACTCAACTCTTAGCATCTTCTCTGTTCTCCAATATATTTTCTTTATTATAACTAAAATAACAAATGAAACCCTAAAATGTTGTAAGTTACTTAATACATGTCCATCGCAATGGGTTACCAAAGCTAAGCAATTAACTCCTTGGCAGAGCAGAAAAGGCCTTTTCCTACTCAATTTCTAACCACATCTCTAGACTGAATTTTATTTCCTACATACTAGATATTCAGATCATAGTGAACTTCTTTCCATTTCACCCTAAGCCATCTGTCACTATAACTGCTATTCTGTCTTCATAGAAAACCATCTTCCACTTTCACCCCTCTTTCTCTACAAACAAACCTTCTCCGTTCTGGTTATCTAGCTACAGGCTGTTTAATTTTAGGTTACATCACTTTCTTAAAAGTCATTCCTAATCTCTTACTCTGGGCAATACTATCTCCTGTGCATTCCCCAGTCCCCTGTTCTTCCATATGACCTTATTTCTTTTATGGGTAAGGATTTTTGTAATCACTTTTTTACTCATCTGACCAGCTTATAACCATCTATAACATATACTACTTCCCAGTTGTCTGATTTATGATAGTAACTCCATAATTTTATCAAATAACTGAATTTTAAAAATTGATGATATATAAAATAATAGAAAGCATATGTTCATCATAGTCTTTTACATTACTTGTATGGGTGTAAATTTTTGTTAGGGAAGAAGTTTTATATTACCACTAGAGAGCTGTATGCCTTAAGATATTAATGGCACTTCTCCATATGACTCTCTTCTACAAAGACCTTTGTAAGAATGCTCTTAGTAACTTTTAACAAACAAAATCTAAAAGTGGTCTAAATGAATCACTTCTCAGCCTTTTTGGCTCAGATCCAGTGTAAAAGAGGTGCAAGTGGCCATCAATAGTGGAATGGGTAAATAAATGCGATATATTCATGGAATGGAAATAAAAAGGCAATGAAGAAGAATGAACTTCTGATAGACATAAAGACATGGTTTAATCACACAGATAGGAAGGAGATTCAGACCTAGAATAGTATATATTATATGACTCCATTTCTGTGGGGTCCTAACAGGGGGAGGATTGATCAGTGATGGAGAAGGTTGGAACAGTGAAGGTGAGAACTAATGCAGAGTGAATAATGGTAGATGTTCCAAGTTGGTGTTACAGGGCTTTTCAAATTTGTACTCCCTATGTCACCCATGTTGGCACAGTCATTCATCCTAAATTCATGTCCTAAAAAAAAATCAGAATCCTTTCTCATATATAATTAAAATATTTGAGACAATGTGCAGAGCTTGGAGGAATAAACTCAGACTCCTCTCTTAAATTACCTTGGCTGTGTCATCTATGCTGTTGGAAAGAACCAAACAAAAACTCTCAGCTTCCTGTTACAAACTCCAAAGAAAGCATTAGTATCACTAGAAGAAATGTGCTAATGAAATCTATTTTTTAAACAAAATTAATTGGAAAATATTAATTGTACAAATCTATGGGTTACAATGTGATATTTCTGTGCTTGTATATAATACAAAATAATCTAATGAGAGTAAATAGAATTTCCTTTACTTCAAACACACATCTTTTCTTTGTATTGGGACCAAGAAAAATTCTTCCAGCTATTTTTGAATGTATAATGAACTGTAGTAAAGTATATTAACTGTAGTGAGACAGAACATTAGACTCTCCTTTCTAATTGCATTTTGGTGCCTATTAGCCAAACTTCACATCTCCCCAATCTGTTACACTTGAGAAACTCTAATGAATACAACTGTTCTGCTTCTATGAGATCACTGTGTGTAGATTCTACATATGAGCGATAACACAGTATGTACCATTATGGGTCTGGCTTGTTTCTCTTTACACATTAGCCTTTAGAATCATCACTGTTGTAGATGACAGGATTTGACTCCTTTTATGGATGAATGCTATTCCATTGTGTATATGTACCAAATTTTCTCTATTTATGCTTCAACAGACACCCAACTTGATTGCATTGCGTATCATAGTTATTGTGAACAGTGCTGTAGGAGCCCCTTGAAAGCGACAGAGATGTACAGTTAGAAGTTAACAAAAATCTGGGATTTGTAGGAAATGACTTTCTTTAATGTAAAGCTCCCTTCTTTTATCAGAGTTTATTTTCTTTCAGTTGTCCATTCACTTTGCATGTCTTCCTTTTCGTTGGTTTGTCTACTTCTAAATGTATCAGGTCAGTGGGGCAGAACTAGGGATGTTCCTGAAAAGAGCCTTTGAAAGTGTCAAACACTTCAAAAATGAAAAAAATTTATACAATTGATGTTCCAAACGTTATTGTTATACAGGTACCAGTATAATGTGCATTCAAAGATAATTACATTAATGATATATTATTGTTGTACCTGATTATACTAAGATTTACCTACAAATGATTTTTTTAAAATGTCATACATTCCATTTGCTATCTATGAATTTTAAACATCTGTAGTTTACTTTGCTAATTATCATCCCATTCAACACATCTGGCTTCTCTGTTTGTGTTAATCAATAATTATTTGATTACAATGTTGAGCCTTTTATGCTAATTAGAACTTAGAGACCATAAAACTGTGCTACCTTTTTGCTTCCTGCTGGCGCTAATGTGTTATATTTATAGTTTGGTGTGCTCATAAATCATGCATGCATATGCATAGTTGCACATATTTTACCTAATTTGTGTAGCAGAAAGTTTTCTCTTCATATTTGTTTCTTGTTACATTTACCACCTGGAAAGAACATCCTTGCTTATTTTTCTGCTTCACTAAAAAAAAAAAAATCTTGTTTGAGAAAAAAAAGTTTATTTGAAAATTATGAAATTCTTTCTTTTAAAGCAAAAGCCGTGCAATTCTTTTAGTTACTCTTTCAGAAGAGTAGCTGGACAAATAGAACAGTGTTGCTATTTTTGGTCTAAGGATGTGGCTGATGGTGTGGCTTAACATCCTCTGAAAATGAAGACTTTTTTTCTCTTTATTGCTTCCTTTGCTCCAATAATTATGAATCCTGGAATAAGTTTTGATTAATTGTAAAGCTGGATGTGGTATAAACCTCTATGGCCGGCTCTGACTTGTCATCATCAATCTCACGTGCTGGGATAAGTACTTGGAGAAGCTTGAAGGAGGCAGCCCCAAGGAATCTGGAAGGTTTAGAAACAGCGACTCAAATATCAGTCTGGGTGGATTTTCACTGTGCCAGTGAGATGTGTGTTGGCTCATTCTTGATGCCCGGATCCTCTCTGTGGTTCCATGTGGATCCTGATGTACATATGCGGTAAGGAAGGTTATATTCACTTTGCAGTAAGGGAGGGCATGAACTAAGATTAAAACTCACATCTGCCTTCTGTACCTACATTCATCCTGAGAACATTTCTCTTCACATCTCCATCAATCTTTTGACTCGACTACAGGTAATTATAACAAATTTGGAAATTCTTCACACCAACCCTAATTCTCCGTCCTTTATCTTAGCAAGACTAAGTTATTATTAGCTATATAGTCCTCAAGAGTATCAAGTCCAGTGGCCACAAAGGAGCTGCATAAGTAAAAAACACTGTTTAATAATTTTGGTGGTAATGATAACACGGGTTATTTCCTTTCAAGAACAATTTTTTTTCTTTTTATTGAGGTTATTGGCACAATCTAGGTATACAATACAATTACATTCATCATTGGGATTCTGTACCTTTACATAATAGGTCTTGATTCTCATTTTTCCCCTTATCCCTGCCCTCCCTTCACCCCCTCCTCCCCTCCCCATTTACAAACACTTTATTTCCATTTTTTCAGTTTCTCATATTTTTTTCCTCTCCCTTATTACCTTTCCCCCAATCTTACCACTTTCCCTACACCTTTAGCCCTTTACTTCCTATTTCACATTATTAATTATATCATTAGGATCCTGTGTACTATTATAGTTTTTCACACCAAAGAAACTATTTGGTATTTCAGTTAAAGAAACCTCTGTATGAACATTAAAAATAGGGAATCCTAAAATAAAGCTAAAAAGAAAAGTAAAAGAGAAAAGGCAATGATGTAACATTAAAATAATCCTTAATTCTGGAGATGAAAATGGTCCCTGAACATATTTAAATTGCTTCTCGTTCTTACAGTCTTATCTTATTCTTTTTTTCATTATTTAGAGAATACTTTATTAGTTTCTGTAATCAAACCCACGTAGATATGACCTTACATATTTAGTACGATGTGTTACCCCTGTACACATGGAAAAAAAAATAAATTAATTAATTAACATTTCTAGACCAATATGGTTGTCCATTTTTGTACAATGCCAACTCAACACAGTAAATTGGGATGACTTTTTCCAAAGTTGGCAGCACCATTAAAGTTTCCCCAAATTCAATTTACATATATATATATATATATGTATATATATATATTTATATAAAAAGACTAATAATAGTATGTTATGCATTGATAGCAGCAACAGCTTTTCCAGGTTCTGCAGTCATCTGAACAAAATTATAGACATTCAGCACATTCCATTAAAAAAAAAAACAAAGAAAAGAATAATATCCAGAGATAGAAAACAATTCTCCATGTGACAGGAGCACAGAAAAAAACAGAGGTAGCAATCTTATTTGCAGACAAAGTAAACTTCAAACCAAAACTGAATCTAGTATTATTGATGTAGGATGGTACTGTATCATACCTCTATGAATGTAAAATATCTAGTACATGCTTTATGATACATAGTAGGGACCGTGCTTTATCAGAGCTACATTTAATGATATTACTCTAGAATGTTCTCTTTCCAGATGATTATTAAGAGGCTAATAGAAAAAATGGTGCCAGGTACCACAACAGCAACAGAACTTTGCTGTTCAAGAACAATTTTTAACCAATGGATGAGTTGAAGATAGGCTCCCAAGGGTTCAAAGGAGCTGAGTGCTTCCAACCTATCAGTTAATTCATATTAGAAAGTGAATTAATTTTATTCTTACTGACTGTATTAATCTCAATAATTTTAATTTCTCTAAAACAAAAATAAGTTTCTTTAGCAAGAGTCAAATTCAAAGCTCTTAAAACAATATTTGAATTGTTTTCAATTTCTAGATTGGGGGAGCTCGTTTTTGCTATGAGATATTGATGAGATATTGATTCTGATTCTTGCAGAGAGTGACTACTCTTCAGATAAAAAGTTAATATTTTTCCAAAAGCATACGTACCTATACTTTTCATAAGCACTTAGATGAATATGCATACTCTTATAATACTGAGTAGTATGATTCAGATAAAGTTAAATATCACATGGTTTATCTTATATGAGAAAAATATAAATAAATCAAGAACAAAATAAAGCATAGATGATACGAAACAGAAGTAGATTTGCGGAGATGGGAAAAGGATATGGGGATGGCAGATACAAGAAGGTGGAAAGAAGAAATAGATAAGTATGTAATATGGATATGTACCAATCTCCTAAGGTAAATGAAATTATCATATCTTGCAAACATATAGAGAAAAGAAAAAAAGAAACTAAAAATCAAAAGGATGAAATGGAAAAACTCTTCCCTTTGTCTGCCTGCAGCCATGATATGAGTCTTCTACCCTGAGCTAAGGATTTTGGCATAGAGAGAATTATCAGATGTCTTCCTCAAGGTGTTGAGTAGGTTATTGTGTCTGACATGACAACAGCATGAGGCTACCATAAATGAAGATCAACATGACAGAAGACATGGTGAGTGGACAGTTGAAAAATAAACACCAATAAGAGAGAGGAGGTTGGCACTTAAAAGGTCACATTTTTCTGCAAATTGAAGCTTTTTGCTAACTTCTTGCTTTGTTTTTCTCTCGCCTTCAAAGGGGGTCTACAGCATTGTTCATTAGCCAAGATGTTGAAGCTCTAGTCTGTTCTAACCCTGTTTCCTCTTTGTTTAAACACAAGGAATCATCCAACAGTGTAGGTTTCCTCCTTATGAAAATAATAATCTCACTTACAGAATGATCATTATAAATTTAAAAATTTTGTTAGGCCTCAAGACCTCTGAGAATGAATACATAATCTTTTCTTTGTTTATCTCTTTAACAGAAAGGTAGTTTACATACTCTTAAGTGAAATTAATAGGTCACACTTGTGTAAACACCAAATAGCTTCTCTGGTGTGATAAACTAAAAGTGTAAATAAGGGTCAAAGTGTATAAATGATATTGTGTAACAGGAAAAAAGGTCTAATGGTGTAGGGGAAATGGGAGGGGTAGGGAAAAGGTAAGAAGGGAAAAGAAAAAATAAGAGAAAGGAAAAAAATGGAAACAAGGTCTTTGTAAATAGGGAAAGGAGGAGGGAGTGAAGGGAGGGCAGAGGAAGGGAGAAAAAATAAGAACTAAGACCTGTCATGTAAAGGTACAAGATCACAATGATGAATGTAACTAAAACTATACTGTATACCTAGAATGTACCAATAAAGAAAAAAAATAATTAAAAAAAGAAAGGCAGTTTACAGTCATTGTTCTCTCCTCATCATAGTAAAAACATTTCATGATTTCTCAGTCAGCACTTTATAGCTTAAAAACATATATGGCAATTAAAATATACTGAGATATACAGATCACAGGTAGTATATAGGGTTAATTTAATTCAGAGCCATTTATGCATCAAGTGGGTTTTACAGGTTGATGTAGTGTACAGAGTGATGATTTAAGCATTTTGTCAAACAATGATAAGGCCTCATTTTAATTCTGGGTAAGTACTACTTATCAGGAGCTCTATGACCACTGAGAGGTGAGTGTGGGAACCAAGTTTTGAGAAAATGGCAGTATTCAAAATATGTCTCACACTCCCTGAGGCTAGAAAATTCTGTATGATACGAGTTGAACCCTTTTTGTTCTGAGAAAGAAATACACAATTTTTGGGAAGTTCTTATGTTATAAAAGTTAACTTGGAGGCTCTCTCAAAATGATCAAAATGAAGTTTTTAACTTTTCACTGACAAACGAATTATTTCTTTAGAGGTCTATTTCCTCTGTGAAGAGCAGTATTGCTAAGGGCAACATTCAGCTGAGGAAACACTCATATGTCTCCAAGGCAGTGGTTGCATGGCAAACCTAGTGAGTGAGACTTAATAGGCACAGTTTTCCTGTCTTCTTTACTATAGTCTCACTAATAACTACAACAAAATGACAACATCAATTTGAAGAGAAGGCTACTGGCTGGATTTTTCTTTTACCTTGAATCAAAGGATAATTAAAATAATAGAACTTGCTCTCTATTATATCCTTAAGGAGTTTAATTTTCATTTACCTATTTAACATTCTCTAATTTTAGGTCAACTGGCAAGTAGTGGTACTATATTACTTCAGGAAATATTCTTAAAATTTCAATTTAAAAGTGCTGGAAGTTTCCTAGAACAAAAGCAGTCTTCCACAAAGGACTGTGATATCTGGTACATCTGCCTCTGTCTGAGGAAAGCTCTATTTGAAATTTCTAGTTTTTATCTATGACTCTAATAGAGATATTTTACACCAAGACAGACTAGGCCATGAGGAAGTTGCTGCAATTGTGGAAAATGTGTTATAAACTGTATACTCCAACTATTTCCTTCCTATGACTAACATTGTCCTAGAGACTGCCATAGTACATTCTGTTACCTGGTCCTCATTAGAATCCATAAAGTAAAGGACTAATGAAAATAACACACAGAATCTGTTTCCACAAAGGTTAGACTGATGTCACATAGTTGAAATACAGTTTAGGAAAAGAAACCTGAAAACATACCACCCACCTTTTCAAGGCATGTTGGTAATCGGGTGGGAAAGAACAGTTTCCCTTGTCTTCTCCCCTCCTTTGCTCAGGGTTGAACTAGTAACTTTTATTTAAGTAATCCAACAAATGGACCAATTTGCAATAACAGACCAGACAACATAATGACTTGGACCATCTTTGGCTTTGAGGAATAGTGTGTTGGCAAGTGGACTAGGAGAAAATAAAAGCTGTTGTTGTTAGAGAAAGATTGACTGCGTGGGTTTAGGAATAAAGAGAATTTTATAGGGTTATTCAGTAAATTTGTAATCCATGGTCACATCTATACATTATATACTATTTACAAAAGAGAAATTCAAATTATAAAACCATAATTCCATTATAAAATACCAAAAGTTACTATTAAAAACATTCTGGTCTTTTGATATAATGAACCTCATTTTAAAAAATTCTACCTTGGGATATATAAAGGATAATTTAATTTGATAAATGGTTTAGTCATAAATACACATAAAATGGGGCTGTTCATTTAATATGTCTACATTTTAAAAAGATAATAGTGGGTAAAAAGTAAGCATGATATTGACTATGGATTGGCTCTGTACTACTGGTCAAGGTTGGACAAGGACAGCAGACATAAGGGGAAGCACCGTTACCACAAATGCAGAAAGATTGCAAGATCATGATTGCTTTCAAGGTAAATGTTAGGCAGAGACTGGTTCCCCAAATTTAAAAAATCTAACTCTAAAAGAAAAGTGTAAGAACAATAAAAAGCACCTAATCTACTAATCATAAACTCTGCTCTGTTCTTGCTGCTAATGTTCTTTCACACTGCTCATTGTTAAATCTTGGCATTGACCAGGAGTCTGGTTAGATTCTCTTGAGAACCAGCCTTTGAGACTTTATAGAAGCTTTGAAAACTTCTGAAGTGCCCCAGTTCTAAGAGCCATTTTCCTATAAGGGATTGTGATTTTGTCAGTTTTCACTCTTATCATTCACCTGGCTTTATTTTAGCAAAACTGACAGCAAAAATCCATTTGTTTTAAACTTCGTGTGACAGAGAAGTCACAACCATCACAAATACTGACATTGTGTTACAGAAATACTCCTCTCTGTTTCCACTAAAATCAGTCCTGCTCCATTACAATAGCTCACCATAAATTCAACACCCTCGAACAAGAAACAAGACCCTGGTCAGTGGAAAAATTACTACCATTGGCACAACCTTAAGTTTCCTTACTCCTTGGACTGCCATAAGTTTCCTTACTCCCTCACTGTGATGTAATTCATCGTTTTACTACCTAGATTGCCCACTGATTTTACATTTTCTCAAGAGTTGCCAGAAATTTATCTATATATAGTTTTCTGGACCCAGACATATGTAGGCATATAATAAATACTCACTTAATGCATTTTTTGTTGTTAAATAAAATAAATAATGTGTATTTTAAAATCAAGTGGCCAACTCTCTATATGTAGTAAAGAGTTAAGCATTAAACATAAACTAAAAAGAATTAGAGAAAACAAATATGAATGTTTAGAGTGAGGAAGTATTCTATAAACAAAATAATAAAAAATAAAACAAAGAAAATAATTACATACAGGTAAGAGCTAACTTGAGGTAGAATTGGCACTGGAGAATCTGAGAGCTGACTAACCTCACACTGTGCTCTCCTAAGCTACTTTGAAAAATATATTTTACCACAATTGAGTGTTTTCACTGAGATGTTAAAGAGAACAGCACTCACGTAAATACCACTGTTTATGTACATAAATTGGTTTAATGCATTCAGAGAAAATGGCACATAAAATATCTTTAGAATCACATCATTCCACACCTGGCTTGATTCTATTTTTTTGGACTTAGTCAGTAAAGCTGGTATCACTTAAGTGTCTTTCCAGAAAGTACTAAGGAACTACCTAGTGCTAAATGTGTGCAGCTTCACAGCTCCACAAGGACATAACAAGAAAAAGTCCTTCAATTACCACAGTCTTTCCTTTTGGCATGATCATTTAAAAAAAATTGCACCATGCTGACTGAGACAATTTATGACCATAGATTTAGGAGAGTCACAGATAATCTAAGACAAGATCTGGAAAAATTATTTACCTTATCATTAAGCCTACATTTTTGCCCTCTGATTCATCATCAGAAAGATTTGGGGAAATGTTTTTATAAAATCTAGTAAATTTTAAAAGTGTGATATTCTATGTATGAGGCTTTTGTTCACATACGCATAGAAACAGACATAATAAATTACTAAAGTTAGATAACTTTAGTGAGAATGTCAATGTGTGTATCTATTAATAGTGTATAGTTTAAAAATTAATGTGACCATTTTAAATTCAAAATTAATACATGGTCAAGTTAGCTGGATAATGGTTATTCATTATCTAGTATTGTGTATTGGTCGTGTTTTGTTACTGGGATACAGACTATAAAAAAAAGATGTTTATGTAGCTCACAGTTTTAAAGGCTCAAAGTCTAAATAACATGATACAGGCTAATGCAAGTACTATATTACATTATGCTGGGATCATATACATGTGTGAGGTCTCTCATCCTCTCCTTATAAACCACCAGGATTCAGTCATGGGGCATTGCACTGATGAGCTAGTGAAATATTGTGACTTCCAAAGATCCCACCTCTAAACATTACAGTTAAGTTTCTATCCTCTTCATAGAATTAACAAAAGATTTTGAGGATTAAACTCCTGCATAAGATTTGAGGTCACACCATATTCAAATAATACTAGTATTTGAAAGATGATCTCAATCATAATAAATCCAATACTACACAATAAAATAAACTTTGATTTTATTAAAAGTATCTCGTGTTGCAATATCAGTCTTATTTTAAAAAAATCGCTAATTGATCAAAGACTGAAGCACTGATAGACATTTTAAAAAATCAACTTCTCAATACAAGCAACTTAATATCCCGAAACTAATGATTATAAGAAAATGGGTAAAATATTTCCAAAGCATAAAAAAATACTTTAGGTGAGTAAATATGACCACATGAAGCCACATGATTTACTGAGTTGTAACACTTCAGTGTAGGATTACTTTCAGCTATACTAAAACCCCATTTGTGGTAAAATTCAGTGCTACCTTCTGATTGAAAGTTATTTCACTGCAGTACTTTTAAAAATATAACTGAACTAAAATAATTCAGCTATTGATATCTCCTTGTTAATATAGTCTCAGGACAATGTATCTTTCATAACAAATGTTGATTTTTAGGTGAATTTTGGTTGGGCCTTTTGAGAGATGATTCCTAACTGCTATTATTCTTTGAGTTTTTTTTCTTCTTAGAATCCCAGCTTCTAGCCCAAAGGGAGCAACTCTCCATTTGTCTGTTAGGGTTCTGATGCTAGCTCTTTAGAATGATATTAATCTCTATGCCAAAGATTCATGTATTTTTTAATCAACTTCAGAACAAAAGGGATATAATGGCTCATTAGGAAACATTAAATCCTGATAATTTCATTAATGTTCTTGCTAATATGTGTCCTGCAAAGTTGCTCACTTTTAGAATTGAGATGCTAATGTCATGGGTTAATGATCCACATAGCTTCTAATGTTGTACATCTGCCACTAATATGTTATTAGTAAAGGACTAATCCATCAGGCTACCCCTTGAAGGGGTAAATTAACCCCCATTTTTTATTGCTGTATACAGTCCTACAAATTCATAGAGCATTTTCACATATATTAGCAGATTTTACAGCTTCTAACGTTGCACATCTGCCATTAATCCATTACCAGGAAAGGACTAATCTATCAGACTAGCAGATGGATTAGAAGTCTTGTAGGGGAAAATTAACCCCCATTCTTTATTTCCTATACAGTTTTACAAATTCATAGAGCATTTTCACATATATTAGCAGATTTGATTTTTTAAAACAATTCTCTAAGGAGAAAATATGTTATAATTCTTGCTTGTTTATAGGTCTTGGCAGGGAAGTACGATTTCTATGCATCCTTGGCCAGTTAAGGGCTGTGAGCAGGTGTCATTTATTGGGAAAATTGTTGACTGGGTGCAGTGTGGGAAGAAAACAATATGCATTGAGTCAGTCAAAGTGACCCTAGGGACTTTGTTTCTACTTCTGGATGAAGAACCATCTTTTCAATCAAGTGGCGATTCCACGACAGAGTGGAGGGAAAAAAAAAAAGCAAACTCAGGCTGCTGACTTGCTGTTTACTCTTTCCATGATTCCCTGAAAGTTCTTTGGGCAACCCTATGCTAACAGCTTCTATGTCATATTCATGGTAGACAGGAGAGGTTGCAGCAAGGGCTTTCTTTTTATTTTTGATCCGTCATGGCCCCAAGCCTCACGGAAGGCGACTCTGCCTTCAGTTCACAGTGTCTCCACTGTCAATCTAACAATAAACCTGATATTATGTCTGGAGACTTGTTCAGGAAAGAGCATAAAGACTAACTCTGGGTAAGCAAAGACATAAGAACATCTACTAGGACTGAGCAGTTTTTGCTCCTAAGAGAGCACACAAAAAGTTTTTCTGAATAGTGTTGCATAACTACCATTGACAGGGATCAACACATACATAGCCTTAAAGTTTGCCAGACATAGCTCTTATCATTTTATGTGTTTTAACTACCTTAATCCTTGCAGTGACCCATGGAGTAAATGATTATGTTCTGCTGATGTTACAGGTGATGAAACTAATAACTGAGATATGAGGGCTGGAGTGGCTGCAGACTTTTTGTTTCCAGTCCTACATCAAGACTGAAAGATTGTCATTCCCGGTTACCTTTGAATATGCTTGGGCTAAGCAAGTTTAAATAAGTTGCTTTAATTGACAGCCAGTAAGGAGCAGATCTGTTTTAAGAAGCCATACTAACGTGGCAAAACAGACACAGTAAGAACCCCGGTGCTTTATTATGCTGTTGAATAAACCAAACTTAGAAACAGCTCTCCTTCCAGACCTTGTAATGTGAGATGTCAAATGTGAAATTAGGACTTAGTAAAGTTTACTAAGTGGTCAAAGTATTCTATCTTAGTAACAGGTAGGTGTACAGAAACTTGGATTTCACTTCTGACCTCCCGATTTTTCAATCTATCACTTCGTTTTTCTGAGCATCCCGTGTTCATTTTTCAAATATGAATAATAACATAGACTTAATGAAGATGAAAACATGAACTAGAGATGGCCACCTGTATTCTGGAGGAACTTGTTCTGAAGACCTCCAGGAGGTGACTGAAATTGTGGATGGTATCAATTCCTATGTATTTTTTATGTGATCACTGAGGCAGCCACTAAGTGACTATGGGCATATACAGTCTGAAAATGGCAAAGGGATCACTTAGTCATGGCTGAGAGAGTGGAGCAGTGTGAGATTACACCATGCTTCTCACAATGGTGTTCAATTTAAAACTTACATGTGCTTTTGTTCTCTGAAATTTTCCATTTAATATTCTAGCACATCAGGCAACTGAAGCCATGGAAAGTGAAGCCGCAGTGAAGGGAGGAAGTGAGGAAGTGTCCAGAAAGCACTCAAACTTTGCTCCGTACTTAGCTTATATTCATGGAATATCAGCGACTGTGAATTTTAGTACCTTATTAGTTTATTTTTTTATTATTGGCGTTGGTATATTTCTAATCTATAAGATGGCAATAACAACTTTATAGAACCTCCCAGAAAATAAATGAAATAACATATAAAAATTATTCAGCACAATATCTGGTATATAGGGCCGGGGATTTAGCTCAGTGGTTCTGCTGCCTACCTTGGAAGAGCAAGGACCTGAGTTTGATCCCTGGCGCCAAAATGAAACAAAACAAAATAAAGCAATATCTGGTATATAGAAAATACTCAATAGATATTATTTTCTTTCCAATTAATTTTTAATTTTAATCAAAATGATGTAAAAAGGCAAAATAAATGCTAAAGGCTTATAACCAAAAAATCCTTTATATTTTTGTGTTATCTACACTAACATATTATTTTATTTTTTAACATATACATTAAAATGATGCTTCCATCTTATATTTAGAAATTTGTCAATGTACCCATCTGAATATAAATTTCATACTTTTTTCTATAAATGAAAACCAATTATAATCTGTGCAAATGGTTACAGAGGAAATGTCATACTATTGCGCAAGCAAATGATCTATTTCTAAAATGAAAAATGGAGATATCTTTGGAAAATTGTAGTTCCTGATCATCCATAAACTTGAATAGATCAAATATCCAAGTACAAAAATTAAATATCTAATACTTTGTCCCCAAGGAAACATTGTACTATCTGGATAAACTGAACTTGATTTATCAAAATCCAGTGGTTATAAGTATAATTCTAGTTGAAAGAAATATTAATAATATCAAACTGGCTCTAAATTCCAAATGCATTACAATAAGCTTTCTACCCTTCTCAGAAACTTGATGAAGCTTTACACAGAAGCAATAAACTAAAACTACATTTGCATTATTACATTTAATAATGAGTAGAGTCTATATGTCAAAGTATGTAGTGATATATATAAACTATGGAAATTTCAATCTGCTCTTGACTGAGAGTTAACAAATCTTAACCTATAAGCATTCATCTAGAGGATATTCCTACTAATTTAAAGTATATATGTTAGTAATAAAATACAAACATTAATCTTAATGATTTTCGGTGACATTGGTTGCTTACTAAATATTTGTTGAATAGATAACAGGACAAGAGCAAATAAAATACCCACATAAATTTTTGTGAACTTTTCAGTATAGATTTTTAAATTTATTTGATTATCTATATGTTGCATTACTGGAAGGCAAGGGAGATGTATTTAGTTTTATTAATTTGTCAAATAAATAAATCTGTAGTCTATGAAAATGCTGTTTTGGCTGTATTTAAAATGTTCATCTGTTTAATTCAATAAATACCATTTTATTGTTTACTATGTGCAAGACATTGTCATATGAAAGCTATTTCAGTTTGGTTTCTTATTAAGATGGATACTGAAAACAAACAAAAACTATGCAAAGGGGATATATCCTGAAGAAAACTCACAAGGATGGGGATTATGAAAGGGGCAAAAGGTCCACCATTTCAGAAGCTAGAAGCAAATGGATGAGAGGGAATTTACATCAGTATGGGAAAATCCAAGTACACTAGCAGAATCACTGAAAACATCGTTTACTTCCAGAACAATGCTGAAGGAGTGGTTCCAAGCTCACTCAACCTAGATAGAATCTGAGAACCAGTGGAATCTCTGACATTGATAACCTCTGCTTCTCACTGATGTACTCTTTCTTCCCCCAAAAGTTTGGAGATGGCTCCCTGAAGCAGGCCACAGAGGATCTGTAGCTAGGGAATGCTATACTTACCGTCCTGCCTGCAATGGGACAATCATCAGATTTGTGCTAAGAACTGAACACAGAGACCTCACCTTCCTCTCACAGTGGGATCTGACTCCAGATGACTCCCCTCTCGATAGAAATTGGAAGGTTGCTTGCTGGGAATTTGATATTCTTCAAACTAGACAAATACATTGACCCCTGTATTCCCCAACAAATGATCCACAGAGGATGCATTACAGTGTACCTCAGAGTTGCACATCTCTGGCCTGTGCTCAGCACAGCGAATTAGGTTTTAAATCTCTTCCTCACAAGCACACTCAGGTAACCAAGGATGAGAAAAATCCTGGCAAAGGCTCTCAAGATAAAGATAAAAAACAAACAGAAAAAAGTAAAACGTTGTACAGAGGGAAAATCTTTGAAGGATATCAGTAACATACACATACCAAAATTAGCATGGTACAGGTGTAGAGCACTCAACACATCAACAACAAAATATTTGAGGTTAGAAACATAACAGCACAAATTAAAAGGTCAGTAAAGGCTTGGAAGGTATTGTTTTAAGAAATGAAAAGCAAAGTTGGGGACGTGGGTTGGTGGTGGTGGCAAGAAACAGAATAGTTCAAATATCCTGCATTTGAGTAACAGGAATTCCTATTTGAAAGTGGAAGACTCAAACAGGAAGGAGAAAATTTCTGACAAAGAAAAATTTCCAACAAAGGAAGTCATAAGCTTCCAGAAAGAAGGCCTGCTAAGTGTCCAGAATGAAACGCCTGGTCTATAAAGAGGCTGTGTCCCCAAAACTGAGCAGTTGCTAAGTCCAACCACATGTCCCAGTAGTCTTGCAGTACCTCAGGTCAATGCACGATTCAAGTTCTGTTCAGTTTTGTCCTCTCCTCATTAAACCCTCTCATTTCTTTCAACTATGAAAGACTAACCCCTGGTATTCCAGGTGACACTTTAACTGAAAAACAGTAAAACAGTATAAAGAATGTCCTTGGAGGGTGTTCTATTATTTAATTAGCACGCTATAAAAACAGGAGGGGGAGTTTGTCTGTGTCACATTTATACAATGTATTAGACATTCATGATCTACATCAGAATATGATTAACTTGTATTAAAAAAGATATTTTGGGCTGGGTGTGTAACTCAGTGGTAGAGTGTTAGACTGCTTGCCTAACATGGATGAATTTAATACTCAGCACTAAAAAAGCCCAAAAGTTTCATGGTTTTGAATTGAGCAAGGTATTGCAAAGAGATATAAATTGTCCTTAAAGCTTTTTATTCTGTGACCAAATTATTGTTCTCCCCACCAAATGAAATTTTATATGTTCTTAAGAACTTTCTGACACATTACACTTCAATTCACAATAAGACTTTTCCTACACAAAGCATTTTAAAAAATAGAAAAGATAATCACAATTTGACTTCCTGGATTCCTTACATTATCTATTCACAGCAATTATTTAATTCATGCCTACATTTTCAAGTTTCCTTCTAGTTGCTAAGACTATTGGGAATAAAACAATTTTTGGTCAAGATAGGGTTTGTGCAAACATATCTATTTTGGTTCTTTCATGAAATACCATTAAGATGTGAGAAAGTGATCTAAGAAAAATACACAAGCTTGAAAGGGTGAATCCCAGCTTCACCTTATGGACTCTTCTGGGATATATGACTATCTACATAACCATGCTATGGATGTCTCTAACCCTACTTACTGTTCAGGAAATGGACTCCAGTATGTCTTTTTCCATTATGTCCATTTGTGCTAGTAGCGTTGAGTAATCTTGGTTTCAACTTCTAAGTATGAGCCTGAAACTAAGGATTACTGATCAAAATGCAAATACCAAGACAAGAGACAGAGACCAAAAGACAGAAGAAAACACACAAAGTACTTAGAGGAAACAGATATCCTAATGGTGAAGTTAGCTCCCTTTCTTTGGGAAAAAAGAGCTAACATTTAAAGCCCAAAAAACAGGAGAAAATATTCTAATTATGAAGCAAGACTGGGATTCAGTGAAAAGGAAAAATTTAGGAAGAAGTGATATTTTGAATATGGAAATATTAAAGTGGGATAAAATGTTCATTTATAAATGGTAGAAAATAAAATCTCCCAGAAGATATATTTTTTAGAAGAAGGAAAAGACAATTATAGACCCAATCAAATAAGTTGTATACTCAAATATTGACATTCTAAAAATTGCTGAGGAAAATTAAGTGACAGATGAGCAAAAAAAAAAAAGAATATTTCTCACATGAACATGAGTTTCCACTTTAAAAGAGTACACTAGGTTTTCCACAAAGAGGTTCAAAATGGACCAATATCTAATCAAAAGCGTTCAGAAATTTCAGAGCATATAAACACAGAGAAGTGCCTATAATCCTCTAACTTTGAGGAGCCAGAGACAAAAAAATTTAGAATATAAAATAGTGTTGGCTTTCTCTCGAGTGACATTAGATAGCAAAGAGTGTGAAAGCAATATGGAGACAAAATAATTTCCATCATAGAATTAATAAACTGACAATAAACCAAGTATAAAAATTGAGTGAAACTATGTTAAACATGAAAGCCTCAAAATATATTTCTTTTTCATATCAAGGTTGAGTTCCACTAAATATGGAAGGAAACCAAGAAAAAGGAAAACAGAAAAGAGGATTTTTTTCCTCATTGATTTTACTGGTACATTTTAGTTATACAGTACAGTCGCATTCATCATTGGGATCTTGTATTTTTACATGACAGGTTTTGGTTCTCATTTTTTCCCCTTACCCCTGTCCTCCCTTCACCCCCTGCTCCCTTCCTTATTTACAAAAACTTTACTTCCATTTTTTCATTTTTTCCCCTTATTTCCTTTCCCCTACCCTTCCCAGTTCCCCTATACCTTTAGCCCTTTTCTTCCTATTTCACATTGTCAATTATACCACTAGGATCTTATGTACCAATATAGTTTTTCACACCAGAGAAACTATTCAGTATTTACACATGTGTAAACAGAGGATGTTTGGCAGAGAAAAGAAGTAAAGGAAATCTCTAGGATGTTTTGAAATGAGATATCCTAATGGAAGCTAGACACACAGGTCAACAAATTCAGATTTAACATCTCAGAAGACTTGTGGATAGTCCTCAATGAATGAAATTAAGAATTAATTTCTATTAACTAATTAACAAAATTAGAATAAAGCTGATTGAATAGCTAATATTCCTAAATATCTTCAAATATATTTTGACAGTATGTGGGAAACCTGGGGGTAATTTAATAGTAAGGACAAGGAAATTTAAGCAAACTAAGAGCAGTAGGAAACATCTCAAAAGTTTAAAAGTTGTTCAGGAAGGGAAAAGCTTTCACATTGACAGTAGGTCTCAGATATCATCACTATATCATGCTCATAGTCAGAATAAAATAAACATTGAATAATAAATAGAATAAAGCAAAACAAAATATGAATTAACCTTATTAATTTGCAATAGAAGTAGATATTTATATTTAATGATTTTCCAGAAATGGCCTTGGGTGTTGATCTGGAATATCCAAATTATAAAATGATATTGTAGAATGAAAATGAGAATTCACTTCAGAGAATATTTAATGAAAGATAACCAAAAACAGAGTATATCATGAAATTAAGCAATTGTATTACTTAGTTAACTGTGGTCTTAGGTAATATATATATATATATATATATATATATATATAATTAAAATAATGAGTGTATGTACTGCTTGCAGAGTAGAGGCAATTAAATTAGGTATCACTGTCATAGAAAAATACTCCTGTTCCTCTTCCCCCAACAATAAGAAGCTCTTTTGGAACACATTAGCCTAATGGTAATCATTCTCATGGTGGTACGAAGTAAAATGAATGAAATGCTGGTGCAAATGGAAGCAATCTTTAATGCTGACAATATGACTCAATGCAGCAAACCTGCCCAGTGATTTTTATTTTTAACTTTCCTGCTATTATACGGGTTTACTGAAGTTCACATTAATGTGGAAGGTATTAATATTTCTATAAGAGCAATCTGGAATTTAACTTGGAAGGGGATGGGAATAGGAAAAAAAAAGAAGCAAGATATAGCATGTACAGGTACAAATTCCCAATGGTGAATGTGATTATAATGTATACCTAAAATGTACCGATAAAGCTAATTTTTTAAAAAATGAAACAGCCATACAAAATATCCTACAACAAAAATCTGGAAATAAAAATCTTAAAATTTTTAAATATGTCCTATGCCAGAATTACTTGAGATAAACTGAAAATCACACCATCTGGAATTTAAAAAAATAGATCAGTGAATACTGATAATGTATTTGTGACATAATTTAAAAGAGTCATTAAAATACATGCTGGTCTCCAACCTATAAGTTGCAAATGTGTATTGTAGACCATCGAGAAAGACACAAAAATGATTTTTGCATTAGCCATTATTATTTATCCTTGGTGATCCACAAAAAAAATCAGGAAACATATTTTCTACAAGGCTTTGACTTTTTATATACAGCACTATCATAATTTAACTTACAAGGGCATAATAACCAAGCTTCTAAAGAAAAAATATGAGAAATGGAAAAACATGGAAACAAAGTCTT
Source organism: Fukomys damarensis (assembly GCF_012274545.1). Taxonomy (NCBI): domain Eukaryota; kingdom Metazoa; phylum Chordata; class Mammalia; order Rodentia; family Bathyergidae; genus Fukomys; species Fukomys damarensis. The sequence goes on from NW_022900917.1 coordinate 47,774,418, forward strand.
TGTAGATAGGGAAGAGTGGATGGGGTGAAGGGAAGGCAGGGGAATGGGGAAAAATAAGAATAAAGATACATCATGTACAAGGTCCTAATGATGAATGTAACTATTGTGTACCTAAAATATGCTAGTTAACTTAATGGATTAAAGATATATAACAAAGCTTCTAAAATAATCATAATTTCCTGATTCAAATATTTCCTCCATGTTTTTCACCTATGCTTAGTTTTCAAAACTCCATAGGTGTGCACTTTCTTGTCATAAACTGATGTTTCTTGTGTAATGATACCAGTATACTGGTTTAGAAATTGAATATCTCTGTCAAATACAATATGCAGCTGACATATTCAAATTCTAAGAATGGGCAAATGCAGCTCTGACAAAATCTAAAATTGCAGTTTTATGTGATATTCAACATTCATTCAACTTTCAACATTTATCGATCTTCAAGGGTGAAGATACTTTGGGATTCACCCAAAGGTATGAGGTATGGATACTGACTGAAGATGCTAGATAGAGAACAGATGTGCAATGAACTAAATCACCAAACAAAAAGAATGAAAGCCTTCTTTAATGGGTTTAGAATCACCCAGGGCTTCTATGAGCCCTTAGAGTGCCATAGTGGAATTAGTACAAGGCACTCCCTCTGGGCTGGAGGGTTGGATGGAGCAAATGTATGACCGATCAGTTTCAGAAGTTAGTGTTTTGGAATTGCAACAGAAAGGTCACCTCCAAATGGGTATGCACAGAAGCTTCAAGGAAGAAGTGTAAGCTGGATTTTAAAGAAGGCCAGCATCTCAATTAGATGACGTCTGGAAAGTGTGATTTTCTTCTCATTCAGGCAAATCTCCAAATGACAGAAACAGTGTTCGGAGATCCACGGTAAAGAAAACTAATTTGAATAACTGAAGTGATTTTTCTTCTTTTATTTCACACATAGCACTGCTGCATGTCATTCTCCAACTTTGACATTTTTAGTATTAATAGGGTTTTATGTGTATTTCAACACAGATTGAGCAAAGAAGTGATAATAAACCACGAATCTGTGAGGAGTCGTATTTGGTCCACATTGAACTGCTTGCCAAGTTTTTCAGCTGTCTGTCCATTTTAAAGACCCCTGAGTTTCCATAACCCATAAAACACGTAATGACTAAATCTGAGATTTTTCTAATTGAGAGTTAGGAAGCGTGACCAGAGCCTACATGGCCACAGTAAACTGTTAGACAGAGATGGCATTTTTGACAAATGGCTGATGGTGTGTGAAACAGGTGAAATCCGACCCTACACCAGACTGACACTTCATTTTCTCATGCCACATTTGATAATGCCCAGATGGCCAAATCCTAACATTTATTGTATTATGAATCAAATTGAGAGAAAACATTCTGGAGCCAAAAAGTGGTTATAGCACAGTGATAAAAAGCTTACATCCTAAGTAACACACAGGGATTAATGAAAGGTAAATCTGACCAGATTTAATGCTGACCTTCAATGAAATAATTTGCTTTTCAGTAGCCACAGATGGATTTATAAGAGAAAAGCCTAGCTATGCATAATTTTACAGCTAAGATAAAAGATCAAAATGCAAACATAATATTTAGAAACAATTTGTTTCTCTCCAACAGCACCATGAAGGAGCTAGGGTTCATAAAATAAATGGATTTAAAATGATAATATAAAAGATCACATTTTTCAGTTTGTAAAATATGGCCCAAAATGATTCATTTTATTTTTCATACAACATAGTCTGGGCTTCTCACATCATGCTCATTGAAGAGTAAATGAACTAAACAACACAAAAGTTAATTGCTATTTGTTTTATCCTAAGATAAATATTTTAAAAACTGAATAAATACAACTTGTGCTGCAGATCATGTATCTCAGCTTTTTATGCAGAACTCGTTATTTTTGCATCTCGATTTTCTTTGGCAAAGGTGATGATTAATAGGTGAATCAAGCTTTAAATAATACATGTCTACCAATTGACCATTCTGATTGAATTAGGGGATGAATGAGAAAAGAGATTATATTTCTGTGAGTCTGCACAGAACTTCATAGTTCATAAGACTCTTCCACATTTGAATGAAATTATCCTGAGACAATTTTGGAAAATCTTATTTTTCTGTTTTTTTACTAAGGACACTGCAAAACTGAGAGTTATAACAACCTAACCCAGAGTATCGACGTTCACAGCATGGTCTTCAGGCTGTTTGCTGCTTTCTTTTACCCTTGAAGATTACCAAATCTAGCAAGGACACTTAAAAAAATCTTGGGAGATTTCTCTTCCCTAACTTTCACATTTCAAATTGACCATTTTAACAAATTAAAAATATAATTTAAATTGTCTAAAATTATTGTGAATTTCAAAACCACCATTATCCAATTAAATAACCAAATTTTTAAAAAAATCTCACCTAGAGCCAGGGATTTAGCTCAGCAGTTCTGTGGCCTGCCTCGCAAGTGCAAGGACCTGAGTTGGATCCCCAGTACCACAAAAACAAAACAAAACAAAACAAAATCTTAACAATATCAAGATTCTAAGCAATAATTCTTAGGTTTCCTATTTTATTATCCTGCATAGGTGATAAGTTGGAGTAACAAAAAACACTGTGAATTTATCTTTCCGTGGTATTCTAACAAAGACCACAGTTCAAGATTAACTAATTATAACCTGAGGAAAGTTAGGAACATCCATGCAGCTTTAAAGGTCTCCCTCCAATAACACCAAATCAGAGGACCAGGACGAATAAGAAATGGTATGAAGGAGGATAGGCTTGGGAGGATCTTAAGTTAGCTCTCCTTTCCTGTAAAGAGGAGAAAAGTAAGTAGAATGAAAATGCATATTTAGAAGTATTCAATATGCAGGGTTTCTCAATTAGCCATAACAGCAATCATTTAATCAGGTTTTTCATAATATCAAGAGTAGTTTACTTCATTAGCACTAATTTAATTTTGAAGGGCAATGCCATCTAAAGATGTTTATAATTGGTCATCATTCATGGGTTAATATAGATTCTAAATGTAATTGACAGAATTAAAACTATAATCACATAGAAAGGTAAGTGGTGTGCTTTTTAATAAATCAGCGTATCATACTACTTTTCCTTGAACTTATTTGACTTTTTCTGATGAGCTTTTGCATAGCTATATTAAATTAATTTCCTAGTTTTCAAAAAGTAGGAAAAATTATGCAAGCTTGATATGTGTCTTGAAAAAGATTTTAGAATAAGTTACCCAGAGATGATGCCTAAATATCCTAGGAAAGGTCACAGGAAGCCAGCATATGTCTAAGGATAATAACGTATCAGGGGTTTTAAATGATGGTTATTTGATGGAAAATTTGGAGAAATAATTTTCCAGGACTAGTTCTTAAATTGGGAAAAACTTAGACAATGCTCACATTCTTAGAAAATATATGAAATTCTAGAAAAATATGAAATTTCTACATACCAGAAGAGGCCGAGGCATTACTTAAGTCACAGTAACTCATGGGGCTTATTAGTAAATTGATGTCAACCTCAAGGGAGATTTCTAGGGGATTGCTGCAGCGTTTCATCGCTTCAACTGTGCTTTTCAGATTTTCCTATTATTTCCATTTCTTACCTTAAGAGATAGAATGCTCTCCCAAATTTGTAGTAGAAACTAACATTGTGATTCATGAATATGCTGGATTAAAATTATAGTGACATGAGGTAGTCATGGGATAAAATCTATAAAACTGCTACTTGGTAGGAAAAGTATACAGCCCCTATCTTTTGGTTGAACATAACGCAGAATACTGTAGCCTAAAAGTCTTAGGAACTGACCTGAATAAGAACTCCCTTAGGGTTCATTAATATAGCTCCAAAATGAACAACATAGTATTTGGCTGAATTAACAGAAGCAGAACATCTAGAAGGGAGGAAGGCTTATTCCTCTGTACTGCAAGGACAAAGTTGGAGCTCTTGTCTAATTTTGGCTGTCACATCACATGAGGTCATAAAAGGGATGGAGATGATAGAGGAATTTGAATTCAAGAAATGTGTGGAGCAGTTTTATGTCTACCCTGCTTGTACTAGACTCAGCATTTGGACGGAACAGGAAGAATCTCTTTAAAACAGTGGAAGTCTGTTGTTTATAAGAGTCTTTAGGCCTTTTTCTTTGACTGCTATTATCACAATAAAACAATTCCGAGTGATATATGCACACCCATGTTTATAGCGGCACAGTTTTTAATAGCTAAAACTTGGAAACAGCCCATTTTCTCATCAGTTGGAAACTGGATAAAGAAGATGTGATTTTTCTATAAAATGGAATACTACTCAGCCATAAAGAATGAGAAATTAGCCTCATTCATAGGAAAATGCATACATATTGAGGATATACTCCTAAGTGAAATAAATAAGTCACACATGTGTAAATACCAAATAGTTTCTCTGATGTGAATAAACTGTAATAGTACATAAGATCCTAATGAGATAACTGACATTGTGAAATGGGAAAAAAAGGGCTTAAGGTATAGGGAAAGTGGGAAGGGTAGGGGAAGGGTAATAAGGGAAAAGAAAAAATATGAGAAAATGAAAAAATGAAAATAAAATATTTGTAAATGGGGAGAGGAGGACGTGAAGGGAGGGCAGGGATCAGGGGGAAAAATGAGAACCAAGACCTGTCATGTAAAGGTACAAGATCCCAATAATGAATAACTGTACTGTATACCTAAAATGTACCAATAAACTCAATAAAAGAAAAAAAAACAATTCCTATTCTATTGATGCTGTCTGATATTGGGCACTATTTCTCCCCATTTATACTTTTTTTCTATTTTCATTTTCCAGTGCGTTTTGATTAATCTGTCATTTTGGATCTAGTTTATAATTCATTATTTCACTACATTATGTGTTATATTTCATAATTATTTTTGAAATGTGAATATTTAACATTGAGATTTAATGCTATAGTTTATTTATATTGATATTTAACCTTCTTTTAATCTTGTCTTTCCATATTATTTTGAATCATATTTTTGCTAAATTATATCTTTGAAAGATATTTTGCCCTCTGCCTGCATAATATTATATATAAATTGTATCTTTCACAAAAATAAAAACTAACTGAATCACATTTAGTCATTGTCCCTTTGGGTTATTAAGCATTAGTTACTTTTTTCAAAATTTTTTATTAAGAACCTAATATGTGCTGGGCGCAACTATTTTGAGTATCTGAGATGGATCAATGCACAAAACTGTTGAAGATGAGAAGCAAATGTTCTAGGAATTTGGATTTTCTAGAGGTTGGAAGGGGGTGATGGACGACAAAACATTAATATAATAAATAAACACAAAATGTGTGAACAAGTATAAAAAATAAGAGTTCATTGGGGCAGAGGGTGTGTGGTTTTAAATAACAGGTGATGAGGGTGACTCAGGGAAGAGAATTTGTAGAGCAAGGAAACAGCCCCACATGCGAGTGTTCTCGGCAGAGGGCCAAAAAGGAGGCCAGCGTGACTGGTACAGAATGGGCGGGTAGGTCCAGTAAAAGCTGAGCAGAGAGAGGTGGAGGTGCGCTGGGGAGGAGAGCTCCACGGATCCTCTCAGGACCTGCAGGTGGCTCTTCTAACGAGTAGAAAGACAGAGCACAGCGCAAGACTGCCACGCTCTAACCTGTGTTTTACAAGGGTCTCTAGGCTACGGATTTGAAAATAGACTGTAGAGAGGCAAGTGCGAAAAGATTCAACTAAAGTATCTTCTGTTTGCTCGCTAGCAAAAAAGGAAGGAATTCAAGTATCATTTTGCGTTTGTTATTACATATTTTTTATTTGTATTGGGAAAAATGTAACAGGATATTACACAGAAATCACTGAATTATTCACCTAGAAGAAACTTTGAAAAATAATTTATTCCACCTTGCCTCAATCAAATAGTATCAAGTAGTATCCTCGCAAATGCTTTCAGACATATGTAAATCTACTTTATTTTACAACACATCTAGTAAAAGGAATTTTATAGCTTCTTATGGTCCATACTCCAAAGCTTCATAAATCTTTCAGAAATTTTTTCCTTTTGTCAAATTGTAATTATTCATTCTATTAGTTATAATTTATTTTTTCTCAAAAAAACTAGTATTTAAAAGCAAAAAATATTAAATGTGGAATCAGAACTACAGATTTTTTTATCACATTTGTTTCTCATCACACTGGCATAGAGTATAATCTTTGTCAAATCACTTGGTTTTTACTTTTAAGCTGAGAATAAGATGTAAACCTTCCTTTAAATATGTTCAATATATAATTAGAAACATTGTTGCTATTATTCTCTTCTCACTGGAAATGCAACATTAACTCAAACCCTTGCTAGAATTTTAACTCAGCAAGATGGTGTATGTTACCTTTAGATAAGAAATCCTTGGGGAGCAGTAAGTCATTAATTTCAAGTCAGGGAGAAAAATACACTGAATTCACCAAAATCTTTTAATCCAGATTTAGATCATTTTCACTCTATCACAATGAGTGACCTTTAAGAGAATATTCCTAACTAATTTAAAGGAAGTTTAACAAAACAGTTTAGTATAGCCAACACAAATTCCATTGAAAAATATACTTCAAATATTAAAACACAGTAATCAAGTCAGATACTTGACTTGGGAAAAAATTACCAGAAGACTTAAAAATTTTAAAAAATGAATATTTTAGCTTCCTAATATAAACAGTGTGTATACACACACACACACACACACACACACACACACACACACACCTTTGTCTTTTAAAATATTTCCTTCATTTGAAACCATTCATCATAAGGTACTGGAAAACAAGTGATCTGATTCATAGTAATTCAAATATCATATGCTTTCCAATGTCAGAGTAGCGCAGTGGCAGAAACTGCAGCTTTGACCTTGACTGTCCTCAGTGTTCTTAGACATAGGTCACACCGAACAATTCCTGAGCTCTCAGTTGGGCCTGAAGTTCTGCTTTCAAAACTCAAGACAGTACAATAGGGCTAGGGATTTAGCTCAGTGGTTCTGCCGCCTGCCTTGCAAGTGCAAGGTCTGGAATTCGATCCCTGGTTAAAAACTCAAGACAGTACAATAAAGTGGCATAACCAATAGGTAACATTGTGCACACACAGAGTACATATTTGTTATAATAAAACAAAGTTATTCAGCTTCCCTCTTACTTTACCAGGTACTATTGTTGAAATCATTCCTTTCAGTCTCTGGGTTCAAATATGGATTTGCTGGAAATTACTGTTTCTTCTCTGCTAAACTTTTGTTGAGTACCAGCGATTTCATTTTCAGAGATATCCAGTGTTCTTTGCCCCAGAGCCATTTGGGATTTCCTCCTTCAACTTATTCTTATTCTCACTATCCTACATTATCTTAATACCTATTTAACTGGTCCCCTGATGTGACTTCTTCTGTAACTTATTCTCCATGCTGTCCTTGTATTTATATTTTTCCTCTTCTTATGGGGGTGGTGGTGGGATATGGGGTGGGTACTGAGGAGGAAACTCAGTTTCTTTGAACCGAGCTACATGTCTAACCCTTTTTATATTTTATTTTGAGACAGGATTCAAGTCACAAAGTTGACCAAGCTGGGTTCAGATTTGACATCTTCCTGTCTGTCTCAGCCTCTCAGAGCCCTGGGATTACAGGTATGCACCACCATGCCTGGTTTATGTTCCTAACATGTTTTCTTAAGGATTTTCTGCTTCATTCATTCATCAAATGGCATTGCTTGATGAAATGCACTGTTAGAAGCTGGTAGTGAGAAGGCGGACTTGGTGCTTGCACTTATAGAAATTGCAATGAAGTTTGGTGCAGAGCCATGTCATTAAATTAATAGTACAGCATGGTCAATCCAACATTACGTACATGAACAGCGAGCTGTAATCATTGGAGGAAGGAGATTCACTGCTGCCTAGGGAGAGCGGCATTAGTGAAGTCTTCATGGAGGAGAAAGTGGTATGAAATATGTGTAGTGAAGACAGATGGCAGACACTAGCGAAAAGCTAATTCTAGGAAGAAAGAACACTATTTACAGGGATATAGAGATGAGAAATATTGCAGATTTGAAGATCTCTCAATTTTGCTGTATCACATGAGCATAGGATAGGAATTAGAAAGAAAAGAAAATTGATCAGAATGTTGGTCAAGGACTTTTCTAGGTGGGCTTTCTATGGCAGGATATGCATTGTAGACTTCATTTTATACTTCATAGATAACAAAAACTGTTTGATTTTAGGAAGATGGCTCTGGAAAGGGCTCTACTCATTTATTGGGTGGGTCAGAGTCCTGTAAGAGGTGATGGATTCGTCCGTTATAAGAATCTAGAAGATGATTAAGGCAATCCAGGTGAAGAAAGACTATAAGTTGGAGAGGGGGGAAAGTCCCATTCAAAAGGTATAAGAGGAGGTTTTGCCAGTATTGGGGGAAATCTTCTGTTATTTGTTTGGTCAAAATTCTGAATCCAATCGCTTTTAATTTGTGACTTTCTCCTGCTGGCATTGTTCACATATAGCCAAAATCTTTTATTTTCTGTGTAAGTGACATCAACTTATTTGAGAGAGTTTCTTGGTCTTGTACTCCCCCCCTAGGCTAATGATTTCTAAGTTGCATCTTTCAAGGGACCTGTAAGATGTCTTGAGAGGGAAGAGCAGTGACTAAGGGACAAAGTTTGGGTGTTCCTATCCTGCAGGTTAAGAACGCCAGCTCTGTTTTTATTTGTTTAATATAATGTTTCACATAAGATCATTTTAAACCTGTGTAAAGAACATATCTTCAAAGCAGTGGGTAGGAATTCAATAATTTTGGTATACACTATGCATACCAATATTAGAATTGGAGGAAGAACCCAATTCATTTGTTCTAAGATATACATAAAGGCTAGACTGACACTCTGTAGCAACTCTTTAGAAATTACTATATGTCATATGACTGCAAGTCACAGGACACTGAGATTTCCTGGGTCAAGTGTATATAAGGGTCAAATATTACATTGAAATGCTTGACCTTTCTAGTCTTCCATGATAACACACACCTGTATCTACAGTGGGGTGTAAATGCTTAGGTTTTTAGGAGCAGAATGTAGATTGCTTCAGAGAGAAAAAAGATTGTTTATTGAAACGTGACTTGATAAAAGTACGATTAAGACATTGATAAAATCATTTTCCAGTTAAAATTAAGGAAGCCAAATTTGCCTCTTTTCTTCCTACAGAATTTGAAAAATTTAAAGAGCCATATCCACAGGTCATAAATAGAGCATTCTCGTACTGTTAACACACTAGAAAATAAAGTAGACAGAATTTTAAAATCCTGAACAAAACCTACCAAGTCCTGCATGATTTATGCCCTTTCTTCTGCTATCACCTCATCTCAGTTATGCACAAGGAAGAGCACAAGTTTGCTTTTTATAATTTTCCTAGCAAGATTCACCGAGGCACTGCCATTCATGGGTTCATGGAATTGATACAGTGTGATACAGACCACTATGACTGTTACCTATTGCTGCCTAACAGCTACATGAAAGCATAGTGGCTAAAAATAATCACCACTTCTTACTGTTCACAGTCTAAAGTTCCTGTGACAAGAAGAGAGAGAGAGATGTACAGAGATTTCTGGCTCTTCTGTCTTGTGAATTTATGGCGAACAATAGACTTTAATACACACACACACACACACACACACACAGAGGAAAATTATTAAGACCATAGAAAGGAAGATAATCAGATTCACTTTGAGACAAGTCAAACTTAAAACTCACAAGTAGTATCCAGAATGCAGCTAGACAAGTCCACACATGAGCAGAGACTCTGGAAGTTTTATATATCTGGGAGCCATACATATGGCATCAGTGAAAATTAGCAAAGAAGATGAAATTACTGAGTTGAAATTACTGAGTTTAAGTAAGAAGAGAAGGCAAAGAATAGTATGCTTGAGTGTTCCCAAAACTAAGGGAGGACAGGCAAAGAGAGCTAATAAAGAAAACTGAGAAGAATCAAAACTTGTCATGTAGAGGTACAAGATCCCAACAATGAATGTAACTGTACTGTATCCCTAAAATGTGCCAATAAACTCAATTAAAGCTGAAAAAAAAAGAAAACTGAGAAATAAATATTAGAGAAATAAATAAACCATGAGAGGGTAGTTATCATTAAATACACAGGACAAGAATGTTTCAAGAATAAAGGAATGGAGGTCATCATTTTAAATTCTGCAAACAAGCATTCCTAGTCTTTAGTTCTTGGTACCTTTAACTAAGCATAGAACAAAACTCTGATTCTTTATTATGGAATGGGTGATCCTTCCAAACATCATTTCTAATCCTCTTTCCCATCTGCCTCCAGTGTTTCTGGTACATTTGGCATACACACAATCTTTGTTTTAACATCAATTCTTGTTGCTCTTTGTAGAATATGTCCTTCACTTTTGTTTTTTATACTTGGAAACATTCTTAAACCTGTCTTTATCAGTTGGGCTCCTACTTATCCTTGAAGTTTGCAGTGGCTTGTGTGCAACACTGCCTGCCCCTCGTAATATGACTTCAAGGATCCTTCATTTAAGACACAGAATCTATTTTTCCATCTCGTGTTTCTAGGCTGGCGCCTTAACGAGCAACATGAAGCATCCCTGCTGTGAGCTTATGGTTCTGTTGGTCTTGTTTTTCTTAGAACTCTGCCATGATCTGAAAAAAAGCCCAGAAGGGTCTGTTGGTAAATGATCACATAAAGAACAGCCAGCTAACAGTGATGCCACTCAGAAACCTTAAAGAGAAGTCAACCAACATCAGTACAGTTGGCTGCCTGCTGCAATGCAGACAACAGGCATTCAAATAATTTCAAGTGAAGCCAGAAAGCCTAGAAGCTGAACTGTAGACTATAAATAGTAAGAAATGGTGATTATTTTTAGCCACTATGCTTTCATGTAGCTGTTAGACAGCAATAGGTAAAAGTCACAGTGGTCTGTATCACACCGTATCAATTCTGTGAACCCATGAATGGCGGTGCCTTGATGAATCTTTCTAGCAAAATAATAAAAAGCAAACTTGTGTTTTTCTTTGTACATTAGTGACATGAGGTGATAGCAGAAGAAAGGGCATAAATCATGCAGGACTTGGTAGGTTTTGTTCAGAATTTTAAAATTTATCATTCTCAAATGTAACACATTTTTCTCTCTTATTTGGATAAAAAACAGAAACAAAAAAACAAGAGCGACAACATGATCATGATGTTAAAAAATTTTGGAAAATGAATAATTGGAAACCCAAATAAAAACACTGGAGAATCCTCCCTCTCATCTACCTCAGCCTCCTGCCATCATAGCCTCACTTTCTTCAGACGCTGGCTGTTTAAACCATGTGCATGCAGGATCTTAGGATGGGAAACAGTGCACCCACCCTCCTCTTTCTCAGGTGAGTGCAGCGGGGCTGAGGCACTTAAGATGCCTAAGCTTCCTCTCACGCATCCTCACCACAGTGCCACCTGCTTCAGCATTGAAAGCACTTCTGCTGAGGAGGAGATAATGGGTAATGTGAGAGCGACATACAGGCTGCTACTTAGCTTCAAGAACTTCTTTCAAGGAAAACATTGAACTATACACTTGAAACTGCTGAAACTTCTGGGGTACGTGCCTGTTGATGTTGTCAGTGGCAAAGATTATGAACCCGGTGCTTTCCTGCATTACAGCAAGGGAGCAAAGTGTCTTTCCAATGTATTCCTTGCTTCTACTCAGTCTGAGCTATCAGGGAACACAATGAAAATTGGTGAAGCAGTTAACAAAAGTGGTGTCTGCCTCCACCTGCACCAGCCGCAGTAACACTGAGTTGCACGCACATCTTTCCATCCCAGATGCAGTGTGGTGAAGCTGAAGGTGACACACTTTCCCTGACAGTGGCTTATTCAGACCAACTCAAACTGTCGGCTCAGTGGAACAGTTCACTAGTGTGAAATGTGTGCAGTGGCTGGGAAAAACCTGATGGGCTCTGCAAACCAAGAAGTGGCCTGGGAGCATCGCTGTGGAGGGGCTCCAACTCCTACCTACCCCTCCTCTGTGCAACTACTTCTCTTCCTTGTTGCGAGCCAGGCAGACTGAGACCCAGACAGAAACTTCCACGGAGGCACTGATGCTCGTGCTTTTTACTGAGGAATCTGGAAAACTTCCCAGCTTATACATCTGCCTTGCCATAACAGCTTGTACTTCAGAGAATGGGGCTTTCAAGGGAGGCAGTGAGAACAAGCACATCTATTCACACAGGAAGAGTGACATTTCTTCCTTCTTTCAGGGACAAGTGCCTGCCTCATTACTCTCTGTCCCCAGCATTGTAGCTGCCGGTGAATGTGTGTAGTCAGGAAGCCCCCATTCTGCACTCAAGCCCTGCTCCCAAATGCCCTGGTGATCAGTGCCACTGCCCAGCCGACTTATCCAAAGGAGGGTGGGCTGTGTACAGAAGGGAGGGAAAGCTGTGCATATAGCAGGATTGAGGAGACTTATGCTTGTGTCTCCCCTCCTCAATTTGTATGAGCTGGCGGAATTGAGATTTAATGCCTTGATATTTCCTCAGGGAATCTACAGGTCCAACTGGTACTTTGTAAATCTTTAGTGAGTAAATCTTCTGACTCAGTGATTAAATCTCATGTTCTGTGTTCAATTTTATGTAATTTTTAGAGTCATCAAGACAAATATAAAAAGAGAGCATTTGGCTAGGAGTATAGTAATTCTGCGCATGTGTATGGGTTTTGTAGGAATATTTGCTCCTTTAAAATGTTCTCTTCTGATATAAAGATATGAGCTCCCATAAGATCCATTTTATGAGGGGACAGAGTGTTTCAAGACTGAGCACATCATTCACTAAGGCTTTAAAACCAGTTTTATCAGTATGATGTTGATGCATATTTATGGAGTGAATTGTCTAAAATGATTGGGAACTTCTGATGGGATATGTCTGCTCAGAATGAAAAACCACAATGTCCAAATGTAAATTCTTCAATTGTGAAGAAAATGAGAAATATGAGATGAAATCAGACTTATGACTTAAATACTGGAATGAGTGTGAGAGAGGAGGAAGAGATTTGGTTTCTAGGTGCTGTGAACTCTGAACAGAAACCTAAGGCAAGAGGGATAAAATATGCACAAAACAAGAAAATGTGGTTCAAATATTTTAGCTGAGATGGTACATAGCACTTCTGGTCACTTTACAAGACAGCAAGTTTCAAGATGCTTTTGTTTGGATCTTTTTGCCTCGCAACCTCTCTTTCTTTCTCTCTCTCCCCCATCTCTCCTTCTCTCTGTTCTGGGATGATACAGGGCCTTGCGCATGCTAGGAAAGCTCTCTACCACTGAGCGACATACTCCAGCCCTCATGGAGGGCTTAATGGGAGTGGATTAGCTCCCACGAGGATGGGTTGTTACAAAAGAGCAAGTCTAGGTCTTCTCCACTCTCTTGATCCCTCCTGCCACACAATCTCACTTTTGAATGTGTCGCCACTCACAGCATCCATAAGAAATTCTGGACTCCTGCCATGTGATGCTATGGCCATTTCTGGATAAAGCAACTATAGTCAATATATACCTCTTTTCTTCATAACTACCTTGTCTGTAGTAATGTGTTATTAGCAGTGGGAAACCAACTAAGACAAGTGATGAAGTAAAACTTTAAAACCTTGTGTAGATATTTTATTAATTCTAATAAAAAATAAATTATAGTCACTCTTAAAATTTATTATATATATTTGGTACCAGGATCAAACCTGGGACCTTGCACTTGTGAGGCAGGTGGCAGCCCCACTGAGCTAAATCCCTGGCCCTTAAAATTTATGTTTTCTCAATACTGAAGAAGTAGATATAATAGCAAATAAGAATCACTACATAGAATGTAAAATATAGAAGGTATATATATATATATATATATATATATATGGACTTACTACTATTTTACATGTTAAAAGATCTAAATGATATTAAAAAGAATTTAATATAATCTAAATATTTTACTATTAAAGTTAGCATAAAAGAAAGTTTTTAGAATGTTCTACATTTTATTAGTGAAAATTAACCCACCCCATAATCATGACATGTGAAGAATGAAGACCTTGGAAAATATATTTTTGATATGAAAAGACACTATATGGCGGATAGCAACTTAGGCACACTTGAACACACATTAACATTGTGTCACACTGTGTGTAAAGAAAGTGGACTTGTTCTTACGTGTTCCCTTCACACTTTGATATCTTCCTTCACAGAATTTCTTACTTGGTAATTTATTGTTAATTTTGTTTTGTTTTGTTCTCTTGTTTCTTCTTTTTTATTTTATAAAAAGAAACAAAAACTTCATAACAAAATAACATGACAGTAATTGTAGTTGATATACTGGATGCAATTTGAGAACATAATGTGCCATGAAATAAGTCAGATCACAAGCTTAAAAATGCATGGTTTCTCTTATACGAGAAGCTCAGATACACACACACACACACACACACACACAAATGAAGAGCAAAATTGAAGTTCGATATTTTCTTAAGGCAATAAATATATTTGTTTTATTTACTAGAATATTGTCAGGGTTCAATCCAGGGTTTGGGACAGGATAAAAACATTTGGTGATTGAATGAATGAATAAGTCCGGACTATCACTGATCTTTTAGAGCATACATAATTTGCATTTATCAAATATCTGTCACAACAAACACTATACCAGGTGTTTATATATACTAATCTTACTCAACCTTTTCTATTACCTGCAAACATGGATATCATGAACTCTATTCTGTAGATGAAGAAATTGAAGCTTATAGAGACTGTTTGAACAATCTCTGTCTGTTATGGTCCAAGGGCAATGATCTTTCCCTCATTCTCTGCTGCCCTGATAGAAACATAGCAGATCAATATAAAGATGGACATTTTGGGGCAATACTGAAGATCAAATCTAGGGGCACTGTACCACTGAACTATACTTCCTTCCTTTCTTATTTACTTATTATTTTATTTTAAGATAGTTTTCTCTCTAAATTGTCCAGGCAGGACTAAAACTTATGATCTTCCTCCCTCAGACTCCCTCAGTGCTGTGATTACAGGTGTGCACCACCACCTCAGCTAGGATTGGCTTTCTGAGAAATCTAACAAATCTAAAACGTACTTTGTGACAAAATGAATTATCGGTCACTGGAAGTATGGAATCAGTTTAACTGCATGCCAGGAACAAATAACAGAGAAGATCAGAAAGGAGATTGATTCGAAATTTCTAAATTCCTTCTCAATTCTAAAACTTTATTGTCTAGCCATATGCTGAAGTGGCAGAGTAATGTGGCTCTCCCTCCCTCTTGGTATTTTCCTTTTCCTTTTCAAACAGATGGTTGCTATAGTACTGGTTGCCTCATGAGAAGGCCAAGAACGACAGTCAGAAAAAGCTTCCTACCTTTTGGCTTTTCTGTTCCAAAAAACCTATGCCTTCAGGGGAAGCTGGAATTTAAGGGCATAGGAAATATATTAGAGAGAGGTTTTAAAAAGAAAGCAAGATTTCCTGTACAAATTTAGAAAAGGTAATCTGTAGTGCTGAGGTAGAATTCAATGAAGGAAATGTGGCAGAGTAACTGGCAAGCAGGGGTTGAAGTTTCACAAAAAGAGGGGACTTCAGCTCTCTTCTTAGGGGAACCCTCTTCTTGTTTGGACCATGTGGAAGTAGGAATCATTTCAAAAACAGGACGAGAACGTGAGATAAGGTAAAATCTTGGAAAGGTAGAAAGACCAAACAAAATACTATCTGGAAAGAGTATCCTGGCTGATAAACCATCAGAGGACTCCAGGATAAAAGGAACAATCCCCGCACAATCTCCTTGACCCTTCCGGACACTCCCCAGGCACACACACAACTTGGGGAAGGGAGCAAACACTGGCGCATGAGAATAATGTCTGGGAGATTTGTTCTGAAACCTGAAGACTAATCAAACCAAGATCAAGTATTTCTTTTTTTTTCTTAGCTGTCATTCTGTTTTTCTGGTTTTTTGTTTTGTTTTGTTTTGTTTGCTAGCTGAAGTGAAAACATACAATCTCTTCAAGAAGTTAACATGCGTATTCCAAATAACGCAAATGTGACTTGGAGATGGAGTTCTCACTTTAAAGGGCTTAACTTGCTCTTTTGTAAGAAGCCGTCTTCATCCATTTTCTATTAATTCTTTTAGTTTTAAATATTAAAGAAAAACAATCAGTTTCCTTGAATTTGGAGTCTTATATCAAATCACATCCTTCTTTTTCTTCCAGAAGGTAACTATTTGGTGTCTTGGAAAAAGTGGTGGAAGAACATCTCTCTCTACTCTCTAATTACGTCTTGGTTGTACAGCGATTACCATGTAAGTCAAGCTCCCTTGTGAAGCAGACGCTAAAAGGGACATGACACCAAGGGAGGTTTGACACCTTGGAAGGCAGAGAGGGAAAGAGAAGCTAGACAGGAAGGGCCTTGAATTTGCCTGCAGTTCTGAGCAAAGCCTGAGGAGGAGGCCTGGAGAAGCTGTTACAGGATGATTCCACTAGCCAGAAAAGGCCTAGCTCCAGCAGCCTCACAGAGCTTTGAGATGAGGCAGCAGCACCCTAGAGGCATCCACGTGCCGCTCTGTCACGTGCTGAAGGACAGGTTGCTGCAGGCTGACCACCAGCTGACTTCTCTAAGGATGACCTTCTCATGAAATAGGGGCATGTATTTTGTTTTTAAAAGATGTAATGAATTGTTAAAATAATATGGATATGAAATAAGCTCACGATGAGAGTTTCAGAGAAGGAAATTATAAAGTAAAGAGTGTGTGGATACAAATATATATAGGAAGTACCTGGCCTACATGATCTGCCAGTCATCTGAGAATACTTTGTCCAAAAGACTTAATAGTCACGCTTTCAGAACAGGTCATTTTCTCTACTTCAGTAGACGGAGAACCTTGGCTCTCCATTTGTGCAGTTCTGCAACATCCTTTATCTGGATTCCATTAAATCCAATAAACCTCTCAGGGGCAAGCACCTGAATGTCACTGTGATCATAAATAGCACCGAATATTAGAAAAAATAGAATTCCCCACCTGCCTAAAAGTATTAGAAAAGAAAATCTTGATGTTCCCGAACTTGCTTTTTTAAAAGAAGAGAATAAAAGAAGTCTAATGACTTACTTAAAATGATTGTTATTGATTGATTTTCCAGGATGAATGAGCAAAGCCGGTGGTTCTGAAGTAAAGAATTACAGCTTATTAAATTCAATTTCCATGCTTGCAAGGAAAAGAAAGTTAATGAAACTGAATAAAGGGGAAGGTATTTTACAAGCCAGAGACTGAAAATGAGGATGAATACTTTTTAATATGATTTTTTCCCTAAACCAAATAGCATCATCATAAAGAGGAAGTAAAAGATGTCACCTGAGTCTTAGTCATTGTGAATTCAATTTTTCCATTGAGTGCTGGTGAATTAAACTATATATTCCCCAGACAGAAAAATAAGAAAAAAATACCTTTGTGTCTGGGTGTTGTCAGGAACGTTGTCACTAGCAAATTAGGTCTGTTTGGGAGGAAAATTGTAAGTGGCAGCAAGACCCTTGACACTTTGCTCTCACTTCTCCTGGACCATTTGAAAACAAAGGATGTTAAGAGTAGAGCAGAGACTTATCTTATTGGCTGGATTTGTTGCTAGGGCTATCATATCAGCCTAGACTTAGTTGCTGAAATGGGTATTTAAGTCAGAATTTTACAGGCTATAATTCCAAGATCAAGGTGTAGGAAGAGTTGGTTTGTTCTGAGAACCTCTCTGCTTAGCTTACAGTTGGTCACCTTGTTGTGATGTCTTCATATTGCCCTTTCGGTCCACATCTGTCTCTTGATCTCTTGTTCTTAAAAGGACACCAATCGGATGAGGTCTAGCCCAATGACCTCATTTAACTTTATTTATCTCTTTAAAGACTCTATCTCTAAATACAGTAACATTGAGGTACAGTGGATTAGAGCTTCAGTATATGAGGTTAGCAGGATATTTTTTCAGGAGATTGGGGACTGTAGTCTGTATTTAAGAAGGATATAGGACAGTGACGGTGAACCTATGGCATGTGTGCCACAGTGAGCTGTTTGAAACATTGAATGCTCTAAAAGGTTCACCATCACTGCTTCCAGTAGGAGTTGGGCAGAACATGTGACTAAATCTCAGTTGAAACCATTAATACATGGCAGAGTAGCTAAGAAATGAGCCTTCGTCAGTGAGATTAGCAGGTGACATTACCTTTACCCTTGTCAGATCATGCACAAGTCAGGCAAATAGTATGATTATCTGAAAGGAAAGCTGCTGCCTTACCTTCAACAACACCCTGTCGACTTTATTTCTAAGCATTCTATTTTATCTCTTCTCCACGTGCCAGTACCTTAAGTGACACATGTGGGAGAGTGGGAGAGTCAGACCACCCCATGATATGCCAGGCAGCGAAAGATGCAGAGAGAACTATGAATGCTTATGAGATTCTGAGTTTTAAGAACTTTAAACTTTAAGAACATTAAAGCCAAGACTTTAGCCATAATTCTATTATTAGTGTTCATGCAACAAGCAGCAAAGGTGAGATTCAACAGAGCCCCTTTGGGAAAATTATTAATAAGCAAAAACATAGCTTCAGTTTATACCCTGAATGTATGACTTCTCAATAAATTGGCTACTGATTATACGTCTCCCCTCCCCTCATATGAGAATTTGACCTTTGATAACTCTTTAGCATTGTTCCTCTGCTGAGCTGAATAAAAATATGTTCTGACTATGTTATAAAACAACACTGAGTATAATTAAAAACTGAGCTATAGCTGCCAAGTTGTATTTGGGCTAGTCACATAAATATTGGCAAGAATTAATCATTTTTGGCTTTCTTGAATAAACCCCTCTTCAAGACTGTAGAAGCTATGCCTATGGAAAAATCACAGGAGATGCTTAGTCCTCTGATATATGAAGGTTTTTAGCTAGAACATCTTCTGGGCCTATTTACTATAAAAATTATCTCAGACCTGAATTTGGGGTCCTTCCCCCAAGGAATATGTCTGAAACCATCCCAGTTGCAAATTATGGCTCCTTCTTAAATCCTCTTACTATTGTTGACAAGTGTATCCTATAATAATAGTCTTGAGCCTGAATGTTTACTTAAACCTGGGAAAACCTATTTGTGGCTGTTGTCTGCATGTGTAAAAGTGATTGGAAAAAATATTGCTTTGACAATGTGACTGAAATAATACTAGTGTGCACAATCTTGCACAACTTCAGTGTCCTCAAGGAATCAAACCATTTGCCCATCAGTTGGAAACTGGATAAAGAAGATGTGGTTTTTCTATAAAATGGAATATTACTCAGCCATAAAGAATGAGAAATTAGATTCATTCATAGGAAAATGGATACATATTGAAGATATACTCCTAAGTGAAATAAGTAAATCACACATGTGTAAATACCGAATAGTTTCTCTGGTGTGAATAAACTGTAATAGTACATAAGATCCTAATGAGATAACTGACATTGTGAAATGGGAAGAAAAGGGCTAAAGGTGTAGGGAAGGTGGGATGGGTAGGGGAAGGGTAATAAGGGAAAAGAAAAAAAATTAGAAAATGAAAAGATGGAAATACAGTGTTTGTAAATGGGGAGGGGAGGAGGGGGTGAAGGGAGGGCAGGGACATGGGGAAAACATGAGAACCAAGACCTATCATGTAAAGGCATAAGATCCCAACAATGAATGTAACTGTACTGTGTACCTAAAATGTACCAATAAACTCAATTTTAAAAATTATGGAAAAAAAACCCAGTGCTTAATGATACCCCACTACTCCCAAATGTGGGATTTCCTCTTCCAGAACATACCTCAGCATCTTCTTCATGTAGATTACTAATCTTCTTGCTTGCTCTGTTGTACTGTTAGTTATCATTTTAAAATAAAAATGGCTAACATATCACTCATTATAGTAGCCCCTCTTTTTCTGTCAGGGACTATGTTCCAAGAGTTGCAGTAGATGCCTGAAACAATGAATAGTATCCAACTCTACTTGCATATGGAGAATTTTACAAGCTTTTGGCTTTTATTTGGCAGATTCAAAGTGAAAGCATCATTAGTTTTGGGCTTTGGGGCCATTATTTAGTAAAATATAGATTACTTCAGTGTAAGCAATTTGATACTAGAAAAGCTGATCAGTTTTCAGCATTGCTGGAACTTTTTAAGATTTCGACAACTCTCAGAGACAGACTAAACACATTTTACATAAAAAGAAATGCACGAGTAATTTGGGGATCCAGATAGAATGTCATGCTTTATATAGGAATGTCCCCCAATATTTCTTAAGTTCAAAGGTAGGGGGTTTGAAAGGTGATTGGATTATGAGGATGACATAGCTGAATTGCTATCAAGCGGTGGGTTCTGATCAAAAGAGATGGGTTACTATATGCATGATGTAGAAGGGATTATTTCCTTTCCTAGTTTCTATCTTGTGCTCTCTCTGCTTCCTGGACACCATGGCATGAGCAGTTTTCCTCTTCCTAGGCCCTTCTCCCATGTGCTGACCATGCATGGACTGAAATTTCTAACATGTGAGACCAAAAT
The DNA here is from genome assembly GCF_012274545.1 of Fukomys damarensis. Taxonomy (NCBI): domain Eukaryota; kingdom Metazoa; phylum Chordata; class Mammalia; order Rodentia; family Bathyergidae; genus Fukomys; species Fukomys damarensis. Next base: position 47,794,969 of record NW_022900917.1, read on the forward strand.
GAACCTCTCCACCTTCATTGTGGATATTGGGTATTCTGGCCCAGCACTGAGGAAAGCGACAAAGGCAAAGCATCATTTAATGACACTATGATCACAAGTACCGTTTTAGTGAGCTTCAACACTTTATTTGGTTTTAAAATGAACATTCAGAGTAAATACTGTTTCTTGGGGAAGGGTTGGCATTAACTTGAATAGTTGTTCTTATCAAATAGGATGATTCAGATGTGATATGCCATGTTTCCTCATCTAGGGGATAAATTGCTACCCAAGTAATGCTTTTCTGTTTTACTAAAACTATTCATAAACTTCACAAATAAGTTCACATTCAGTTGGTGATGTTTTAAAAAATCTTGGGAGATTGCTAATATATATATATATATATATTATTCAATTCATTAACATTTACTTATATTTACAGCCTTCTTCTGAAGTCCTAATTGCTATAATCTGAAGAAAAATTGGTTATGATGGAATGAAAATTAACAAGGAAAATATATAATTAAACAGAAAATCGTTTAAATAAAATTACCTCATATAAAATTTTGGTGAAGCATTTTATAAGGAGATTTTAACATCATCCATCAAAACAGAGATACTGGGAAGTAGTACAAAAATGTTCTGATGGGAAAGGAAACAAAGGAGGGAAAGAAGGAAGGAAAGGAGAGAAAAAGGAAAAAAAAAGAGAATAGAAGGAAAAAATGGAGGCAAAGCTTTTGTAAATGAGGAGGAGAAGAAGGGGTGAAGGGAAGGGACAGGAATGGGAGAAAAAGAAAAATCAAGATATATTATGTACAGGTACCAATTCCCTACGATGAATGTGATCATTATATATATCAAAACTATACCAATAAAATTATTTTTAGAAGTTTTAACATAAATCAAACATTATATATTACTAAATTTAGGGCTCAAGACATCGTAAAATCTAGTCCTATAATGTAAGAGTTTGACAGACTGTGTTCAACAAAATCATTAAATCACTTTTTCTCAACTTTAATATAGGATACACTGACTTCCCCGATATCTTGAGAATTTAGTATCTTTTGAACAGGAAAGAAAAGTAAAACAAAAGGAATAATCAAAATCTTTTCTACAGCATTCATGTGTCTACAGTTGTAAGGTTTTTAAATATCCGTAATAGTATTTCTTGTCTGCAATAATTAATTGCCATAGTTTGAGTTCCGTAAAACAACTGGAAGGTTTATTACCTCTCAGTTCTATAGATCAGAAGACCATATGGTCTTGGCTAGGAGGTGTGCTTAGTTTCTCCAGAATTAAATTAAAGTATCAAAGGTTAATGTCCTTACTGTGAACACTAAGAATCCATTCCAAACCCCTGTGTCTTGGTATCAAGGTTTATTTCCAGGTGACTGAAGGTCCGAGTTTCAGGTTTCCTTATGGCTGTTGAGTGGATATAGTTTCTAGCTTTCTGCAGCTGCTGCGTTCTTTGGTTGGGTCCTCTTTATGCTCAAGGTGAGAAATGGTGGTCAGATTCTCATGCTTTCAATATTTCTGAACTTCTCTTCTGCACATCTTGCTAACAACCTCGCCTGCCAACTGGAAACAGGTCTCTACTTTTATGAACTCATTTGATTAGATGGAATTCACCTAGATAACTCAGGATACCTGTTTCAAGGTCACAGGATTTTACTAGATTTGCAAAGTCCATTTTATCATGTATGGTAACATTTTCACAGCTCCCAGTGATTAGGGAGTGTTCATCTGTAGGTGAATAATCTGCTTGCTCTGTGTCAAGAGTCAGTCTCTTCTGGATGCATCCTCTCACTTCTACTTGACAAGGTGTCTTCTAAGCTTTGCTTACATTTGTATAGGAAACATGCAAGAAGTTTTATTCAAAATGGCCTCAGTTTCCAAGATCACTGTTCCTCTATTGGCTTTCTGCTGCCCTACAGTTGTGACAGATATCACTTCAGTACTGATACTCTGGTGATGGAATGCATGATTTTCTTTCTCCTCGCCTTGTACTGTTTCATTGGCAGTTTCTGAACTTCTCGGTTCCAACCTTTCTCAAAGATCTCAAGTCTTTCCATTGCTTCTCTAGTCCTGGCACAAGTTACTCATCCTTTGCCACAAGGCACTGCTGATTTCCTTTTTCATACCATTTTGAGCTGTCATTTGTGAATTGTTACAAAAGTGCCCTATGTTCCAAGATTACTCAATAAAAATGTGGCACACTCATTACTGAACTAGTATCTATGCATTATGTGATGAGTCACAACCTGAAGTAAAAGCTATTTTTAAGAAATTTATATGCCTTTGTTAATAGAAGAAAGCTATATGGCCTGGATCAACTATTTTGTAGGTATTTTTGATGTTATTTAATGATGATGTAGTTACACTAATGATATTAGTATGCTTAAAATGTCTGGGCTGTAAAATACTCATCTTAGTAATTTGAGTCATTTTAATAAATGAACTGTATTAGTATTATAGCAATCTAATGAATTACTTGGGAATTAGTTATTAGGCATCCAGTATGTCTTTGCAGGGTAGGAGGCACTAGCTGTGGGTATCAGGTAGAACTGAGAGCCTATTATAAAATCTCTTACTAAGTTATCTGAAACACTATGTGATTTTGTATACACAATTTATGAACATTTATTTAATGTCTACTGAGTGTAGTTTACCACAATACAAATAAGATAGTCATGAATTCTTCCTTCATGGCACTTATATACTATTAGAAGAAGTAGCAGGAAATGTGAAAAAAGGAAAAAATGGAAACAAAGTCTTTGTAAATAGGGAAGGGTGAAGTGGGTGAAGGGAGGGCAGGGGTCTGGGGAAAACCTAAGAACCAAGACATATCATGTAAAGGTACAAGATCCCAATGATAAATGTAACTGTATTGTTTGCTTTAAATGTACCAAAAAACAATGGGGGGGGGAAGTAGCAAGTACCTCAATATCTGATATTCAAGGTATAAAACAATGAACACTTTAGAAAAGGCACAGATGAAGCATTAAAGGATGAGCAAAGACATTTTCTACCAAGACACATATATAAATAACACCTAGTCTATAGTTAGACGTTTTGTAGTGTTATCAAATGTGCCGACTCTCTCATTTGATTTGAATCTTGATATATTAGGAATCAGAAAAGAAGTGAGGCAGCAGTCAAGTTATTTTATCCCGAGCATATTTACTTTCTCATTATTTTACCATGAGAAAGTCTTGCTGGCCTTGCTGATGCTCATAATCCCAGCAACTCAGAAGGCAGAAGTAGGAGGGAAAAAAAAAAGTTGCATCCAGGCTGTTCAACTTAGTGTTACCTTGTCTTGAAATGTATGCAAAAGTTCTGCAGATGTAGCTCAGTGCTTTAGTACTCCTAATTTACTCCCCAGTATCAAAGTTGTTGCATCCAGGCTGTTCAACTTAGTGTTACCTTGTCTTGAAATGTATGTAAAAGTTCTGCAGATGTAGCTCAGTGCTTTAGTACTCCTAATTTACTCCCCAGTATCAAAGTTATTTTAACACTAACAATTGCACATCAGTGTTTGTCCTTTGCTCACTTGACCACTCAAGAGTTTACTCTGATCGTCACTCAGGAAGTGCATTTCTTCATGTACTGACTATCCTGAGGATCATTTGGACAGGTGTCATTTTACCCAGTCCATTCGTGTATTGAATAAATTTGACAAAGTTTTTATTTTTGTATGTTTTGTTATACAATCTTATACAAATTAACAAGAATATGCCATTTTTGGTCATCCTGTATTTAAATAATTGGACTGGTAAGTGGTTAATGTATAAAGGCCTAAGTAAATGTGGTTCTTTAATTCCCAGCCTCAGGAGATTCTGAGACAGGACCATTGCTTTGAAGCTAACCCTGGGGATCAACTCAGCTGATGGCTTAGAAACAGTTATCTTTACAGGTGCATTTGAAGTTTAAGGAAATAAGCTTAGATCAAGACCATAAACCTAGGATAGGAAAAATATCACTATTCAAATCACGATTTTGTTACTCAGGAAACTTTTTTTTTAAGGGAAAATTTGTACCTCAGTCATATATATAACTGTATCAGAGTAAAAACATAAACAATAATGAATGAGCCAGCCCACCCCCCACACCAAAATGGAGACATGCAAACCAAATCCCAGAGGGCAGCACCCTGGATTGCCATCTTCCATTGCTCTCTGCTCTATTCACAGTCTTCCTATTTGGGAGATGCCTTTTCTCATTGACATTTTCTGTCACTTCCTGCACATGGAAACCTATCCTTAAAGATTTCCCTGTGTACCTTCTATAGAGCATCCCACCCTGTGAAAGTGACATCTGTCTGCATAAGGCCCATTTTTAGTTTGCCTGTACTCCTATATCATGTTTCACACATAATTAATACAGTGAAAACTTGCCTTCTAGCTCCTTGGGAAGAGTATGTGTGTGTGTGTGTGTGTGTGTGTGTGTGTGTGTGTGTGTTATCATTTTATACCACACAGTATTTACCAGAGAATGATCAGTAAGTGTTTAATAAGTGGATTCTTACTTCCTGGTCTCTCCTTGTTTTACTTGTCTGCAAGATGTTCATTGTTATTTGATATTTTCGAATGAGAAGGCTCATTGAATGACTGTCTTCCAAAACCAGAAAGTTTGTTTTACTTGAAAGAACTTGTTAAGTCTTTTTTTAAATCACATGTCCAGCATGTTCTAGCTGCTCATCAAATAAGGAGTGAATGAATATCACTAAAAACTTGGAAAAGGCTACTGGTGCCTTCATAAGCACAATTAGGTTTATTTAGTGATTAATGATCGTTGCTACATACCAGTAAGGCACTTCCAAAGTATTTGTAAGCTTATATTCTCATCTTTTCAAGGCTCTAAGGTAATTGTATAGGGATTATTAGGTAAATGTAGCATCTTTAACTTTTCAAGGGCATTTCCCAGTAAATATGGAGGAAGTTATAGCATTCTGCAAGATTAATTTTTATGAGACATAGAAAGTTTAAAGCTTTCTTGGTGAGGATGAAGTTTGGAAAATAGGAAAGCTAGGCAATTATCTACTAATGTTTCATAGTGCTTAAAAATTCTAACAGGATAATTACTAATGTGTGCTATTGTTATTCTCAACAATAAGATATTGTTCTATGTTAGAGAGATCCCCCAGAGAGTTTCTGTAGAGTAGTGAGTACATGTACCATCTGTCACAAAATGACAACATCAAAAATTGTAAAAGTTATCTTTTATTGGGAGACAAAAATGGTGGGAGACTTAGACTATAATCTCAGGCAGAACTAGGCTTGAATCCTGGTTTAGACAAGACTCACTATGTGTACTTGAACAATTTATTCTAACTTCCATAGGACCATGGCAAGGATTAAGTAAGCTAAAGCATAGAGGTACTAAGATACATTATGCATATTACATGCCTTGTAATGTGCTAAATGCTTAATGAATGTTGCTGCATTTAATCCTCACAATATGCATATGAGTCTGTACTACTATGATCCCTGTTTTTCAGAGGTGGACACTGAGGCACAGAGTTTTTTAAGGCCTAGTAAGTCCTTAAGAAACGTACAATTGGAGCAAGCCACTTTCCAGTCCCCCTTCTGTCTCAGACAGAAGCTTTCTTTCCCTCAATAAATTTTTCCTACTCTTAACCTCTGTTCTTTCTAGAATTCATTCTTTGATTTTAGAGAACATGAACTTGCATTCAGATATCTAGTAGGTTTGGGAGTTATGTCTCTTCCCTGTGCCCCCGTATCATTTTGGAGGTCTTCCATTGAGATTACTGGTTGGAGATATGTCTTTTTCGTCATAGATTGTAACTTGTTTCATAGGCTTTCATTTGTTTCACAGATTTTGGTTTTGTTTCATAAATTCTGGCCTTTCTTTTGGCTTTTGTTTCAAAAGTGTCTTAAGTTGTGTGTTTTAGACGTTTTCAAATTTCTCACTTTTATTATGCAGTTTGGTTAAAATTATGTTTTATTATTGTTCTGCATATGTTGCATTTGGACTTAGTTCCTTTAAAATATCATAAAATGGGTCTCATAAAATCATCTCAAAGACAGTCCAGGCTTTCATATGTCCTTTAGAGAATCATAAACAAATGGTGGCTTTTCTGCCAGCTAACAATTGCCTTCAGGGCAGCTGCCACTTCCAAAGCAGAGGAGAGGTTTCGCCACTTGCCCTCTGGTGAATCCCCACTCCCATGGATGCCAAGGGTGGGTGGAACATTGACCAGAAATGCAACTGGGTTCCTTTGAGAGACAGATCTCTGATTTCATGGAACTAGCAGAAACTGAGGTGACAACTGAGGGATCATGGCCAGGGCTACTCTCTGGCAGATACCCGAAGGTCCTTCAGAAGAAATTAGCTCCGGACAGCCCATCCAGGCAATCTGCAGAAAATCACCACATCTTGTCCTATCTGGACTTCTCTGTGAGGTGAAAGGGGAACTCTGTCAGTGATCATCAGGTATCCTCTGTGTCAGAGTGATCTAAAACAATGCCATCAGAGCCCTTTCTTAAACCTCTGTTAAGATTTGAACTATAGGTTTGGACTGTTTTCTTCACTACTAGTAAGACAGACCTCTAGACAAATATAAAAAACAAATCTTTTATAGATTAAAAACTACTAAATCTTCTCCCCTCCTCTTAGTCATGGTCTTCATCATTTACGTGTGGCAGGTGAGAAGTCTACCACTGAACAACCAATGCTTTATCATTTATGTGTGTAGGGGGAAAACACCTTTGCTGATAGGTTATGGACTTTGGAACGCTGACTGTGGACTTATAAAATGTTATATGATGTTTAACCAGCTTGAGCTTTATTTGGACTTCTTCTTTCTGCTAGTGAGTTAACAACTCCCCTTAAACCTTTCTCCAATTTGTTGGGAGTTCATTTGAGAATCTATTTTAGTCAGACCACTCCTCCTTCCAGAAAGACTAAGACAACTCACAACTGTTTTGTCTTACACTAGGAAAAATAGCAATCAGTTAGTGATTTGCATTTGTTTTTTTACATGCTAACTAGAATAAAAATGGATTTTGGTCAGCCTTTCTCCCTCATAGGCATAAGAAATTGATAAGTTGCCTTTACTGTGTAGATTGTGGCTCCTAGAAAGACTTACAAGTTTCAAATACTTAGTGAATTTAAAATGTACTTAAAAGTAGTAGCCTTCTCTTGCTGCTGATAAAAGTTGCCTAAATGACTGGATAGACAATAGAAATTTCTCAGAGCTTTCTCTACCCTGGGGACCAGGGCACAATCTCTGACACAGCATCTCTGGAAGTGATCTCTTTTGCAGGAAAAGTGCCCTATTTTCCTCTCACTCTTTCGAGGAAGTGGAAAGCAGTGGTTTGATTTCTTGGTTTGCTAGCAATACTTCTCTAAACATGATTGTTATAACCAAGGTCAATTATAACTTGTGCTTTGAGAATACTTACTGGAGTAAGGATATGAATTACGTGAGGAAGGTAAGATTGCGCACTGGTAAAGGGTAGATAGTCCAGTCTGGTTTTATTTTCTGGGTCTCTCTCCAGATGGTAGCTACCTACCCTGGAGTGGAATAAACCTTGGGGGACTCCCTAGGGGGGCACAGAAATCAAGCAGAGACTTATGTGATGCCGTATTTGTTCCTCTTGCTTCAGATTAGGAACTCCATATCTGAACCTCCTCCTTTGGTATGTGTTGAGGAGCAATTTAGCATTTCTCTACACCTGCGCGTGGTGTGACTACCTCTGAAAGCCAAATACACAGAGGAAAGTACTATGATGCTATCTCACAATTAGAATTATACTGTAAAAGAGAGAAAATCATCAAAATCATTTTATGTTGAGACTTTCTTTACTTTAAGAAGTAATTCTTGCTTGTGTTCCAGTGTAAATGTAATGAGAGACACCTCACCCTTAAAACATTCAGCACCTCTAAGTCTGAGGCCACTCCTCTTGCCCTTTAGAACCTGAGAACAAAGTTTTTAAGACAATTTTAAACCTTGACCAGCAGGTGCTGAGGATGGAGTATCAAGACCAGCCATAATTCAAACCTCCATGAGGCTATATCCATCCTTAGCTGAGTTTTTCAGGCCCCTGAAAGACAATATCCCTGCACGAAGTAAAGTATTTGGGACTATTTGTGTTCATGTGTCTTTTTCTCAGTGATCTAAGACAGATTAAATGAAACCTAATAAAGTTTTTGGATGACCCTGATAGGTACATTGAGGTCTTTAGAGAACTTACTCAGACCTATGGACTGGATTAGAAAGATATAATGTTGCTCTTAAATCAAGTATTGGTTTTTAATGAGAGATAAGTAGCATTGCATTTAGAGACAAACATTATTTTAATTTTGGAAGCTCAAAGACAAGCAGCCAGGGGAATAACTGGTTTCTACTGAAGCATAAGCAGTTCCTATACAAGACCCCTCCTGGCTGGCCAATCAGATAGGAGATTAAAATAGAAGACATTTTCAGGAATATATCCTTAAAGGTCTAAGAAATATGAGAATTAGGCTCTTCCATTAATTTAAATTGTCAACTATTTATCAGAGAGAGATGAGGACATCCTTAGATCCCGATTTGATAAAAGGAAATACTATAGTTTTTTCCCAAGTCAGTCTTGCAATATGTAGATGGTATAGTGTTATATATCCCCTCAGAATAACTTTCTAGCCAAGACACCTGTGTTCTGATGAATTTTCTTTTCTTATTTTGTTCTTTCTTTCTTTCTTTTTTTTTTTTTTTTGGAGATTGACCTGGAACTCACTATGTAGCCCAGGATGGTCTCAAACTCACAGTGATCCTCCTGCCTCAGCTTCCTGAGTGCTGGGATTATAGGCAAACACCACCATGCCAAGCCTAAAAATTTAAGGTGCAACTTTTTTTTGTGGGGGAGCCTGGGGTCGAACTTGGGCCCTTGCACTGGCAAGGCAGGTGGCAGAACCACTGAGCCAAATCCCCAGCCCCATCTGCTGAATTTTCTAACTGACAGAGGTTATAATGTTTCTAGGTCTAAGGCACAACTTTGCAGCCTTGAGGTAAAATACTTAGGCCTTATCATATGTAAGGGAACCCAAAGACTGGGGGAAGAATGAATTAAACCAATTCTTCCCTCTCCATAGACCAAGACCCTAAAACCACTAAGGAGATTTCTGTAAATTACAGGCTTTTGTCACTATGTCCTTTAGCAAAACACAGTGACATTGTGTGACCCATCTATCAGCCTATAGAAAAACCCAAAAGAAAGCCATATTTTAACCAGAGAACCCAGTTCCCAGACTGCTTTCCAGAAGCTCAAACAAGCACTGCTAAGTGCACACCATTTCAGTTTGTATGTTAATAAAAGAGATATGGCTTTGCAAATGTTTCTACAAGATCAGGGAGCTGCTCAACAGCCTGTAGGGTATCTAAGTACAAAAAATTAGATATTATAGATTCAAAATAATTTATTTAAAATGAAAAGCCCCAAACAATATAGTTGGAACACTTTCATTCTGTTTCAAGAGGCAAAAGCAACCATTCAGGTTCTTCGATTATTGATTGGGCTGTATGCTTGGCAATGCAGTTGGAGTCAACTTTTATCTCTAGAGATATATTTTGCTAAGGATTGCAAATCCATCATACAAAAGCTCCTGATCTGAAATGTCTTTGTACACCTGAGGTGGTTAAGATTTAGTTCTTGTGCAATACTGAAAGGTGCTCTTCTGTTCCTTCTCCACTGCCCTGCCCCTGAAAAATAATGCAGTTTTCAACAGTATTTGGTTCAAGGCACTTCTCTCCTCTGTGGTTCCTGGATTTAAAGATAAACCTTCTAGAATGATGAGTTTCCCTTTCTTAGAACCATTCCAGAGTAAAGCTGACCTCTTATCTCTGGACCATATAGAAAACTATTTCATTCTGAAATTCTAAAAATAAAATGTAAAAGTTTTAGTCCAGATTTATCTGTCTTTCAGTCCTCAAGCAAAATTAGAGTGATAAGCACAGCTAACCCAACTCTGGTCACTTCCTTGCACCTCTAGTCTGCCACCACTGGCACTGGACAAGACAAAGTCTAAGAGACACCTCGGATTAGGCAAAGAACAAGAGGGATATATGGAGATGACTTCTTTCCCTTTGTTTCATTTCAAAATGGAAAAAACGGTCATAGGTAGACAGCTGTAGTACAACAGGTTGGAGCCTTGGCAGGTCTTCTTCCCTCAGTGCATGGAACTCATACTTAGCTCTAAATAATGTCCCTAGTCTCCTCTACATGGAAACTTGGCTTGGGCAGACCCACCTGGAGATAATTAAAATTACCTTTAACAGTTTCTTCCTTTAGAGGAAATAATTACATGTAGCTGTCAAACACCTGTGTTAAAAGCAACCATGAGAATCCTGTGTAGCTGGGTATTCATCCCAGTCAGATAAACTGTCAGCTTAGGACCCATCTTAAAACTATTTTTGCTTTCACAGGTGTAGATTTTTATTCCTTTTGATTCTTATTACAAGAGATCTCTGTTAATTGATCTACACAGTTCTGACTGGTCTTTTTTATAATTATAAACCTAAAAATTATAAAAATTATAATTCAACTTGGCCAAATAAATGCATGTGAGTGTACTCTGGTTTATAAACAAGTTGCCTTATGTGTGTGTGTGTGTGTGTGTTTGTCTGTTCGATTTGTTAAAACATGTGCAGCTGTTTTATGTGGGTTTTTTTTCTTTTGTCATTTTGGGTATTTTAAGACTTTTTTTCCTGTAACTCAGGTTGGCTAATAGATAAATATTACTAAAGAATTGCTTCCCCCAGGTTACCAGATGATCCAAATAATGTCAACTGGTTTTATAAATATAGTACACATTGTTGTCTAATTATAATAACTCAGGAATCTTTCATTAGTCAAAATAACGTGTTAATTGTTACCTGGCTCTCATAGGTCATCTAAAAATTTGTTGAGATAATTTTAAAAAGACTCTTGAAAAACTACTGAACAGGACACCCCTTGGTAAATAAAGGAGCAGCTGCCTTGTAAAATTTATTCCAGTTTTTGTTCACAAAGTGGACCTCAAAAATTTCCATAGCCTTGTGGGAAATACACTGCTAAACATATTATTGCATTATGTATACTTTGGTCATGGTCAAAACTGCTAAGTGTTTATGGGAAAACAATGAGGCCTTATTTAAAATGCTCTTTGTACAAAACAAAATTAAAGGACAAAGGGTTTCATGTAACTGATACTTATTGTTATTTCATGGTGTATATATTCATGCCTTCTGGGTATACAAGTCCCCTAGAATATTGTTTATGGTAATGATCCTTTTGATTCAGGTATCTGCCATTTTGCACTCTAGGTCTTTGTGATAAGAGATACATGTCAAGCCAGCACGAGATAACCAGTCAAGTAAGTTTTCTTTAAAACTTATATGATGTATGCTATATGTGTCACGACACTTAGTGATGCTCTGTTGCCAAATAGTCAAAACAATGTCACATACTAAAATTAGAGGTTGGACATTATGAACTCCTAAGGTACATTTGTATCTTCTCTTTAGATGACATCTTACTAAAGGAGAAGAAATAAGAGTTTTCTTTATGTCATTTAATGTCTTGTGATCAGATGGAGGTGTTTGACCAAAAGAGTATTCCATACTAAGATGGATATGTAAGTGTTACAAAGAAAATGTTATCATGATTGTTGTGCTAAAATACTATGTGTGGCTCTTAATCTTAAGTTTCTCTGTAACATATAACTGTTGTCAGTTAACATTCTGCAGTAATTCAACTACTAGAGCAACTATGGTTGATAAGAAATAACAGCCCCTCTGTGCTTTATACTTCAAAGTGCTTAATATCCTGACAAACTTATAATAGTTAAGCTCATTTCTCCTACTGCACTACTAATGTTGTTGATCTTCTCTTCTGGGTGTTCAACAACTAAAGTTTGGAGACCAAAACTAAAAAGGTAACTAGGCTAAGAGAACTGCCAATATTTTGGCCCTAGCCCTTCAAGGTCAACAAGATTCAGGACACAAAGGAATATTTCCTACAGGATCCTACATTTGCTAAGTCACTCAACCTCCTGAGCAGAGAGATTGCTGGACACCAGAGGACAAATGTACAGTGTGCCAAAGGAGGGTCACCAAGAGGGAAAAGTTTCTCATGCCTTCACTGAAAACAACATGGTCAAGCGAGGCCATGACCCATCCTGATGGCTGACATTGACAGAGGAGCTAAGAGGCTCTATACATGGTTCCAGAACAATGCCTAAAGAGACTTAACTTACTCTGATAGCAAGAGGTTCATATTGATTAACACAGGTCTCAGTTTAACTTGCTCTTAAATACCCAGCAGAAAAGAATAACCAAGAGAGGTATAAAATAATGTCATAGTAATACTACTAGATATGCAAAGGGGCTCCAGTCACTGACTCATTCTGGCAGTTACCAGCTCTACTAGTAGCTGACCATGATTATGGATCATAAGGAAAAAAACTATGGCAAAATATGTAAGAGCTCAGCTAGCATTTTATATGTCTTAGTGAAATTTGTTCTCAAATTGTCTCTTATCTTACAGTCAAAACTAGAAATACTTCTAAGACCAGTAAGTTCAATCACTATTTCAATTTCTATTACTTTCTCCTCAAGCTGCCCTTTAATTCTAGTGTGCTCATGCTTAGATTATGCATACTTTAATTTCTTAAAAGCTTTGTTTATTCCTGCCTAGAGGCGTCAATACTCCAAGTGGTCCTACAAATGTAACCAATGACAAATGTGCTAGACTTCTTTTAGCAGGATCCACCTGATCGACCTTGTAAACAGCTCATAACTGCTAAACTATACAATACCACTTCTATATTGGATTCTCAAGTCCCCTGGAAATTTTCCTTATCCTCTTTGTGGGCTATATTCATAGCAGTCTGCTGACCTCATACATTGGCCCATGCATTCTTAATCGTTGCTTTGGCTTTGTCTCCTCCAGACTTAAAAGCTATGCAGTTACCAAGATGACAGTGCCTGCTGCTTATGGAAGACCTTTAGATAGACCGACTCTAACTGCTGATTACAACTATGACCCTCTTCAGCAGAAAGTAGCTAGAGCTTCGCCCCCTCACAGCAGTTAGGGGTACTTCTTTAGAGAGGGGAACATTGCAGATAGGCAAGTTAATTAGATATGTTGTAGGCAGTTAGACAGGGCGAGCCTCAAGGAACCAACACAGCAAGGAGCCAACACTGAGGACAATAAAGACACATTCATTATGGCCAGATTTGTAAAAGAAAAGAAAGTACTATATCTTGTGCTTTCCCTGGGGATAAACAGCAGTGATTGATATTCTAAATAGGTTTCAATAAACTGGGTGTGGTGCCAGTCTTTCCAGGAAATATCCCTGACCCCCACCCTTATTGAAAATCCTTGTATGCTTGCTATGTGACTTACTCCTCTGTTTGACCCCCATTTAATCAATATTACCTGGGTGACTATACCTGTAATCTTATTGGTTGGTCATGGTTTAGTCCCAACTCATGCCCACCTTATAATTTTCTACTGAATCTTACAGTTTTCTACCACTTAGCACCTGCCTCACCACATGGCTTTGCTGTATAAAACATCTTTGAGAAGTGGAGTGAGTAGGAAATCCACTTTCTGGTCCCCCTTCTGTCTCTCTTAGAAGCTATTGTCATTTAATGTCTTGTGATCAGATGGAGGTGTTTGACCAAAAGAGTATTCCATACTAAGATCGATATGTAAGTGTTACAAAGAAAATGTTATCATGATTGTTGTTCTAAAATACTATGTGTGGCTCTTAATCTTAAGTTTCTCTGTAACATATAACTGTTGTCAGTTAACATTCTGCAGTAATTCAACTACTAGAGCAACTATGGTTGATAAGAAATAACAGCCCCTCTGTGCTTTATACTTCAAAGTGCTTAATATCCTGACAAACTTATAATAGTTAAGCTCATTTCTCCTACTGCACTACTAATGTTGTTGATCTTCTCTTCTGGGTGTTCAACAACTAAAGTTTGGAGACCAAAACTAAAAAGGTAACTAGGCTAAGAGAACTGCCAATATTTTGGCCCTAGCCCTTCAAGGTCAACAAGATTCAGGACACAAAGGAATATTTCCTACAGGATCCTACATTTGCTAAGTCACTCAACCTCCTGAGCAGGGAGATTGCTGGACACCAGAGGACAAATGTACAGTGTGCCAAAGGAGGGTCACCAAGAGGGAAAAGTTTCTCATGCCTTCACTGAAAACAACATGGTCAAGCGAGGCCATGACCCATCCTGATGGCTGACATTGACAGAGGAGCTAAGAGGCTCTATACATGGTTCCAGAACAATGCCTAAAGAGACTTAACTTACTCTGATAGCAAGAGGTTCATATTGATTAACACAGGTCTCAGTTTAACTTGCTCTTAAATACCCAGCAGAAAAGAATAACCAAGAGAGGTATAAAATAATGTCATAGTAATACTACTAGATATGCAAAGGGGCTCCAGTCACTGACTCATTCTGGCAGTTACCAGCTCTACTAGTAGCTGACCATGATTATGGATCATAAGGAAAAAAACTATGGCAAAATATGTAAGAGCTCAGCTAGCATTTTATATGTCTTAGTGAAATTTGTTCTCAAATTGTCTCTTATCTTACAGTCAAAACTAGAAATACTTCTAAGACCAGTAAGTTCAATCACTATTTCAATTTCTATTACTTTCTCCTCAAGCTGCCCTTTAATTCTAGTGTGCTCATGCTTAGATTATGCATACTTTAATTTCTTAAAAGCTTTGTTTATTCCTGCCTAGAGGCGTCAATACTCCAAGTGGTCCTACAAATGGAACCAATGACAAATGTGCTAGACTTCTTTTAGCAGGATCCACCTGATCGACCTTGTAAACAGCTCATAACTGCTAAACTATACAATACCACTTCTATATTGGATTCTCAAGTCCCCTGGAAATTTTCCTTATCCTCTTTGTGGGCTATATTCATAGCAGTCTGCTGACCTCATACATTGGCCCATGCATTCTTAATCGTTGCTTTGGCTTTGTCTCCTCCAGACTTAAAAGCTATGCAGTTACCAAGATGACAGTGCCTGCTGCTTATGGAAGACCTTTAGATAGACCGACTCTAACTGCTGATTACAACTATGACCGTCTTCAGCAGGAAGTAGCTAGAGCTTCGCCCCCTCACAGCAGTTAGGGGTACTTCTTTAGAGAGGGGAACATTGCAGATAGGCAAGTTAATTAGATATGTTGTAGGCAGTTAGACAGGGCGAGCCTCAAGGAACCAACACAGCAAGGAGCCAACACTGAGGACAATAAAGACACATTCATTATGGCCAGATTTGTAAAAGAAAAGAAAGTACTATATCTTGTGCTTTCCCTGGGGATAAATAGCAGTGATTGATATTCTAAATAGGTTTCAATAAACTGGGTGTGGTGCCAGTCTTTCCAGGAAATATCCCTGACCCCCACCCTTATTGAAAATCCTTGTATGCTTGCTATGTGACTTACTCCTCTGTTTGACCCCCATTTAATCAATATTACCTGGGTGACTATACCTGTAATCTTATTGGTTGGTCATGGTTTAGTCCCAACTCATGCCCACCTTATAATTTTCTACTGAATCTTACAGTTTTCTACCACTTAGCACCTGCCTCACCACATGGCTTTGCTGTATAAAACATCTTTGAGAAGTGGAGTGAGTAGGAAATCCACTTTCTGGTCCCCCTTCTGTCTCTCTTAGAAGCTTTCTTTCCCTCAATAAATTTTTCCTACTCTTAAAAAAAAAGAAGCATACAATTAACATTGTTATTTGTATTGATTGATATATACTAGCAAATATCTTAATCAAATTATTTTAATATATTCATGATTATTACATTTTACCTGGTACTTCATTAACATTGCAGGTGGTTATCTTACTTAATCCTCACAATTCAGTAAATTTTTCCTACTCTTAAAAAAAAAGAAACATACAATTAACATTGTTATTTGTATGATTGATATATACTAGCAAATATCTTAATCAAATTATTTTAATATATTCATGATCATTACATTTTACCTGGTACTTCATTAACATTGCAGGTGGTTATCTTACTTAATCCTCACAATTCAAATTCAACTACTAGAGCAACTATGGTTGATAAGAAATAACAGCCCCTCTGTGCTTTATACTTCAAAGTGCTTAATATCCTGACAAACTTATAATAGTTAAGCTCATTTCTCCTACTGCACTACTAATGTTGTTGATCTTCTCTTCTGGGTGTTCAACAACTAAAGTTTGGAGACCAAAACTAAAAAGGTAACTAGGCTAAGAGAACTGCCAATATTTTGGCCCTAGCCCTTCAAGGTCAACAAGATTCAGGACACAAAGGAATATTTCCTACAGGATCCTACATTTGCTAAGTCACTCAACCTCCTGAGCAGAGAGATTGCTGGACACCAGAGGACAAATGTACAGTGTGCCAAAGGAGGGTCACCAAGAGGGAAAAGTTTCTCATGCCTTCACTGAAAACAACATGGTCAAGCGAGGCCATGACCCATCCTGATGGCTGACATTGACAGAGGAGCTAAGAGGCTCTATACATGGTTCCAGAACAATGCCTAAAGAGACTTAACTTACTCTGATAGCAAGAGGTTCATATTGATTAACACAGGTCTCAGTTTAACTTGCTCTTAAATACCCAGCAGAAAAGAATAACCAAGAGAGGTATAAAATAATGTCATAGTAATACTACTAGATATGCAAAGGGGCTCCAGTCACTGACTCATTCTGGCAGTTACCAGCTCTACTAGTAGCTGACCATGATTATGGATCATAAGGAAAAAAACTATGGCAAAATATGTAAGAGCTCAGCTAGCATTTTATATGTCTTAGTGAAATTTGTTCTCAAATTGTCTCTTATCTTACAGTCAAAACTAGAAATACTTCTAAGACCAGTAAGTTCAATCACTATTTCAATTTCTATTACTTTCTCCTCAAGCTGCCCTTTAATTCTAGTGTGCTCATGCTTAGATTATGCATACTTTAATTTCTTAAAAGCTTTGTTTATTCCTGCCTAGAGGCGTCAATACTCCAAGTGGTCCTACAAATGTAACCAATGACAAATGTGCTAGACTTCTTTTAGCAGGATCCACCTGATCGACCTTGTAAACAGCTCATAACTGCTAAACTATACAATACCACTTCTATATTGGATTCTCAAGTCCCCTGGAAATTTTCCTTATCCTCTTTGTGGGCTATATTCATAGCAGTCTGCTGACCTCATACATTGGCCCATGCATTCTTAATCGTTGCTTTGGCTTTGTCTCCTCCAGACTTAAAAGCTATGCAGTTACCAAGATGACAGTGCCTGCTGCTTATGGAAGACCTTTAGATAGACCGACTCTAACTGCTGATTACAACTATGACCCTCTTCAGCAGAAAGTAGCTAGAGCTTCGCCCCCTCACAGCAGTTAGGGGTACTTCTTTAGAGAGGGGAACATTGCAGATAGGCAAGTTAATTAGATATGTTGTAGGCAGTTAGACAGGGCGAGCCTCAAGGAACCAACACAGCAAGGAGCCAACACTGAGGACAATAAAGACACATTCATTATGGCCAGATTTGTAAAAGAAAAGAAAGTACTATATCTTGTGCTTTCCCTGGGGATAAACAGCAGTGATTGATATTCTAAATAGGTTTCAATAAACTGGGTGTGGTGCCAGTCTTTCCAGGAAATATCCCTGACCCCCACCCTTATTGAAAATCCTTGTATGCTTGCTATGTGACTTACTCCTCTGTTTGACCCCCATTTAATCAATATTACCTGGGTGACTATACCTGTAATCTTATTGGTTGGTCATGGTTTAGTCCCAACTCATGCCCACCTTATAATTTTCTACTGAATCTTACAGTTTTCTACCACTTAGCACCTGCCTCACCACATGGCTTTGCTGTATAAAACATCTTTGAGAAGTGGAGTGAGTAGGAAATCCACTTTCTGGTCCCCCTTCTGTCTCTCTTAGAAGCTTTCTTTCCCTCAGTAAATTTTTCCTACTCTTAAAAAAAAAGAAACATACAATTAACATTGTTATTTGTATGATTGATATATACTAGCAAATATCTTAATCAAATTATTTTAATATATTCATGATCATTACATTTTACCTGGTACTTCATTAACATTGCAGGTGGTTATCTTACTTAATCCTCACAATTCACCTGTGTGATATAATGTCTACTATCAGTTTACAAGTGAGAAAACTAAGACTAAGAAATGTTAAGTCATGTGTCTAAGGTCACATAGTCTGGAATTGGTAAGGCCAATATTTAAACCCAGACTCTTTGATTCCAGGGCTGGTGTGAAGAATCCTACGCTCACTCTATAAACCCCAACCCAGCACCTAATAACTCCAGATGTTTTATATTAAAAGATAAGAGGAAAATGGATTAAATAAGGAGCTGGGTCTTGAGTTGGTACTACTGTGGGTGCACTAATTTTATGTGGTGATTCTAACCAATCATTGCAAGTTGGCTAAGCTTGAAACAGAAGAATTATATTCTTTTGCAGTTCAAGAGTGAGATGTCTGAAATCAAGGTGTCTGTGCTCATGAAAGAACTGTAGTGCTTGCTATAGAAGCCTCCAAGGTTCTCCCTTGGTCTATCTCCTCTGTGCCAGACATTGGTGCTTTTCTAAGAATTTGCTCCCCTTTTGGAAGGAAACAGGGTCACTCAGAGTTATAACCTCTTCTTATAGTCAATGCTACATGTGAGAGCCCAGGAGTCCAGCCTCCTTGCCTCAGTAAGTGGCTCTGAAGAGCCAGGGTTCCTCTGGGGTGGCTTAGATATACCCTGTAACTGCAGTCCTCAGCATGGGGTGTCCATCTCTGGACAAATCCGACCCACTGAATCTTAGCAAAACACTGAAACAAGAAAAACCAGAACAAAACCCCACAAGCAAAACATAAATTAAAACAAAAACTCCTATTTCACATTATCTGTCACATATTTTGGTAACTATTTACACTTTCAGTTTCTCACACCAGAGGAACTATTTGGAAGGGGAAGTGGGACAGGGTAAGGGAGAAAGGGAAATAAAAAAATATAAGAAAAGGAGGAAAAAATGAAAACAAAAAAAATTTTTTTTGTAAATAGGGAGGGGTGGAGGTGTGGAAGGGGGAAAGAAGAATCAATATATACCATGTATAGGTACGAATTCCCAATGGTGAATGTGATCATAATGTACACCTAAAATGTACTAAAAAAACTTAATGAATTTTAAAAAACCTCCCAAACTGAAAACACCTAAAGCCCCAGGATCTGTCCAACTCTGTACCATAATTAAAGATTGTTATCCAAAGAGCTGTCCATAATTGGGCTACAGATACATAAACTTTGTCTAAGCCACAAAGATAAAGACATTTTAAAATTTTAGTTATTTAATTCTACCTCAAAGATAGTGACTTCATGGTATCTGTGTTCTAAGATATCAACCATGTTCCCTGGAGTCAGATACAACTGGATATAAATTTCTGTCCTTCCATTTAACCATACCTCTTTGAACATTCATTTAGTCTCTCCAAGCTTCCGTAACTGAGGAACAGGGTTACATAGCTACCTCACAGGAAGAAATCTAGCACTCTGTCTGGCATAAAGAGATGATTTATAAATGTGATTTCCTCTTCCATTTCCCACCAGCATGTCCAAAATTTTAATCTTTTGCGTGCACTCCTTTTCAGAGAATAACTCTAACAGAATAGCATGAAATATATTCTTGGATTTAAAGCAGACTCACAATAATGTCATCCATATATTTTTTCAGGATTGTATGGTTGGACTGACTGGGTCATATGTAATCCAAGTGGATTTCTTGAGCTGGAGATGAACTTCCCATGTACTTTCATGGGGAGCTTACTGCCTGGTCTCTGTCACCTCCTTTACCACCAGCAGACCACTGGCTGACAATCATGACAGTACAACTTACAGGTTTACAGGAGAGAGGGTGGGGAACAGCAGCTGTGACTATGAACATCTTTTGCCCCCTCACTAGATCATGTTGAAGTCTCAGAGCTCCTGGCCCTCAATATTTAGCACAAAACTTCCAATGTGTCTGATGCACCACTAATGTGAGTGCTTGCAGCCTGCCATTCTTCCAGGAAGAAAAATTGACGCCACTCTTGCTACTTTCTGTTGCCTGCAAAAATCAGGCCACTTTGAATTTTGGATGAATTTCTCAAGCCTTAGAAGGAAAATGTACATCTTCTGCCCAAACAGAAAGGTTACAAGAAAAAAGCATTAACTCTGATTTGTAATAAATTATTCATTTATTTTTGTGACTATCTATCAAGGGGACTTGGAACTATGAGTGCACCGATCATGAAAAAGAGAGCAGAATTCAGTGATATTTGGTGATGCACAGGGCATCTGAAAAATTTAAGAGGAATGACATAAGATAAGAGTCTTGCTACAGATAGGAAAAAGTGCTTCTCATTTTTATACCAGTTTGCAGTTTACAAAACTCTTTTGCATGTATTAATCTGCATGATAATCCTTTGAGATACATAGGTTACATATTTGTAACCTCATTTCACAGATGATCAAGCTGAAACTCAGAAAACATTAACACGAAAAAATAATTAACTTTCACGCTCCCAGACAAAAGCTGAATGGAGACCACTCTGTTCTTCAGCACCTCAAGGAAGACTGTATGTGGAAGCCTTAGTGTAGTACAGCTTAAGCCTAGGGGTAGAAGGGAGTGTCCAGGGGAGAAATGGATGTCTGATCTTCACTTCCCCTTTACCAGTAATGGGCCTTACCTGGAGGTTTTGTAACTGGCCACACTCTCAGGAAAGATATAGCAAGAATATTTCTTCTCTTTGAATTACCAATATTAAAGGATTCTCATAACCTTACTGACTTTTTTCATAAGTCTACAATTGAGATATCTTCCACAACTGAGCTCATTTAACATTTGCAATGGTCTGCTGAACATTTCCACCTGGTTGTTTAGCTAGTACTTATAACTAATCTGTCTAACTGGAATTACTTATTACATCCATAAAAATCAACCCCTCCAGATAATGAGAAAATTGGTAGCAAGGTTCCAGATACTTAATTGCAATTTGATAGTTAATTCTTTCTTCCTTGTCATTTATTACCTTTTGTGTATCTTATGACACTGACACCCTTCTATTGCCCCCACTTCCAAGCATAACTTTTGAAGACATTCCTTTAATTAATGCAAATTGGGCAATTCTGAGCATGTGGAGGTTCATTAGCAGAGGGAGACTGAAATGAGGACAGATAACAAGAAGAGCAAGAAGACTACAGAAAAGGTAATGTTGTGTCCGTTTCTGATAGAATAAACAATGGCTTCCTAAATTACACTGTGCATCTGTGTTCATCGGGTAGAAAGAAGAGAGACAGAAGTCCAGGAGAAGTGACTGTATGAACCAGGTACAGGCTACAGAATTCTGCTATTGTGGGAATTTTGAGTTCTTCCCTATGTCTAAATGGAGCTAGAATCAGAGAACAGGGATCTGCATGTGTTTGCCATGCAGGGTTGATGTCGTTCTGTAACCCAGTGCTCACTCTTGTCTTAACAACTACACAATAGAATTATATGTAGGGTTATGTTAGAAATTAGAACCACCACACACACACACCCTCCCTCCTACACACACTCTGGGACAAATTTAATCCTTCCATTGGATATTATAATTTATTTTTATAGTTATAGGGGTGGTTTACAGCTGAGTAGACCTAGATAACTGGTCTCGTGCTACTATGGAGGTTACTTGGGAGGAGGAAACCATAGGGAGATAACTAGTCAAGTTTCATTGCTGGGACAGAACACCTGACACCTGCAAGTAAAAGAGAGATTTTGGCTCACAGATTCAAAGGTTTCAGTCCATGGTTGACTGGCTCCAGGACAGAAACAGCATGAGAAGGACAAGTTTGCTTACCACATGGTGGCCAGAAGCAGAGAGAGTGAGAAAGACAGAAAGCCAGAGGGAGAAGGGGTAGGGGATGAGACTTCACTCTTGTAGGTCAAATCACCAGTGACCTACTTCCTGTAACTGAAACTTGCCTTCAACTACCACGTTTAGCTATGGATGAACACATTGATGATTACGGTGCATCATGATCCTCTTACCTTCCCAGATCCCCACCTCTGAGTACACAAGACTTTTGGGGTATAATTTTGATTCAAATCATAAAGATAGATATTTGGCTCTTTTATGACCGGTCCTTTGTTTTTCACACATGGAAAGCCCAAAAGATTGTACTTTTGTCTTTTATAGACCACTTTTTTTTCTGTTTTCTGTATTGTGTCTTGGATAAGCACTCCCCTGACACTTGATATATTTCGATGTATATAGCTTGTGAATCTCATACTTCTATTTTGTCTTTATTCAAGTCCAACCTGTGCTATACAACCATACTAATCTTAAACTATCTCTACAACTGAACATATTTTTTCTCTGCTCAGAAACCTTCAATGGCTTCCTAATTTTTACCTGAATTTTATAAACCTCTAAGCCTACCATTGAAAATCTTAAACTTGGGTTGGTGGCATTTTTTTTCTGTCCTTTAAACATCTGCTTTACTTATAATTTTTCTTTCTACCAGAAGACGATATCTCTGTTTACTAGACTCTGCGACATTTTTCTTCCAGGTTGGCTCACAAGCTATCTCTTGTATAATCCTTCTTTATTGTCCAATCAATATATCCTGGTAGATTGTATAGTATTTTCTCAATAAACATTTATAACTTTCAAATACCTTTTCTTTAACTATTGTGTAACATTCTCTCATATCACATAGTTATTGATGGTGTATAATTGGGCTTGTTGCAAATAAAGATCGTTTCTTGACCATTACTATATATTCTGTAATTCAGGGACTTCCTCAGCTCATGTGTAGAAAAATAAGGTACAATAATAATTTTGAGTAACATTTAAATAAGAATTTTTTGCCTCTAAATGTGAAGTTTTCTTTTTAATAGCTTAATAATGAATTATGGTAATATTCCCTCATAGTTGTTAGATGTGTAAAGATGTTGGAATTAGACCAACATAGAGTTAAACTTACCTTTTTATTTATTAGTTGCCTGACCTTGAAGAAGTTGCTAGACCTTGGTGAAAATCAGTGTTTTTTTATTTTCCTTAAAAAAATTTGATTTATAGGGCCAGGGATTTAGCTCAGTGGTTCGGTGGCCTGCCTTACAAGTGCAAGGACCCAAGTTCAATCCCCGGTACCAAAAAAAAAAAAAAAATTTATGGCCCCTATATCACATTCCTACCATAGGCTATAAATAAAATATCATAGGGCACATATAATGATAAGCATATTATAGATTCACATCTATTAAATTAATAAATTTTCTAAAAGCCTAGTAAATACATGTACATTGTATAGGAGAGCAAAAGTTAGATTTTTAGTAATGAAAATTTGACTTAGAGAATTAAACTCCCTAGGTGTGGTGGTGTATAGCTGTAATCCTAGCACTCAGAAAAGCTAAGGAAGAAGGATTACTAGTTTTAGCCTATCCCGAACAATTTGGTGAGACCTTGTCTTAAAATATATAGTTTTAAAAGGTCTGGGGATGTAGATCAGTGCAAAGGCCCTGGATTCAATCCCCAGTACCACCTAACACCACAAACAAAACAGAGAGAGACAGACAGAGAGAGAGAGAGAGAGAGAGAGAGAGAGAGAGAATTAAACTTCAGATTGATATAATGATCTAAGATAGATTAAAAGTATTTTAAATAAACTTGGAAACAGACCATTTACCCCTCAGTTGGAGACTGGATAAAGAAGATGTAGTTTTTCTATAAAATGGAATACTACTAGCCATAAATAATGAGAAATTAGATTCATTTATAGGAAAATGGATACATATTGAGGATATATTCCTAAGTGAAATAAATAAGTCACACATGTGTAAATACCATATAGTTTCTCTGGTGTGAACAAACTATAATAGTACATAAGATCCTAATGAGATAATTGATAATGTGAAATAGGAAAAGGGTTAAAGGTGTAGGGAAAGTGGGAAGGGTAGGGTAAAGGTAATAAGGGAAAGAAAGAAAATAGGAGAAAATAAAAAAAATAGAAATAAAATGTTTGGAAATGGGGAGGGGAGAGGGGGTGAAGGGAGGGCAGGGACAAGGTCAAAAAATGAGAACCAAGACCTGTCATATAAAGGTACAAGATCCCAATGATGAATGTAACTGTACTGTATAACTAAAGTGTACCAATAAACTCAATGAGGAAAAAATATTTTAAATAAATACAGTAGATTCAAGGCAAAAAAGGACTTAAATTTAAGATTTAAGTGGGGAATGGGAAAAAACAAGAACCAAGTTTATGTAAAGGTACAAATTTCCAACAATGAATGTCATTATATTGTATACATTAAATGTACCAATAAAATTAATTAAAATAAAAATCCTTCAGGAAATGGTGTTCATAAACACAAAACAAAGAAATGTAGGAGACATAAAAAGAAATATGGTTAATGCTTGTCTAATCCCTGATCTTGAACCAGGAGTCACCTACTCAGATCCTGTTCCAGAAAGTAAAGGCACTGACTGTAATGGGCTGATGCCAATACATACTTGAATTATAAAACTAATCACATCATTTGTGGTTCCATATATAATACACTTCCTTCCAGTAATAATTTGGCTTTTCATGTAGCTTGCAGTATATAATTACTTTGAAAAGGGGATTTTTAAATTTTTTATTGTGTTATACAGAATATTATGAGTTCTATCAGACTGGATTAGTCCTTTGGGTCTGATACTTATAGGACGTCCATAAGGATAGAATTCTGGGACATTCTGGTCCATGCGCCATTGAACAATGCACCCCTTCTGAAGTACTTTTGTGTTGTTCCACATGCTAACATCTTGGCACAAAGTGATGGATGCTGTGAGTGAACCTCGCGTCTTCCATCTAGCTATAGCTCTTATTCCTAATTTGCAATATATATATATGGTTTGGGTGATTTGGTTTTTTTAGTCTGTGTTATGTCATTTTTCTTTCTTTCCCTCTTCCCAATGGCTTCTTCCGGACATTCATGTGGTTTTGGAGAAACTCATCCCACTATTGCTCAAGGGATGGGACATATTACCTAGACAGTCCAGTCCGCATATCCATGACATTGGCTAGAATGATTAGTTGGTGATGACCCAAGGCGGTTAAATCAGATGAGTCCAGGGTCACCATGGAATTTTAAAATGAAGATATGTTGCCTTTCTACATGATGTGTCCCATTGTGCTTCAGCCTACAGGAAACATTTTTTTTCTACTAGGAAAGAAGTTGTCCTTTAGAAAAGGTCACAGGAGCAGAAAAGAAACGAAAAAATTTAAAAGGCAGAACAGAACCTCGATAATATCATCATCCTGAGAATTACACTGTGTCTGAAGCTTGATCCTCATGTGACATATATGTTAGGTCACTAGAACTGAGATCTTACTTTCAAAGCAACGAACCCAATTAGTGCATCATTAAAATAATTTATATCTTTTTATGTAAAATGTTTTCAAAAGAACAAACAAAATTATAAACTACATAGCTTTCTGCTTTTAAAACTTCACCTCAAAATTTCTATTTCTGTTCCTTCAAAAGGATTTAACCACACATTAAACATTTTTCTGGTTGTGAGAGAGATGTTTGTAGTGCTTACTTATCACTGTTCTCAACTCAATAAATTCTTGGCACTAAGTTTTCAGTTTTAAGTGGCTAAATCTAAAACTATTGTCAAGAACACCTGAAGGACATAACACAGTGTTCTTGGGCAGGAATAGATTTTTTTTTAGTAAAAAGTTGTCAAGAAGCCTCTCAAAAATATCAATTCATCAAGAGAAGTAGGATAAGAGGTAGCCTGTCTTTATCCTGGGTGACCCATCTCCCACAGAGACTTAAAACTTTCAAATGTTTAAGAATGAAGACAATACTAACACAGTTCAAAGGAATGAGAGGCTAGAAGAAAACAATATGAATTCATGAGAGAGCACCAAATATAGCTTCTTTTTGCATGAAAACATCTCTCGTGCCATCATCTCTTCACACAAGCAATTTGAAAGGTTCAGTATTTGAAGAAAGCGATGCATATCTCACTGAGTTTTGTTTATCAGCTTTATATGCAATATATGTGATTATTATTCATCAATATAGCATGAATGTTACCAGAGTTCTAGGTTATAGCTTTACTTAC
Organism: Fukomys damarensis; assembly: GCF_012274545.1. NCBI lineage: Eukaryota > Metazoa > Chordata > Mammalia > Rodentia > Bathyergidae > Fukomys > Fukomys damarensis. The sequence continues at coordinate 47,821,115 of NW_022900917.1, forward strand.
ATGGGTAAGAACAGATTTACCTTAAGGGTAAATGAGTGCATGTATGTGCCGGGTAGGGAGGCACCTAAACGGTAGGTGACAAAGAACCAGATTTAGAAGATTGTAGGAATGAAAGAAGCTGCAGAGGGATTTTAAAAAAGGGAATGGGATTCACCCCTACTCTCAATGTTTTAACTTGTCCTGGACTTTATTTCTACTAGTGGAATAAAAAAATTTTGCAACAATGCCATAGTCAAGTTTTCACATGCTTGTTCTCAGGTCCTAGACAAGTATTCCTTTTGACCTTATGCTTGCCCCAGAAAGGAAGGACCTGTTCTTTCACTGAAGCTCTAGCAGGTCATGGCACCTGAAATACCCTACTGAGAAGATCATACAAAATGTTGGAAAGGGACATTTCCACAAGACATATGCCAACCATTAAGAATAGATTTCTATTGCCATCCAAAGCAGTTCACATTCAACCTACAGCATATGCAGACTCAGAGTTCCTCAACCAAATTCCTCTTCAGGTGGTCAGAGAATGCCAAAGAAGTTAACAATGTGATAACTTCTTTCTGCTTTGTGTCGGCAAATCTAAAGTCCTCAGATTACTGATACAAATCCCAAGGATAAAATATCAGCACTCTTGCTGGCACAGAGAATGCATGGCCCTTCTTCAGAAGAAATGAGTATGGTTAGAGATCTTTTTTTACTGAAGTTGAGGTAACATGCTTAGAGATATCAGCCGCATTTCTTTTCCTTTTAAAGGCATTGAGTCCCTCAAATCATGCATATATGGATAAAGAATGGCCCCTTTAAGAGAGAAAGGCTGGCTTTTTCAATATGTAAGCAAAAATAATGGAGAGTGTTTCTATGTCTTTGTTCTCAGTGTGTTCTCAACAGTGGTAGTTTTTGTTTAATTTATAATGTATATTTGTTTCTAATTGTGTTACCTTTGTTGATTTGAGATGTAATCTTAGCTGAAAACCATAGATTTTGTTCTTAGGATAAAAGTCTTGAGAGCAACAGCATTGGATGTTTGCTTTTATTATAGTTTAGTATCAAACACCTCTTGTAAGAATTGGAAAGGAAAACATATCATTTAAAGAAAAACAAGTGTTTCCTGAGTAGCTGATTTCCTTTACATGTACATGAACACACAGAAAAAGCAATTGTAATTTCCTGTGTATTGCTATTTGTAAATGTATTGCAATAATGCAAAATCTTAAATACTCAGTGGGTTTCTGACAATCCCATCCATCACCATATAGCCCTTACCATGCCACTGCCCCAAATGGATGCAGGCAAAACATAGTTATGCATGAGCTAAATGGAAAGAAGAAAAAGGTGAGTAGATTGTGAAGCTGCTTAGGTCTTTGAAATAACTTTGCTAATGAGTATCCTTCATATTTCTTTTCCTTTTGTTGTGCTATCATTATATAACTCACCATGATTATTCACTATGTACAAAGTCATTATGTGTTAACGTGTAAAATATATTTGCACAAACTGGAAGAAAAACAATCTAGAAAACACATCACTTTTGTTCTCTTGGAAATAGACAATGATACAAACAAAGTTAGGAGGGTAAGAGGTTTATCAGTGACTAATGCCTATGAAGATAAAAAAAGCAGGACTGAGCAAGAAAAGGCTTTAGACCAAGATGCAGATCCTAGGTCAACAGGAAGCTATACTGCAAAAACTGGGCACTGGGGAGAGCTCACTTTTGTGCCAGATGGAAAAGGCCAGCATCAGTACCTTAGAGGAGGACTGTCCTGTGAGCAATTGAAAAACACAACCTTAGTTTTATTTATGGTAAATATTTCTTCAGTCCAGACTTATAATCTGGTATGCCATTAAATAAGTGATAAACCATAAAAGGTCTTCACATTTATAGAAGGGAAATTTTACTAAGAATCTATTAAAATATTAAAGAAGAAGAGAAAAAAATAAAGTGATCTGTTTAGGGGATTTTAAGATTGAGATGTTTTATTCCATTGCTTTGCAAAGCTGTACATGCGAATTTCCTGGAGATCTTGTTAAAATTCAGATTTTGACTGAATTCTGAAGCAAGGCTTGTATTTGTAACAATTTCCTCTGTGTTCCTAGTGCTGATTTTAAGACTCATTTTGATAGTGTTAGTAAAATGAGAATTTCAAAAGTCTCTAAAATTAAAAGAAAGTTGGGGTTATAAACAGAGATTTCGAGTGTCATCATCATGAAATCATTTAGATGTAAGGATAGAGATGCAAAAATGGACAAGAATTGAAAACTAGGTCACATTGATATCCAGAGTGGTGCTTATCAACTACAGTATCTTCTCTGAACACAGAATACAGAGAATGCTTTAGGGAATATTTTCCCTATCCTAGGGATTCTACCTAACTAACCCTTTCTAGATGTATGGAAGAAAGTAATCAACTACAGTATCTTCTCTGAACACAGAATACAGAGAATGCTTTGAAGGAATATTTTCCCTATCCTAGGGATTCTACCTAACTAACCCTTTCTAGATGTATGGAAGAAAGTTTACATCATGGAACACTTTGGGCATTAGGGCTTTATGTTATGGAGAGCTCTGGTTAAGAAAGACTGATTTAAAATACCGGAGACAGGCCAGAGATTTAGCGCAGTGATGCCACAGCCTGCCTTGCAAGCACAAGGACCCAAGTTCGATCCCCAGTACCAATAAACAAACAAACAAATAAATAAGGGAGAAAGAATAGCTTATCACAGTGGACTAAGACTGAGTGGCTGGGAGGTTGGAGCAATATAAGGGCTTCATGGAAACTCGACTTAATGGTTTAGATCTATAACATCCTTCCAACACTTCATGTGTTTGGAAGTTGGGTTTTTGAAAGGTGAACGGAATATGGGGTGCTATATGCATTGGTAGATTGACCAACAGGTGAGTATGAAGATGTATGTGTTCTTAGGATGTATGTGTTCTGAGGGGAAGAGATGGGCTGCTACACGTGTGCCCTGGAAGGGTTTATACTTGTTCCTGGCTCCTCTTTTGCTTTCTGCTTTCTCACAGCCATGGGTTGAGCAGTGTTCCTCTATCATGACCTGGTGGGATGCCACTTCTGCCTTGAAGCCAGCTTACAATACATAGATGGAACCCTGTGAAATTGTGAGTTTAAATAAACTTCTGTTTAACTTATGGGTGTAGGGTATTTTGTTCTAGTGATGGGAAAGTGACAGATACACTAAGACAAATGTATCAAGAATGGAGGAGGGATGAACTACATGACAATTGTTAAGATGCCAAAGAAAATGAAGACAAACTATTGATAACTGTTCTCTTCTCCCACAAGACGGAGGGTGAATGGCTGCAAGAGAGCATTTTTAGTGAAGAGGGAGAGCGGATTTGATTTGAGTGGGTTCAGAAGAAAGTGGAGTGTGAGGAAATTAAGATAGTGGGTGTAAATATTCTTTTAAAAACTGGACTCCAAACTGGAAGGGCTGGGAAAGCTTCTCATCATAAGATAGAAGCTATAGCAATCTTTGTATTTTAATAAACATGATTAGTATAGAAGGAAATCTGAGGCTTGAGGAGTAATAATAGTAGGAGTAAAAACTATAACTATGAGAAAAGGGATTATTAGGGTCTATTGATAATGGAAGGGTTTGGCCTTAAAAAATGGGATGGATGTACTGTTTCTTGTAATAGGAGAGGAAGCAGGATACGCAGACTCAGGTATAGGGCTTAATATCAAGCCCTTTTGCTTTACAAGGTTGACTGCATTAATCCACAAGCCCTTTTCATTTTCTTCTATTAATGACCCCCACACACAAACCCATTCACTAAGGCTGTCTGTGATATATTGGGAAAAAAGAGTAGACAAGTATATTACATACAAGGCACTGGTGAAGATTAAGATGTAGTTTCATGAGTTCTGATCCTCCCACAATTTGGGATGATCCATATTCCAGAAAAGAAGCTCCTTTCTTTATAAAAGGCTTCTTGCTACTATAGCAATAGAAAATTGACTAAGACACAGTACAATGAACAAAGATTGACTCAATCAAAGTTGTATGAGTGATTCCAAGGGTTCTAAGAGTGAGTGTTTACACAGTCAATCTGAAATTCAAAGGAAAAGGATAACTCCAGGGAGAATGATAATAAGAATAATTTATCAACAAAGGGGAAGACAGAAGAATTATGGAGTAGGTTACAGCTGGATTAGCAATATTTGAGATATTCAAAAGAAATAGAACTTCCAAGAGGCATTGAGGAATTCAGAAAAACTCAGAACTAGCTGGGTAACACAGTGGGAATGCTGACAAAGAAACTGATTTCACATGCTTTTGCCCATTCCCTGCTTTGTTTTGTGTATAGAGGCTGAAATGCAAGGCCGTGATGTACAGAAACCATCATGAATGAACATGGCAACTCAATGCTTTTCAGCAGGGTAAGGCCTGCTTTAGGGATCCTCAGCTCTCCTGGGCTCTTACATCTTAGAGAAGCCACCAAATATTGTTGTTTCCTATAGGGGAGGAGAGAGTTATGAGAGCTTCTGAGTTTGTAGAGGGGCTTTCTGGGCAAGGGCTAGATGACCCTGAATCCAAGGTTGCTTGCCTTCGAAGGACTCACATAATTACCTTGGTTGTACAATGTACTAGAAATTAGTAGAGAGGGGTGGCCCAGGAACAGAAGATGCTGATGGCAGTTACAATAATCAGCACTTGGACAGGAACATGGGCAGGACTCTTTAGTGAAGGGTAGATCCACCAAATCTCAGCCAGAGAATAATAAGGGCCAAATCATTACCTCTCAAATCACAGCACTCAATCAGGACCAGCTCCACTTCAGTGAAACAGAGCTAATCAGCAACCACAGAGGATGCTGCCCATTACAGAGCTGAATCTTCCCTTGGAGCATAAAGCAATATATATTCGATGTGTAGGGTATATGAGCTCAAGATCTCATGAGATGAGGGCCTTTTCCTCCACCTGTCATGAAGAAGATGGGAAATTTTCCCTCTAGCCAGAAATCTCTTGGGGATAGGAGGAAGGGACAGGGAAGGAAAAACAGGTCTCTTTGAGTGAGATTTTATATCAATGGACTATTTATCCAACTGAGATGATCTAACCTGAAATAAAGAGGCAGATTTCTATGTTTACATTTTCCTCATTGTCTGGGACACAGCTCAGGGATGAAGATGCTGGTGAGGTGGATTAGATTAGCTAGAGATAATAACAAAGTGACAGGTTACTTGCTTTTCTGAATTCAGGATGTCAAACCATGACCTGTCAATCTGGAGTTTAAGAGGCTGTAAAAACTGCAGGGAACCAGAAATGCAGCCTGTGGCCAGACAGAAAAGGACATTACAATTACCATCCTCACAGTCATAATGGTTTGAGACCCAGTGAGCTCTATTCTGACTATGGGTGAGAAAGAGAGAGGGAGAAACAGCAGAAAGAACCAGGCCAGAAAATGAGAGTGAACTTAGCCAGCTTGGAGGACTGTTATCCATGCATCAAGATTATTTCAAGGAACTGCATCATGCGTTTCTAGAATGACCCTACAGTTTGGGGCTCTATCTTCTCCAAATTACCTGTGTATCAAAAAGTGCACTAAAAAGGTCGCAAAGGTATTCTGTGTAAGTCAAGCCCCAGCATTCTGGAGAGGGTGCTCCATCGGCAGAATGAGGCAAGAAAGGCTACAAACACAGGAAGTCTCAAAATCTCAGGAAGTCAGTCCCCACTGGGTTGATTAAATGAACTATAGTCTCTTAGCTGCTAGTGCTCCAACTCCCACTCATTGCAGGGGGGTGGGGATTTGGCTGGGGGATGTGGACATAGAAGGCATGAAAGAAGACTTGCTGAAATAACTCCTGGAGTGATTTAGTTTACTAAATATTACTATTCCATAACCTGCCCACATTCAAAATTGGACTACAATCTGAAACCTTTAACCTCTAGCTTACACAAGAATCCTTTCATTGTAAACCAAGAATAACTTGACATCTTTATCTTCAATCTTGTGCTCTGTGATTTGTCTTCAGTTGTTTCACTTGTAGCTTCGATATCATGTTCACATGATTCTTCAACTTATATAGTGTTATCCAATGTCATTTTCCAGGTCATCTTCTCTCCTGAGGATAAGTTGGCTCTCTACTTTTTTTTTTTAAGAAACGAAAAGAAAATCCAAGATTTAGTTTTTAGTGTATAATTCCCATGTGAGAACCTCTGTACTATCCACGGACTTAATTACAGCCTATAGAACTAATTATGTGCTCTGTGGAGTTTCCCTCTGAAGCTTCTTTAGGCATTCTACATTCATTTTCACTACATCTTTGTGAGGTGGGACCATAGATCAATTATTTCCATCTAATGGATAGGAGAGGAAAGTGGTTTGCTCAAGGTCACTCATCAATTTAGAACAGGAACCCAGGGACAAATAGCCCAGCTCCTGTAATTCCTGCTCCCGTGGTGAATCTAAGAAACCCTGTTGCCTCCAAATTAATGGCACTGTCTCAGGAATGACACCTTTTTTGCAAAGTTGTCTTGATCAGCAACCACAGAGGATGCAATCCATTGCACAACCAAATCTGTTGCTTCCCTTGGAGCACAAAGCAGCGTATACTGAGTGGATTACATGGGTAGAGAAGCTGCTTTCATCTCCATTCAATGCAATAGATCAAGTTAGGGCAGTTCAACCTTATGTACTTCTTCACATTATAAATCATACCAACAATAGAGGTGCTACATTCTCAGGGGTCAAAATCCATTAAATACAGTTTAATACATGCAAGGTCCCAAGGCATTTCTCATGCATCATCCCATTTAATCCTTACAGAACACTGTAGCATAGGTAACCCTAACGCATAACTGGTAAGGCCCAGAGCACAACTCTAAACTCATGTCTATGCACCTCCCACCTCCAATATTTGGAGCAGGAGACAACATGAAGTGGGTCCCTACAGAGCAGGTCATTGCTATTCATGAGGACAGCAAAGGCAGTTCTGGGTAAAGCACTCTGGAGACTAGGCTGGCTGAGACATGAAAATGAAGCGGAGTGAGTATCCCTCAGATCACCCCTGGACTGTGATTTTGATTTAATGTTGTAACCTTGGCATAGCAAAGTATCAAAGCAATTCTACTGAGATACAATTGATTTCTCACTGAAATGGGCATTTGGAGGGTGGTACATGATGGATTTCCATATGGACTTCTCTGATGGGATGGACCTCTCAGTTTTTGTCACACCTAACTCCTCATCTCTACTCCATTTTTAAGAGCCTTGAATAATCCCTGCATTCCAGATATATACAGTACTCCAGTATAAATATGCAGAACATTCTGACACTTAAAATTATGTCCACAGCAAAATAGGACAAGTTAGAATTATAGTGTAGCCTGGAGGCAAAAGGGAGAGAAATGAGCAGGTAATACTTCACTTTCTGAAGTTGCAAGGAATGGTTTACCAGCCAATTGCTGCACAGGGAGGATAAAATTATTAACCAAATCAACAAACACATAGGCTAGAAAACAAATAAATTATTTTAACACTATTTCAAGATCCCATGTTTCACCCATGATAAATCACCTAGTGGAGAGGAAGCTATGAATATCATACTTACTTTAAAGATTCAATGTATGACTCAATATCTTTATGGTATGATATATTTATTTATTCAAAAGTGAACTATTATAATATATGAATGGCTGAGCCTTATTTGCATATAATATGCCAAGAAGTGATAAATTAGAGCTATGAATATCTACTGCCTCGGTTCCCCAATGACAAACTCAACTAATTTCTGCCTGAGAAAGCAAACAAGTAAACAAAATGACACTTCTGAGGTTTACTGAGGACTCTCCACTGCACTGAATCTTCACCACCAAGTTAAATTTTTGCTGAAGGATGGCATCCTGCATTTACGTTTAACTGTCAGAGGGCTGAACGTGCAACAAGGATCTTTAATGCATGAGAAGATTACAAGTTTACTCCAAAGCCAGCGCTACAGAGCTGAACCTTTGCAGCATGATTTTCAGGGTATACTTTGAAAATGTTACACAGAACACACTTAGTTTAATTCCAAAGTCAAACACAAGGGCTTCGGATTATTCATGCCTTGGCTGCCCTTCATTAATGCAAATAATTAAAAGCTGACTGTAAACACAGGCTCAGGGGCTGCTGAGAAAAAGTAAGAGATCTGTTTTCTTTTCAGTCATTCTCTTCTCTTTTGTTCTTGTGAGTGAATGCTTACAAAACTCTCCCTATTCCCTCTACTTAATGTGTGGGGAGAGACAAAACAGGTAGTTTTTGGAGATTTCCCAAATGAAGAACCTCACACTTTAAGAGACACAGACTTGCTCAAGGTTACCCAGGAGGAACAAAAATCAGAATAGTTTCCACAACTACCATTTCCTAGTGCAAGGCTCTTTCTGCTGTATCATCTGCATGACATATTTAATGGGCACTGACAGTTGGTTCAACAAGGGTTTACTGAGAGCTTATTGTGTGCAGAAGACTATTTTAGTACAGGAGATAGAATGCTGGGTAACATAAAAATTCTACCTGTATGATACTCTGGGATTTGTAATGTCACGTGTAAACCACAAAGTTTTATATTTTTAATTTAACTTTTAACACAAGGAAAATTAGTATGATATATATATATAATATATATAATATATTTTATATATATAATATATATATATGTAATAGTCCTGGTTTCTTGTTATTGAGAATTGACAGTGGGCATACAGCAAGGTACAATTTGCTTTTTTGTATAATACATAAAATGGATCCAAATGAATATAATTAAATCTAAAATATTGACCAGCCAATCTATTAAAGTGAATATTATTGAATAAATGAAGCACTACATTATCTCAATTTCGAAAATGGATTCTGACATCTTAAGAGATCTCCTTGTATGTCTATGTAACATTTGCAAAACTCTTCTGAGCAGGTGATAAATAATAGCAATTTCAGATATGCTTATGTTATACTTCAAAAGGTGAAATTCCAGATATGGGCAAATACTTCAAAAGCGTGAAAGTTTAAATTTTTTTACACACTCTAGTCCGAACAAAATACTCAAAATGGAGAGAGTTATAAAGAGAATAAGCTGTAACAGCATCATCTGCTGGAGATTGATCTTTCTAATGCTGAAGTTTAGAAAACACAAAAATAATTAAGATGTGTTATGTACATGTGCCAACTCCCACAATGAATGTAATCATTATGTACTGCAAACATGTACTAAAAAAAAAAAGAAAGAAAAAGAAAACATAAAGAACAGTCTTTTATTTAAAAGGGATCTTTTCAAATGAATGGAATTTTAATAAATCTTCAATTATTTAGCACTACATTAACTTACTATTTACTTTTTAAAATTCATTTCATAAGTTTCTTTAGCTGGAGGAAACCTCAGAACTATAGAACTTCATTAAATCCTTTGCTTTAAAATAAGAAAAATTGGGCCGGGAATTTAGCTCAGCGGTTTGGTGGCCTGCCTTGCAAGCGCAAGGACCTGAGTTCAATCCCCAGTACAAAAAAACCAAATAAATATAAATATAAATAAATAAAGAAAAAAAAGAAAAATTAATAGGACCAAAGTCACAAAACAACCAATAGGAAGAACGAAAATTATGTTTCATTTGGTGACTGGAAAAGTGGTTGGGGCTAGATATTTTAGAATATTCACAAGAAAAACACTTTTTTAATTTACAAACTCAAAGTCCATAATCAGGCTTTGATGAAATATAATTTTTCAGAATAAAACTACAATCCACATCATAAAGCATTAATGTATGGCCCTGATTGCCCTAAACCACAGAATTCCAAACAAGATTTTCTATAAGTCTATGCACTTTGCTTACTTTGTTTCTTTAATTTGCTAAATTAACTACTGCTGAAATTCTGAAAACCACTGAAGTACTCAGAAACTTAAAGATCTTTTCCCTGACTTTCAAAGCTGTGATCAGAGGAAGATGCTGAATCACATTATCTAAATTGGAAATGAAGGACTATAAAGGGAAATCAATTGTAGCTGTGGTTTGGAAGGGCAGTAACTGTTGCTCTCTGTGACAGGAGACCACTGTTAAAGGACAACAGCTGCAGGTCTTCTCTCAGTTGCCACCTTCTGCCTCAGTTCCAGATCTAGAGACATCCCTCTGGTCTTTCTCAGAGAATACACCAGGTGATTGGCCAGAAAAGATACTTTTGTTTAATACTAGTTGCGTATTCAAAGGAACTGGGGCTTATCCTGTCTCCCACACCACCTTTCTGAGTTTGCAATTATTTCAATGTTCAGTTTCCCAAACCCTGTATTTGCTCATGATCCACTATAATTTTACAGCTCTTTGCTCTTATTTTGCATATTTTTCTTTTGCAGGTAATCACCTACTGTTATATATATGTGCTTTTCATCTTCCTCTTGGACTCTAAGCCCAAATAGTCTCCATCTGAATACCTTATGGCCAAAATGATCACCTTCAGTAGCCACTTCAGTCTGCTCTCTGTACTGTACTGTTTTCCTTGAATCTGGACAGAAGATTCTATCAACACCATTGTCTAGACTAGAAATCTGGGACCCAGTGATACTCTCTTTCACTTTAGCTCTTCATATTCTATATTGGTTCTCCCTATTTTTATATGGATATAGTCTGTCTTTTCCTGTTTATCTTTATGGTCACTACTTAGAATTCAGGGCCTTATAATATCTTCTCTATACTACTATTCCTAAATTATTTCCTTTTTTCTAAGTTACTTCTCTCTAATCTATTTTCCACCCTGGGGCCAATGTTGTGTTTTCAAATTTAAATTTCATTACATCTATTTCCTGTCTAAAATACTTCTATGACAATTGAAAATAGGCAGTAGTGTGGTTTTTAATATTTTTTCCATTAACTGTTTACTCACATATATGTAAAATGTATCCAGAAAATGGAAGAAGGCTTTTTCTTATTGAAGTGGAAGAGCAGAAACGTGAACTTCCTTCATCTCAGACGCATTCTGGCCTTTTTTTCTGCCCCGAAAAATTTCAAACAGTTGACTTTTCTGCAAAGCTGTAAACCCCTCTGTTTACCTGATAATGCTGATTCTTATCTCTTCCGGAACAACATCTGCCTCTTGTTTCCTCCATATGTGAGTTTAGAGAATTGAAAGACAGTGGATGTGAAGCCCTGGACTGGGCTGTATACTTTCATTCGGAGTACGTCTATGCATAGCAGTACTCCTAGGGTCCCTTCTTCACAACTCTGAAGACTCCCATAGCCTGTCTCCTGTTTAAGATCTTTTTCCTGTTTCTCAGGACTCTCTCTTTTCTTTTTCTTTTTTTGCTTAATTTTTCATTCACTCCCTTGTTTGATGAAACAAAGCCTTCTGTGTTTCGTGTTTACATGTGTATATGTGTGAGTTATAAACTTTTGGAGATTTTGCATATTTGAGTTTTTTAGTATACTAGTATTAGACTAATAATTTGGCTAGGTCTAAATTTTAAATAGGAAATATTGAGGCTATATTCTTAAGTGAAATAAATAAGTCACACATGTGTAAATACCGAAAAGCTTCTCTGGTATGAAAAACTATAATTGTAAATAAGATCCTAATGGTATAATTGATAATGTGTAATAGAAAAAGGGCTAAAGGTGTAGGGGAAGTGGGAAGGGTAGGGGAAAGGAAATAAGGGGAAAGAAAAAGGTATGAGAAAATGAAAAAATGGAAATGAAGTTTTAGTAAATAAGAAAGGGAGGAGGGGTGAAGGGAGGGCAGGGACAAGGGGAAAAAATGAGAACCAAGACCGTCATGTAAAGGTATACAAGAGCCCAATGATGAATGTAACTGTACATTATACCTAAAATGTACCAATAAACTCAATGAGGTAAAAATATAAATAAATAAATAGGAAATATTTTTCTTTCTCCATTGTCTTCTAGCTTCCACTGTACCATTAAGAAATATGAAGCCATTCTCATTTTTAATTTTTTGTATTCCGACTGTTTTTGCTCTAGAAGCATGTATGTCTTCTAGTTCTATCAGTTGCTCTGAAATTTGGACAATGATTTGCTTTATTCTGAATTTGTTTTAGTCATTGAGCCTTTTACTCTGACAATTTATGTATCTTTCTATTCTAGGACATTTTCTCATCTTATTTCTTCCTCATGTATTTTTTTGTACAAACTTTATTATTTAGATGTTGGACTATCTTAACTATTGCTTTAGTTTTTTGTTGTCTATTTTGTTTTTCTGTTTCTCATTTTTTTTATGGGAAAGAATTTCATCTACTCTTTTATTGTGTTCTTTATTTCTAAAACCTCAATGTTTCTTTCTCTATTATTCAAAAGCACATGTTCCTATTTTGGTGTTGCAAAATCTTTCCTTTTTATCCCAAGATTTTTTTTTTCTTTTCTTTTTGGTACCAGGGATAGAATTTAGGACCCTGAAAATGTGAACCAGGTGGCAACACCATTGAGCTAAATCCCAGGCCTCTAAGATCTTTCCTTTTTTATCTTACCATGTTAAAGACAGAACCTAACTCCCACTTTGCTTTCTTTCTACATAGTCTCTGTTTCCTCTAAATTTACATTGTTTCTGCTTTGTCTCTCCAACATCTTTCATTTTAAAGGCTGCTTCTCCTTATGTATCTGTAATCCCTTGGGTTTCATGATTAAGAGTAGTAGGGTAACACCATAGTACAGCATGCATTTAGTATGTGTGAGGGCCTGAGTTCAACACCAACCAAGCACCCCCCACAGCAGGGAAATAAAACAATGATTAGAACCCCTGGGTTTGAGCCTGCCATTTCCTAGAGTGATTTAGTTTATATGCTCCTAACCCTGAACATCAAATTTAATTTTTAAAAAAGTGTCAAAATATGATCGATCATTTCAGCTCCATCCTAACTCTGTGGAAGAGTAAAGTTGGTAAGAGTCTGTGTCACTAGTCAGTCACTAGAATTTCCAGACTCCGTGCAAGTCTTTTCCTCTGTAAAATCCACTCTGATATCATTCTGTCCTCAAAACTGGAACAAAATTAATGTCATTGCCCATATTTCTTTCAGTATACCATGTATATTCTTTTATTTTAGAACCTATGAGGTTGTAATGACTTGATTATGCATTTCTCTAAGTTCTATTTCCTTTTGTAGAGGGCTTGATCTTTTTCAACTTTGAAATTCCAAGACCTGGATTAGTGTGTATTGTGGACTGCATTGTGCCAATCACCCCCAAATTCATAGGTTGAAGCCTTAACTTCCAGTATGATGATATTTGGAGAAAATACCTTTGAGAGACAACTAAATTTAGATGAAATCACAGCTTTGAGGCCTTTGTGGTGGTATTCATGATCTTACAGGGAGAGACATCTGCTCTGGTTCTCTCCATTTGACGATATAGCAAGAAGGTGGCCATCGTTAAGCGACCACAGCAGAGTGTATGCCTGCAGGCAACCTGTTCTCAGGGCGATAGTGTCTCATGGAAGTCTGAACTAATTAATATACTAATACTGAGAAGAATCCTACAACAATCTGGAATAAGTGAAGGTGACCTATTGCTATGGACAACAGAATATGTAGTGCAAAGTGCCATAAGGAAGAAAATCACATTCATCCACTTCTGATTCTATTCCTTCCAGAAGTCTCAATAATCAACACTAACTCAGAGCATGGCTGCAGTTACAGATCTCCTGGGGTTTTTGTTTTTGGACTGGGGATTGAACTCATGGCTTTGTGCTTGCAAGACTGGTGTGGTGCCACTGAGCTAAATCGCTGGCCCTCAGACCTGGGTTTTGATCTCACTCTACTGTTAAATAGTGGAAAGGCCATAAGCAAATGTATAATTTGCCTGTGGTTCAGTTTCTTTCTGTTTAATAGCAGGATGATAAATATATCTTTCTCAAGGAGTTATCTGGAGGATTATAGGTCTTTAAAAGAAGTCAGGCACAAACTATTTCTTTCAAAGAAAGAACAAAGGCAGTTGGAACACTTGAGTATCCACTCTGTTAAACCAGGGTGAGTCTAACCAATTGCCGGTGAATTGACATATAGCAGACTACTTCTTGTTTTACTAAATATTTTACTCTTTAAAAAAACTTCCTCCAAATATATTCTAATTTTCTGACTAGAAAGATGATATTTTGATGTAGTTTCTTGTTTTGGTACTGGGGATTGAACTTGGGACCTTGTGCTTGTGAGGCAGGTGGTGGAACCACTGAGCTCAATCCCAGGCCCAAGAAGATGATATTTTGACATTTGTTTAGGTTTTTATGTTCTAGGAATGAGATGTGTGTGGGTAGTTCATTCCCTCTTCTAAATACCAACTTCTCTTAAGAAGCAATTTGGATGATTACTTTGATATTGAAGGTGAAAAATTCTATAAATTATTGAATTGAATTATTGAATTGCCATTGAAGGGGCCAAGTAACATTCCTCCAATTCCTACTGTCTGAGTGTTTATATTTCTCCTCCCTCAACACTGCTCAAATTCATATGTTGAAATCCTGAGGCAATTGGGGCTTTGGGAGATGAATAGGTTGTGAGGGTAAAAGTCCACATGCTTAGAATTAGAATCTTTTCAAGAGGAATCCCCAGAGTGGATAGCCCCTTCTACCATGTGAGCACACATAGAGCAGGTACTATCTATGAAGCAGGGTATACCTTCAGCAGACACTAAACCTGCTGATGCCTTGATCTTGGACTTTGCAGCTTCTGAAACTGTGAGAACAGTTCATGCTGTTTTGTTACAGCAGCCCAAACCAACTAAGATGCAATTCTTTGACAAGGGAGCCAGTAAGATTTAATGAGATGATTACAAGGGGGTGATACAAATGTCTCTAAGACTTGAAAATTGTTATTCTTCTTTAATTCCTTGGATATTTCTCTTTAACAATTCAAACCATAAAGAATTGTTTAAAAAGAATATGGCACCTTTTACCATGCAAATATGAATATAAGATATGAATAACAATTAAATCATAAATTAGAAGTTGAAGAAAAAGAAAACTATCAGTGTTGTTCTAAGGAAAAAAAAAACCCTGTTTTTCCCAGGGGGGAATAATCTTGCAAATGTATTCTCTTTAATTTTTCAAAATGATTTTTTAATGTACTGGTGGGAAATCAAAATTATATTCAAATGAAAGTTCATTAAAGATGCACAGATAGACTATTTTTAAATTTCTAAAAGAGTTTGAAGTGTTCATTAATATCTACAAAAGATAAAACAAGAACATTTCTATAAGCCAATCTTGCAATGGAAATTTATATTTTTCATATTAAGGAAATATTGTTTCAGCCAACATTAAATTGCAAAGCATTATTTTTATAACATCCTTAGCAATGACCAGATGGTGTATATTTTTGTATATTTAAAAATGTGTTCAAAATATGCTATCAAGAATGTCACTGATTCCCATTACTCATCTGTTCTGTGAGATTATAAGAATAAACAAAGCCAAGCCAGAATGCACTTGCTGGAACCTATAAACCACCTGAGAGTTAAATGACAAATACTGTGCTTGGGTCCTAAATGGTAACAACCAGAAACACAGAACTCAGTTCCCACATGGTGTACTCTGGAATATAAGCAGACATTAATTAATTGCTGTACCCATGAGATACTTTACCCATGAAGACCATGTGCATGGCTTGAATATATAGTTTGTCCCTTCTGCAACTCAGGTTGAAATTGAATTGCCATTTTGGTGGTGGTGAGAGATGGGAACTGGAAGAGTGATTAGGTTATTAAATTCTTCTTATGGGACTGGATTAGCTACTGGGAGAACACGTTATTATAAAACGCAGCTATCTAATGTTTTGTCTCTTCATAACAGCCCTTTCACTTTCTGTCATAGTTGGCCATGTGCTGATGCTATGTTTTTAAATTTCCCAACCTTGAAAACCATTAGACATGATAAACTTCTTTCTTTATAAATTTCCTACTCTCAGATATTTTGTTAAAACAACAGAAAATGGAAGACATCATCCCAACCTTAAAACATTCAGTATCAAGACAGGAAGGATGAGCAATAAAACGATAACAACATATACAAGAGTAATAAATGCAGATTATGTGTACTGTTCATTTCTAATTGCTCAGACACAATGCCTACATATACAATTTAAAGGAGGAGGGGGCTGGGTATTTAGCTTAGTGGTTCCACCACCTGCCTCAAAAGCACAAGGATCCAAGTTCGATCCCCCCTACCAAAAACAAAACAACAAACAATTCAAAGGAGGAGGACTTATTTTGACTAATGATTTCAGCCCAGGGTCAGCTGGTTCTAAGGCTGAGACATCATGGCAGAATGCTGTGGTGGAAGAAAGCTGGTCAACTGATGACAACTGGGAAGTTGGGCACAGGGGAAGAGCCAGAGTTCAAGTGTCCAGGGACCAGACACAGTGTCCAAGGTCACACACCCATGACCCACCCAGACACACCCAAATGCTTGCCTTTCTAATCTCTTACGTGTCTCTTAAGCCAATCAAGCTGACAGTCAAAATTAATCATCACACAATGTGCTCTTAAAAAGAACTATATAACTGGGGTTCTATATAACTATATAACTGGGTTTAGAAATATGGTCTTTCCCTGACTGCTTTAACTGACGCTGGGATAGTTAGTTAATGTTGGAATTATTCACTTGATGATAATTTGGAGCACACTAGCTGGAAACATAAAGACCAATTAGTGTGGTGTTACTGTATGCCAAGCAGAATTAGTAAACACTTGCCTTCTAGAATACATTCTGAGTAGGAAAGAAGGGTTGATTTGAGAAAAATTGTCAAGGGAATTGAGACTGTGTTGACATTTTTATTACAAGTGCATGTGAAGAGTTATGCTGAAGTAAAAACTTTCCTAGAATTGATAATAAACATAACTTTCTCTACAGTCATCAAAATATTCAGACTTGGATTCCAAATATAATTTTTTTTTCTGGGAATTAGAAGGACCCTATCTCCTGCAAAACTCCAAATGCAGTAATGCTTGTGGCTGCTCCTTGTTCAAATAGGTGTATTGTTTTTAAAGAACATATTTTCAATAAAAGTACATTATTTATGTGGCACAGAGTTAAGTATTTGGGAAAGGACAGAAAGTTCAGATCAAATCATTTTTGTGATCGTGGAGATCTTACAAATGATTAAAATAGATAGGGGTCTGTTTGACTATGGAAATAATGGGGAGCACACCATGATGTAAGACACCCATTCCACTGGTGAGGTTCAGAGCAACGTGGCTCCAATACTCCAGCATTGTTTTCTGCTTTCTCCCATGATGGCACTAAATATTTAGTTCCATTTTCTTCTTCCTTTTCAAGTAGAGGAAACTGAAACACTGAGGAGAGAGGATGAATCAGCAGTGACACATCTTCAACTTCCATAAGCACTGCTGCACACTAATACTATCCTAAGTGAAGGCATCAGCATTCTTTGACATACTATTCTGTTTCTGTAGTAATCAGGCATCTTTGTCACAAGTAATAGAAAAACAATTGAAACTTACATAAGAAAAAGAAAGAATTTGTTGATCACAAAATTTAGAAGTCCCAGGTTTCCAGATCTTTTCCAGTTGTTCCAGCAAAATGCCGGACATGTGAGTCCAGTTGGAGCCTGCTTGGCTTCCAGGTCATTCCAATGGTCAAGGGAATCACTTACTTACTGCACCTGGGCCATGCATTGACCTTTGGGACCATTGGATGATTTTCACTCAACCAAAAGTAAATGCACCAATAATAGCTGAGTGTCAGAAAAGCACAAGAATTCATACCTACCAACTGAAGTTTTTATCTCATTTGACTTGACAGAAACATTTGACACTGATGATCCACTCTACTAAGATATTCTTTTCTTTCAATGTTTGATATTGACATTTCTCTTACTACTCCTTCTCAGGCTTCCTTATAGGCTCTTTTATGCACTTTTAAAAATTGCTTCAGTTCATCAGTGTTTTGCTCTGATTTCCTAGCTGAAGAGTATCTTGAAATATATCTATGGCTTGTGTCTATGTCACCCCAAAGCCTCATGCACTCACAGGTGAGGAGGCTTTTCTGAGGTGGTTGTATCTAGAGTGTGTGGTGCTGGGATTAAATATGTGAAGCTGGAATAAAGGGTGTGTGATTACTAAATTATTCTACTGATTTGTTTTGATATAGTTCTAGGAGTGGATAATGGGATGGCTCTCTCTGGGTATGAGTGCTACCCAACCTAAGAGTGGGTGCCCTGGACAGAATATAAGGGTCAGAAAGAAGGTTGCTGGGGTCAACTGTCTCTGCTTGCTGCTTGCTACTTCTCTGCTTTTGCTGCTTTGATCCTGTCATGAACTTTTTCTCCTCTGTGATACCCTTTTGCCATGCCACCCTGCCTTGGAGCCAGCAAACTATGAACAGAAACCTCTATAAACTATGAGTCAATTAAACCTTTCTTTAATTTTGGGTGTTGGGTATTTTGTTTCAGCAATGAGCAAAGTGACAAAGACAACATCATTCTAACATTTATGAAATGCTGCCTTTTCTTTTATGAAATGCTGCTTCATCTCCTAATATTCCCCCATCTTGGCCTCTTCCAGGAGCGACTGGCTGAATTGTGGCAAAATGCTCATTGTATTCATTAGGGGGAGAATTTCTGAAGTTCCTGCACCAATTTCAGCCAAAATAGACCCACTGCAGGCTTCGGCTTTTCCAAAGGCCACCTAAAAGTCCTAACCCCCGGAAGGGATAAGAGGAAAATTTTGGTTAGCAAGAGACACAGAATGGAAAAACTCCCAAAGACTGAAAATACAACTTTTTGCAGTCTGAAGGACTTATACCAAGGGAAAAGAATAGCTCCTTAGGGTCCTCTTGAAGCACTAAGGCCCAGACTGTGTTCCTTATGAAGCTAAGTAGGTAACTCACAGCCATGTACTTGCTTTCTTGCCTTTCCTACTTCAATTATATTTTTCTTTTCTTTTCTTGCTTTCTATGCATAAAGGATGGCCATTTGGCTTTCCTTCAAAGGAAACATGGATTAAAGTGCAGGACAATCTTTCTCTGCTCATCACACAATTACAGTGCCCCTAAAGTCTCCCCAGAATCAGTGGTGGCGAAACTATGGCACATGTGCTATAACAGGCTGTTTGTTATCACTGAAGACTCTAAAAGGTTCTTCATCACTGTGCAGATCATTTCTCTTACACATCAAATATTCTCTTGGAAAGAATCTCCATTTTCCAGAATTCAATCACCTGCAGTAATCTGATGACTCTTCGAACTCTTTCTTCCAAGCCTGTTCTAAGCTCCTGTCCATGGATCCAGCTCTTACCATTCATCACCCCTTGGAAGGTTCACATGTGTCTCCAATCTAGTCTGCTCCAACTGTATCATGTTTCACACCCACATTATTCTTCCCTTGGTCTTTTTTTTAACTTAGTAACTGGCATTACTGTGCACCAGTTGCTTATTTCAGAAACCTGTGAACCACCTTGATGTTGGCCTCTCACCCTCAGTCACTTCTTGCTTGAAACATCTGCTTTTTGCACAAACCTTGACAATTCTACCTCAAATGCATTCCAGCCTCACAGACTTAATGCCACCCACATAGTCACACATTCTTCAACTATTTTCCTTCATCCCCTCTTTCTCCAGTCCAATGTGCATAGAGCAATCTCTTTGAAACATCAATTTCAAGAGCTTTCTGTCAGGGCTGGGATGTAGCTCAAAGGTACAGCACCTGCCTGGCAAGAGCAAGGCCCCAAGTCTTGAGATTGATTCCAGGTACAAAAAAAAAAAATCTTTTTATCTCAGGTAAATTTTCAATGAGAAATTGACTCTGAACTTTTGCCCTCTATTCTCTGCCTTTAGATAAATATTCTTTAGTATAGTGAGTAGTTTATTCTTATCTCATACCTTTATATCCAAGTTTGTTTCTTGCCTCTAGTTATCTAGAGAATTTAGGCTTCAGCTCAAATAGGCTTTTATTTCTCTGGGTCTATTTTCTCTTGTATATACAGAGCTTCACAGAAACTGCTTCTCCTGCTTGACAGTCTTTCCTCTCTTCCCTTTGCTAACTCTGTCTGTCCTCCAGGTTTCATTGGGTCATCCATCACTTTTTTCAGGAAGACCTTCTGGAGCTCTACTTTCCCAGGCCAGTTGGTGGCTTCTACCCAAGCTCTCCCCGTGCCTGTAAATTTGCTTCTCAAAATACTTAAAACAGTTAATCAGACATGCAGTTAGATTCTCCTGTCTATATAGGGAGAGCCCTGCAGCTTACTTCTCTTATAACTGCTTTCTTCAGAATAGGGCACAGTGCCTAGTGTAAAATTAGTCTAGTACGTGAACACCCTTGGGTTTTCCTCTTTGTTTTCTGCTTGTGTCAAATCCCAGAACATCCACTTCCTTCTCTCCAGAATGCTGGACAACTATTGTGTGTAGTTTTCCCTTTTCAGACTCTTAACAATCTTGCTTGTAGAACCATAAGGGGTGGTACCAGAACGACTTCTAAGACATATATAATGTAGTTATTCTTACATATTTCAAACTCTGTCTTTTTTTTACCTTATATTCTGCATTTAGTGAAATATATAGTGTCAAAAGCCAGTCTTTAAGAATTGATTTCATAGCAAGTGAGTAAATTAAACATTCATCAAAATCACTCCCCAGGTACTGTATTCCATGAGCTAGGGATAAGAAGTCCTTTTTAAATTTATTTATGCTTCTTTGAGCTGACATTTCTTGCTGTTTCTCTCTACAGAGTTTTTATTTTGTTAATGGCCAAATCTCTTATACCTTTAAAATTATTTTTTGATCATATTTTATTTTGTTTTGTACTGAGCAGTTTTATGTGATCATGTGCTTGGTGTCTATATTTTTTTTCTCTGTGTTAGTTTATTTGTTGAACAGAAGACGCCAGTGGTGATTTCTAGGGTTATAAAATATAATATAAAATCATATCATAAATGAGAAATTTTAAATGGAACAGATTTCCAAAGGTATCAACTATATGTAAAAGTCAAGCCTATTCAAAATGACTAAATATCATGACTTATAATAGACATTAGAAACATACAAACTAACCTTCACATTTGAGGTAGATGTTCAGAAGAAGTTATTACAGGCTCAATAAGGCCATTTTTATGTCTAAGAATATTATCTTCTCTACTATCTTTCTTTAATATTTTAAATAATTTATTTGAAGGTGGGTGAGTAAAAGGCAGAGCTGCACTGGCCCTCATGCAAACCCTAACTCAGTGCACAGTTTTATAGCTTTGACTCACACATTACTAGTAGGAGTGGATTAAGTCTCTTTAAAAATTCACCTTCCAAATCTTACTTAAATTGATTTACTGAGTTTGATATGGCTGTTTGAAGAATAAAGCTATTTAATAGACATACAATTAAAAACAGAGCAGTCAACAAGTCTGCATGTAATTCCCTACTAAGATGATAAAAAATACCATTTGACTGTTATATCATTATAACTATTATAATTTTCATGTATTTTGCTTCATTCCCAAAGCTTCTGGAGTATACATTTCAATGTAATAACTTAAGAGATTCATTATAAAGAAGCAAACATCTTTTGAGAGCAGAAATATTTTTGTAAGGTGGAATATTAATTTAATGTAAATAAATCCTTAGATTAAGAAATACTTGCAAAAACCGTTTTGTCGGTTAACCAAGAAAAAATGTGAACCTCAGATGATTTGCAACAGAAAACCGGACTAATGACAAGAGGAGTAATTGAGAATGGAAAACCAGAATGTTTAATTGTTTAAAGTAAAGATGACTCTCAGCAAACAGAATGGTCCCTACACCCCTCCTCTTCTTCTTTAGAAAAGCTGATCTTAGAGCTGTCAGAGAATCCGCTAAAAATTTGGTTAAAATTTTCAATCTTCAATCCTGTGTAATCTTTGCTTTTTAGAAGGACAGGGAGGACTTAAAAATTATGTGTATTTATGGTCTTATGTGCAATTTCTTTACTTCTTGATTATTTTAAGGATAATTGTCCCCATTGGTATTAAGCAAAACTGAGTGCTTTTCCTATTACTTTCAAGAAGCAGCATGATTTCATTACATTTTATAACAACATGATAGAAAATCTCCTCAATCACATAATATCTCCTTAAAAATTCCACCTATATATACTAAAAATTGGGAATAAGTGTAAGATTTTGTCCAAGGTACGCTCATGCCTTATCATCAAAGCACCAAAGATTCAGCTTGCCAAACTATATTTTTATGTCATCTGACTCTACGATCTGAATCCACTAAGGAATGGGTTCACTGTTAATAGTCACTTGGGCTCTATTCTTGCCTCCTTTGGCTGTTCCTGCTCAGCTGGCTCTTATTTAGTAATGGAATCTGACCAGAAAGTCTGCTGTGATTTGAATTAGGTGAATGATAACCTAATCAAGTAAAGTTAAAGACCTTTCTTACAAGTAACATTAGCTACCTAATTCTCCTCTGGGTTTTCCTTTAATCTATGTAATAAGAAAATGCAACAAAGTTCACATTTTTCTAGAGATAATATGAGTATGGATGGTCTGCTTACATACAAATCTTTAAGACTAAATGTAAATACTGCAGCATAAGCAGTTATACAAACATATTAATCAACAGCCAGTTAGTGTTCATCTGTGTTGCGTTTGATATTGCGTTAGCATTAGCTGATGTGGATGATGAATAATGATCTTTCAAATACAGATTAACTTATTTTCTTTTTCTTTTTCTTCCACTTCTTTTCTTTTCTTTTTTTCTTCTTATTCTTTTATATTTGTAGTGCTAAGTTTTGAACCCAGGGCCTCACCCACAATAGGCCTGAGCTCAACTACTTACCTATGTGAGTGAGTCATCATATCTACACCTGATTCACTTAATTTAAAAAGGTTCTAAAATCATAATTCTGAATTTTCAGGAAATTTAGGATAGGTGTAATCAGGTGGATTCAATGGAGATTTTTTTCTTAGTGTGGTCTAAAAATGTCATTTTAAAGATTTTTTTCCCCATTTACTTATGTTCTTAAAAAACCCTAATGTTGATCTTAGTTTGTATCTATCAGGCTCAGAAAAGCAAAGGCTTAGCACACTTGCTCAGGATATTAGAGGAGCTATTTATTATCAAAGGGAATAATTGCAAAGAAAATTATAAAAATCTGGAAATCAGCAATGATGAGGTAGGCATCTAGCACCAACAGAGGCAGTAAGTAACTTGAAGAGCTAAGGAAGCTAGGAGTTAATGGGGTGGCGAAACTGTCACATGGAGCAGTGGCATGAAGTCAAGGGACCAGGATAACATGGTAACATGGCCCAAACCAGAGAGGCCAGGACAATAAAGTGCTTGACTTCATGCCCACCCCCAATCACTTAGTGGATCTCATTTATTAAAAACAACTGGAACCCAGAGAGCTGAGGCGTTCTTTACTGGAGTCCATTCAAATGGAGTCTGGAAATTTATAAGAAAGAGAAGTTAAAAGTAAAATGGAAGATAGCTGGTATCATATTTCCATGACTCTTCACGGGAACAATAAGAATTGTAACAAATTCTACACAACAGTTATTTCTCAGCAGATATGTCTAGTGTATTAGTCATCTTTCCTCTTGCTATAACACAATACCCGACACTACAGCTTAAAGAAGAGAGGTTTATTTTATCTCACAGTCTCAATGGGTTCAGTCCATGGTGGGCAGGCTGCAAGGCACAAAGGGCAGAACGACCTGGTGAATGTAAGCTGCTTACCCCAGGAAGCAAACAGAGGAGAGAACTTGGGGACAAGAATACACCCTTCTATGTCATTCCTCCAGTAACCTGCCTCTTTCGACCGGGCCCCATGTCTTCACAGTTCACTCAGCTATCCATTCTACAACAGATTAATCCTCTGATAAGTATAGTGTCTCACAATCCAATCACTTTCCAAACCCTGCTTCTTTCTGAGTACCCTAGACTTCTGGGAACAATTTTTCGTATCTAAACACCTAATATTTTTATATCTAAGTCACACATAACACATAATGTTCAGAGTGCTATTCAGAAAATTTGATTGGGGGATATTGAGCAACAGAGAAACAGCACACACAAGGGGCTTCCAGAAGCAAAGAGCATTCATTTGTACTGGTCCCCTTCTGCCTGTTGCATTCTGGGACATGACACAGGGATTCACAATACCATTAGATGTGAGTAGGTGGTCCTGGCCTTAAACTTTGGGGTTCTTAAGCTGAGTAATTGGAGAATCAACATTTCCACATGTGGTATGACTGGGGACAGAGTCAAAGCTTGACTCTTGCCCCTATACTGTGGGCTTTTGGCCCGGTTCTCGATGTTAGCTTTTTGTAAGAATAGATTGATTTGGGCACTGAGTTCTAGCCATTCTTTTGGAGTCTTGAAAGTTGCCAGCTCCTCTGAGAGACCAGCCTTTAGGGAATCAGTTTTGATTAACCTTCCTCTTTGTAGGTAATGTTTTTGTGTGACATATTTGTATTCCTACCACACCAAATTTGTGGAATCATAATGGATGCATTGGGAGTCATAAAAATGTTATTATGCATTTATATCATGTTAATTAAATGAATTTATTTGAGTTATTTCATTATTTTAGTGCTGAGTTATCTCAGAAAGAGAAGACATGAGTAACAGAATTTCAAAAGATTCTTTTGGTAATAACATCCTTTGGTCCCTTAAATATGACTGGAACAAAATTTCTGAAGGTGATCTTTCCATGCTTATAAAATTTAAATGATGTCAGGAAAAATTAATTTTATTCTATCTTGGTACCTTAGAAAATACATGCTTTTTTGTATTCACTAAGAAATCTCCGTTTGCAATATATTGTGAAGTAATTGAAAACAGTGCTACAGAGTTTCTCAGTCCTCTGTATGAAAAGGAGATATGAAAAAGGAATGAGGTACGTGCCTACACAAAGCACATCATTATGTAATTTATATTTAGTAAGACTTTTTTATAAAGTCTCTTCAAAGAAAAGGATAGAGCTCCTAACAAAAAAAGATTAATACATTTTTTAGGCTATTATTATGATGTGAATTCATTAGGAAATATTGCTTTGATAGAAAGAAAACAAAAGAATGTAAATTCAGTCTTTTGTTTGTGCTTTATATTGCTTAGCAATTTTTCAATAAACCAAAATATAAGAAATAAATCTGAAAAACAAGGCTATTCTTTGAGAATCTGACATTTTATAAGTTTTCAAATAAAACTGGAAACTTTACAGGTAACATTGTTGAATAATTATTCTTAGGATATGAGGATATATGTTGATAATAATTAAGATAAAAATGCTTTATGTTTAAGAACTTTATTTATTAGCATTCCACAGGAATATTTTTATTTGAGAAAGATACAGAATTCTGATTAAGGTTTCAATGCCAGTTCTATGTCATTTGATATGATCACCTATCAGTTAACAGTGGCAAATTGGTTTTGATTTCAATAGTAGTTTCAAATGGTTATTTCAGAAGATAGGTGTAAGAGCAATTTTAATATTTTCTCAATTTTCAAACAGACACTATGTGTTACAGTCACCAAGTAGCATGGTTCCTCGCTTCAGCAATAATAGAAATTAAAACTGAGATACTCAGCATAAATGTATAGAAAACAGCTTTTATCACAAAGTAAGAGAAAAAGGAGGGAAGGCGATGCTCTGATAAAGAGCAAGCCAAGCCCCTAACAAAGGAAAGTAAAAGAAGATAGGGGAAACTTCAGTTTTGGGGACTGAAGAGGGCACAGATCTGAGGAGAGTAATCAGTGAAGAAAAGTAGTCATTTCACTTGCTATGGAGAGCTGAGGTATGATTTACTATTACTTCAGTTTTAGTTTTGTAGTTCTGGAGAAATTCTTATGGCCTGATGAGTATGAGAGAATTGTCCCTACTTTGGGCCATCTGTCATGTGAGCACCTGCTTGAATCCGAGGTGACCACCGACTTAGGTCAGTGGTGACTTCCGTACATAGCTGAATGTTCCTGCGTATCTCTTATTCTGGAATCCTCAGTATTGCGGTAAGTAAGGTAAACTGAGTTAGGTAGCTTTAGGGCTAATAAATCTTGTTTGACCAATTTTTAGACAGATGTTCCATAAATGATTAACATGGGAAGGAATTTGACTCAGTTTTATAAAATGAAGATCAGGTTTTGTTCTGCTATTGATGCTCACTTAGCCTGGGCGAAGAATCAGTTTTTAGCAAAAACACATTCTTAGTCTCTGTCTCAGAAGAAAACAGAAATTATGCTTCACTGAGTAACATTTTAAGGGCCAAGATGTTTGTTTGTTCTCTGTCTTTACAGTAGTCTCTGACTGGGCCATTATCTTTATTAACAGAGGTATCATTTTCCCCAGAGTACAGAATAGTGAATATGTCTGACTTGTTCCACCAGCATCTCTACTGACTGGATTCATTCCAACATCCATGGAGCAAGTGATCTGGTCACTGCAATAATCATTGCTCAGTCAAGGTTAGTGAGGACCTTCTCTGTGGCTCTTACACATTTTTGCATGAGATTAAAAATTTAGGTAAAATTTAAAAATCCATTTTAGTCAAATGCATGGTAG
Source organism: Fukomys damarensis (assembly GCF_012274545.1). Lineage (NCBI taxonomy): Eukaryota > Metazoa > Chordata > Mammalia > Rodentia > Bathyergidae > Fukomys > Fukomys damarensis. Next base: position 47,847,577 of record NW_022900917.1, read on the forward strand.
AATTATGTGGAAAGTACTTAAAGAGACTTGGAAAGTATTTGTAAGATTTGTGGCACAGGGGGAAAAAAAGCTGTATCTGTCTTCCAATTATTTGTTTTATTTATTTTCATACATGTTTTCTCAAAATAATTCTGTGATTTACATATTCAACAATAAGATTAGCCCTTCTGGAGCTTGAATTTTACTTATCAATAAGAACTTAAATTACTAAGTAGTATTTTACTCAAGGAAAAATTTCTCTGTATTTAGAATTTCGAGCCTGATTAGGATTAGTCTCTTGAATACACTGATGCTGTTTTCCTGAATGCCAATTGTCTTCTCATGCACTTATCAGAAGACTAGAAAGGGCAAATGTGCTATGAAGAATTAATGGCTTCTTGAGAGCATTTTGTTACTGTGATTAGATATTTCATGATCAATTTCTTAGCTGTAATTCATGGTGGAAGCGTCAGCTTAAATTAAACAGAGTTCAACTTTTCTGACAAAAATTAAAAGATCTTTCTGGTCCTTGGGTCCAAAAGATATGTAGCAGTAAAGTGTGTTATTATTATTTATGAGCAAATACCAAAGCACTTATTAAAATATTTATATGTTTTGCAGAAATTTATCTTAACAAACTAGATAAACTTATCTGCAATCTTCCCTTACCATACAGAAGAAAATGTGCTGCAGTTTGGAGGCTTACAAATCACATATGCACCTTGCACAAGTGCAGTTTCTGATTCCATGGGTTTGGAGTGTACCTATGATTCTTTTTTTTTTTTTTTTTTTTTTTTTTTTTTTTTTTTTTTTTTTTTTTTTTTTTTTTTTTTTTTTTTTTTTTTTGTACCAGGAATTGAACTTGGGTCCTTGTGCTTGTGAAGCAGGTGTTAGAATCACTGAGCCCTGATTCTTCACTTATTTAAAAATATATATTACTTTTATAGTTAATACATTTTATTTATCTTCTCCTCTGAGATGACATTGCCAACAGTCACAGATTCTCATACAATATAGTTTGTATTCACTATTTACAATTTACAGTAGTATTCTTTCTCTGAAAAATATAAGTATAAAAGCCAAGCATACAATGAAGTACTGCCATTTGAGATTTATCATAGGTCATTCATCTACAAACTAGTTTTTAGCAACTATTCAACAAGTCATTCTGGGTAATGGTCAATTAGATGTATATTATTTTTAAATGACATATACTAACTGTATATATTTATGGGGTGATATTCTGCATTCTAATAAGTTCTCAGGTAACACTGATATCACTGGTTTAAGGTTCCTTTGAGAAGCAAGAGTATAAAAAAAATCTGAGGCTTTTCTCTTCTATTTTTAGGTCATATTCCATAACTTTTATAAGACTAGTGCTGCAGATCAGAAATTGCTGAAGTTAAACGACCTTAACACAAAAATGTCACCGAATGGAAGTGGCCCTAGATTCCAGCTATAAAGAAAAACCAAAAACCAAACTCAACAAAAACCTAGAAATATTTTTAGATTGGTGCTTCCTCAGGTTTGAGATCCAGTTTGATGAGCCTAAGTCATAGCTGGAAAGACTGAACTGACCTCTGAGATTTGTAGAGAATACGCACTGGGTCCCTGCAGTAATATCAGGGCTAAAGCCAGAACCTGCATTTTCCAGACTGGATGTTTGCAAAAGAGAAACAGCAAAAATTTTTGTGAATATCTATGTTAATAACATACAGGACAAAAATAAGTACTAGAAATGGTTCATAAAGTTTCTCATTAACAACTCTTAATTCAATCATTTTAAATTTCACACGTGTTTCTGAGGTAGCAACTTTCCAGGACACTGAAGCATTCTATAGAGAAAACACTTTATTGTACAACCTTGGGATTCTCTCTCTGAGAAACCTGCAAACAAAGAAAATACTATTTCTACACACAAAGTCGTTACAAATAGTACAGTGGTGTACAGGAGGAATAATGTCCTCTATCACAGTAGAATCACTACGATTGGCAAAAAGATAATATTTCAAAAACAGGTAGTACAGAGAATTAAGAATGCTCCCAACACACACACAAAAATAATGTCTGGATATGTTCAGTAGTGTTAATTGTTAATATCTACCTTTACCTTTACCTGAAATGTCATACTGTATCCATAAATACGTACAACCTTCAAGTTCCAAATTGAATATGTATGTGTCTGCATATATGTACATACATACAAAATGATTACTAATGATGTGATTCAGTACACACTAAAGGCCATATTAGGTACAAGGACCAAACTTATGACTGCAAATTTTGAATGATTCTTGGAGAAGCACAGGAATCCTACTATAATTTCACACATTTGTGCCCTCATTCTTCACAATTATTACTGACTTGTTTTTCTTCCCTACGCGTCCAAAATTTGATTTCTTTATTCTTAGCTGTGGCATCACCCTGTTTTCATTGATAAAAACAAAACAATCAGCAAACAACCACTTCATTTCCCATCACAAAATCAGCTCAGATTTTAACTCCCTATTCCATATGCTACTCCTTCTCTTTTTTTTCATAGTCTTGATCCTGCCATGCCTAACCTTTCTACTCTTAACACTCCTAGCCCAGTACCTTGTTTTTGCAATTTCCCTTCCCTCTCTTGTGAGATCAATTTCTGCCTTTCAAGTAAGAATTTTTACAACTGATATACAAACATGGCTTAATGTTGTCCAGAACTTTTATTTTAAAAAACAAAATTCCATTGACATTACATCCTCTGGACATTGCTTCAGATCTTTAGCTCATTTACAGTACAACTCTTCAAAGCAAGATATTCCTTTTCACTTTTTCTCCATCTACATACTGTGAATGGAAGCCCTCTTTGTCAGCCCCCGTGAGTTAATTTCATTTCTTCTTTGTCCATCCCATGAATTTTATTTTGTCTGATTTGTTGGCCCATTTTTCTGGCCAAATCTCAGGGACATTCCTCTTAGGAGCAAATTACATAGTTGACCATCTCTGCTCTTCAAGAAGCTGTTTCTTTTCTTGGCCTCGATCTGAGCACACTTTTGGTTTCTCTTTCACATTCCTGGAAGTTTCCTCTAGGTGCACCTTCCAAATTTTGAATTCCCAAGCCTCACACCTTGGTACCTTTCTCTTGTGTATCTGTTATCTTATTCAGTCTATGTCAGGCTACAGGGATCTCACTCATTTCTCTGACATTAAATCAATTTAGGGGACACTGTGCTGGATTTTGAATTTTCCCCCTATTCTGATATGTGAAAAGCGTGCTGAGATGCAACATTGCAGAGAACAAAGGCACAGACTTCTTCAGAGCCACTCTCCAGGGAGGCAAAAGGACAGAAGGCTCAGAACTGGCTTTGCTGTCTGTGTCACGAAGAGAATAAAGAATGAGGCAGAAGCTGCTTCTCAGAAGACCACGGAGACTGAGGAACACCTCACCTTCTCAGTGAACTTTGAAGACTGTATAGGAATTAACTTAAAATGCTTACCAAGGCTGGAGGTTTAGGTTCACAAACACAGTACTGGTTTCACTGAAGGAAGAAATAGAATCTAGCTGTGGAATTCGCGTTGAATCAATTGTGTTAGGGATAGGCTGTCTTTGGCCATGATCTTTGAGTTGAGTGATTTTGAGAAGAAGAAATAGCACCTGCTGTATTAATAGGTATTGCCATTTTTGACATTCGAGTGGAGGATATCAAAACATACTCTAGTTCTGCACTGGTCTAATAATTACTCTTCTCATTAAATCTACTCCTCCAAGGTCATACGTACAACCAGACTCCAAGACTGTCCTGGCATAAAAGATGGCTAGTAAGACTATAGAAGATTTTGAAGTGAAGATATGCCATGTGTTAATGACACATATTATAATCCATTTCTGGGTTTGTTTGACTTTCTGTGCCTCTCAGTTTCAAATACTGGTCTCTGTTATTAGCCTCTAATTGTAGGATGTAACTTTCAGATATGGAAGAATTGGTACATGACCAAAGGTTAATAGAAAGAATGGAGAAAATATTTTTAAAATATGTATTTATTAGGAAAACACCAGAGTTAGGTGTTCATTAAAAAATTATTCTCCCTTTTACCATTATTGCTTTATTATTAGAATGGGCTAGTACTTTTTCATTTTATTTTACTTTACTTTATTTTATTTTTGGTAAAGTCTTTGGCCAGGAGTCAAACATTCTAGAAACACTTGTATTAAGAGGTTTCATATTTCTAAGAAATTACATATTTGCATCAAGCAAAACATGTCATTAGTATAGCATGAATTGTCTTACAAAATATTAAAGCCCACAACCTTAGCCAATCTGTTGGCTATTCCTTTTGGATAGAATAAAAATTTACCAGGGGAACATTTCTTTTCCTTTCCAGGAATATAGGTAGACAGAGTCATCATAAAATGAGTGATATATCTCACCTCATGAAAATCACATCCTTACATTTTCCTGTGTATTCCTGCTCTTTATAATCCTGAGATCCTACTGTATTGTGCAGGACACCAGGACTTCAATCCAGAGCCTCTGACACTGGAAATGAGGGCATGCAGGCAGTGCCTAGGAGGCCTCTACTGCTGTACTATTTTCACTATCTTTATACATTTTGACTAGATATTACCAAGGAATTAATTAGATGCCCAGTATATATAGCATTCTCATGAGCCAGAGAAACTAGTATGGGAAGTTCATCTATACTCAGTGGATCTCCTCTGGATGGTTCCAAAACATTGACAATCAGAGGTTTCCAACCTCAGCTACAGAATGAAACTTGAGGTGCACAGTTGGTGAGTGAGTGAAACTTCCTTTGTATTTGTAGCTGCTCACACACTATAACTGTGCCTCAGTCACAGTTTTGGTAAGCTCACAGATGAACCCTAGCCAAAAAGAATAAAAAGGAAACTTCACTGAATAGCTTCTTTAAAAAGGAGCAAAGAAGCAGGGCCGGGGATTTGGCTCAGTGGTTCTACCGTCTGCCTCGCAAACTCAAAGGCCTGAGTTCCATACCTGGTGCCAATTAAAAAAAAAAAAAAGGCATAAAGAGTCAATGATGAGACACCAAAAGACTCTAAGGCTGCCAGGAAAAAGAAAGCTTCATTAAAAAAGATGGAGGGTACTGTTTAAATTTTGGGTTTATTGCAAAAGACGATTCACATCTGCAATTCCACTTTGGATAATATGTGATAACTGGTTATCCAACAAAGCCTTGAAGCCTTTAAAACAGCTCTGCCACATGAAGTCCAAGCCCTCTGATTTAAGAGACAAGCCTTTGAAGTTTTTCAAAAGGAAAAAGGTAAACATGAAGAACAGTAACAATTATTGACGCTCACAATTTCATCAAATGTGCTTGCACTGACAGCATCCTTTACCCCGGCTAAGCGCATTGCTGGAGGTAATAAGCCCTTAACTACTGGTGAAGAGTTGATCTTGCCTACTGTTTAGAACATTGGTTATAAAGTTTTAGAAGAGGCCACAGGTCTAAAGATGTCATGTGTTCCTCTTTCAGCTAGCACCATAACTAGGTGAACTGATGATATAGCAAGGGATATTGAGACACAACTGTTAGAGAGGATTAATGAGTCACCAAGATACACAACCCAGGTTAACAAGTCTACTGATATTGATGGCAAGACAATAATGCTTGTTTTTATGTAACATATTTTTCAAAGGCTGTGCATAAGTATAGTCTGTGCTCTTTTGTAACCACCCAATACTACAGATGTAGAACTATTCAAGTCTTTGAATGATTATATATCGAAATTCTGAATTGGTCATTTTGTGTTAATATATCCACAGATAGAACAGCTGCCAGGACTTTCTGGTTTCATTACTTGGGTCAAACTGTTGATCCATAAAGAAATGCTTGCTAACAAAAAATGTCAATATTTTGCAGGATGTGATCAAAATTATCAACCATATTAAAGTACAGGTCCATAATTCATATCTGTTCCTGCATCCCTATGAGAATATGGACACTAAGCACGTGTTTTCCTACACAGAGAAGTGAGGTAGCTTTCCAAAGGTACATCATTGGCCAAAGTTTCTGAATTACAAGAACTACTCCAAGGATTTCTTTTAGAAAAACAGTCACCACTGGCAGCACATTTCAGTAAGATAGAATGGATCCTACAATTTGCTTACTTGTGTGATATATACAACCTGATCAATGAACTCAATCTCTCATTTCAGGGGATAATGACAACTATGTTCAAGTTGGCAGATAAAGTGGTTGATGCAAAGCCAAACTGGGGGTGATAAGTGAACGCTGGGATTTTTTGAAATGTTTCACACATTAGCAGAAATTTTTTAAAAAGAGACTAAGCCAGGACCCTTTTTCTCCAAGTTGCTGTACAATCATCTATGTCAGCGTTCAAACAAGTTTAAACATTACTCTCTAACCACAAAAGATCCCCAAACTAGGAAGGCCTGGATTTGCAGCCTATTTCTGAACTAACCAGGTGAGCTCACTTTGGTTGTACTAAGAGAGGATCAACTGCTTGAGATTGCAAAAGATAGTGTCCTTAAATTTGAGACTTCAAATTTCTACACATTCTACATTAAAGGCAAGGCAGAGTGCTCTGAGACTGCCACAGAAATACTGAAAAGGCTGCTTCCATTTCTAACATTCTGTCTTTGTGAAGTAGGGTTTTCTGCAATGATAGCAAACAAAATGAGATTATGGAATGGACTGCACATAAGCCACACACACACTTCAAAGGTCTCTGTTGCTATTCACCCCCAGATGGGATTGCCTAGTTACAATAAAAAAATAAGCTCAGGATCAGGACTCCCAATGGTTCTGCGTTAAGATGACTTATATAATTATTTCATTATACTTATAGTGTGTAATAATAGAAATAAAATACACAATAAATGTAATCAAATCATTTTGAGGCTGTTCCCCTCTCCTTCATTCATGAATAAATGCTCTTCCACAAAAATCAGTCCCCGGTGCCAGAAATGTTGGGGAATATGCCTTTTGATGGAATATTAAATACCTACAATAAAACCATTTTTGGTTACTTTTTTTTTGGTACTGGCGATTGAGTTCAAGTCCTTGTGCTTGCAAGGGAGATGGCAGAACCACTGAGCGAAGGCCCAGGGCCTTTGGTTACTTTTTAATTCATTACACAATTGCACATTTTTTTGTCAGTGCAGGAATTCAGTGCAGGGTAAAAGAGCTTCCTACTTTTCAGCAATAATCAATATTATGAGTGTCTTCCTACTGGAGTTTTTCAGTGGAACAGAAAAAGAGCAGAAACCACTTGGCTAAGAAGATTCATTTGTACATGTATTTTACAACTCAAGTGCTGTGTTTCATTCACAGCTTACTTGGTTCTCATGCAAAAGAATATTGCTTGTAACTCTGAGAAGTTTCAAGGATGCTCTTCAAAGTTTCCAGTCCATGAAATGAGCAAAGGGATCTTTTGGTTAAGTACTGAACCTTATGATTTAGAAGAAAACATTTGTTTCATGTCTATGGGAGTAACCTGGTTGTGAATCATCAAGTTCAACACTGTTCAGGGATGTGAATTTCAAAATATAGTAATTTGTACTATTGTAAACTCTATCTTTTGAGGGTACAAAGAAAAATGTATTTCAGTGTTTTTTTCAAACTACTGTAAATAAAATGCACTAGAAAAATTCCATAGGAGCTATTGTTATATATGATAAACTCATGCGGTTTGTGTGTATATGTTCATAGATTATTGCATTTCTATAATTTTTGGAAGCTGCAAAAAAAACAAAAAAAGAAAAATTCCCTTTCTTGAAATTATCATGAGACAATAATATAGAGTATTTTCAAGATGCTGCATTACAGGTTGGAAAATGATAAAAACATTTTTTTTCATGTCTGGTTATCTGCAGTTAGCCTTTGTTATTTAAAATTTTTGTCCTCAAAGTCATAAACTTGAAAACGTAATGTCCAGAAAAAACTGAATTCACATTATGTAGGAGAAATCTGATGGCTGTCAATATGCACACAAAATAAAAAGAAAAATTATGTAAGTTAATCCATTTCAAAGAAGCAAAAACATCAACTTTTAAACAATCACAATCAGGAGAGTATAGTTTAATGTTAAACATTATGAAATGGGACTAACTATTGTGTATTTTCAAATATCAATTCAGCTGCAGTAAATTGTATCACTTTAGGATATTAATGTAAGATGAATTGGGATTTCTGAGTGCGCTAAAAAAGCCTTTTGAAACAAAATTCACATTAGTAGCTTGATTTATCTCTTTTTAGATTATCAATATAATTAATTCAGTCATCACTGTATGAAGAAAGTCCTGGGACAGAGGTAAAAAGTTTTATCCACAAAAATATTCCTGGGGAAATGCTTTCCTAGAGGCAGCCACAAGGCAGACACAAAATTAGTATCACTGTAGCAAACTTCATATTCAGATTGAGATCTTTTTTTCCCTTCCTTTCCTTTTTATTATTTGTCTTTTGCTTTGGTCTTGGAGCCATTATGAATGTAAGTACAACATTATTCAGAGATGTGTATTTTAGATTATAGTAATGTTTAATATTGTACATTTCATCTTTTAAAGATACAAAGAGAAGCTTACTTTAGTTGTTCCAACTATTACCTAGAGAACAAAAGTCTCTAGGAAGTTTCTGTCAGGAGCTACTGTTATATGTTATATATGTGCCAAAGTGTGTAATTTTTGTGTGTGTGCATGCATGGCCTCATAGACTACCATATTTCTATAATTTTTGGAAGCTCCACGTAAAGGGAACATTTCTCTTTGTTGAAATTCACTGCCATGGAATATGGGGATAGTACCCAGGTCTTTCACACTGAGCTACATCTGCAGCCTTTTATCATCATCGTCGTCATCGTCATCATCATCATCATCATCATCATCAATATTTTGAGACAAAGTCTCACCAAGCTGCCCAGGCTAGTCGTCATCATCATCATCATCATCATCATCATCAATATTTTGAGACAAAGTCTCACCAAGCTGCCCAGGCTGGATTCAAATTAGGTCTGGTTCTGATGCAGGATATTTGGAAGACTGTTGGATTTCAGATTGGGAAATGAATATTGTAAATGAATTAAATACTAATAGAATTAGAAATCTGACCTTCTGAAACAAAAATTCTCAACCTCAACCTATTTCTGAAATGGTAAGTTGGAATAAAATCAGTCATGTGCATTTTCTGTTTGCCAGCTGGAATCATGTTCAGGCTGCATCATTGTGATTAGTGATCCTTATCTTGTGGTCCAGTTCAAATTTGTAGCATATCTCTGATGCATGCAGGCTGTTAAGACTTTGTCTATTATGTGCAGACAGGGCAAAGTCATTACTCAGAAATTTTCTCTTCTACTTTCCTGAATCACAGTATAGTTTCCACTAAGATTCTGTCACTGATTACTATTACCAAAATACAATGATGTTAAAATACACAGAAACTTTCTGTCTTAGTCTATTCAGGTTGTTTTAATGCTGTGTGGAATACTGAACAGTGGCTCATAAACAACAGAAATTTATTTCTCTACATTCTGGCAGTGAGGAGTCAGAGACTTGGTGTCAGATACGGGTCTACTTCCTGATTTACAGGTGGATCCTTCTTGTGTTCTCACCCTGTGGAAGGGGCAACAGAGTACTCTGAGGTCTTTTTAAAAGGGTGCTAATCCTAATCACCTCTTAGAGCCCCCACCTCTTAATGTCATCATTTTGGGATTAGGATGAAAATATATTAATTTGAGGGCTACCGGACCCATAAGGTGAACAGTCTCTCGTTTGATCTGACTTTTGAGGGGTTTTTGTTTCATTTTATTTTCTTCCCTGAGCTGAACTTCCTATTTAACCCAACATCCTAAGTTTCTTCTTTCTCCTTTCCTTGTAGTCTTCCTTCTTTCTACTTTCCTTATTTTCTTCCCTTTTTTTCTAACATATCTGCCACATTGCGCTAAAACCAGATATAACAGTTTTTCCACTCTTTTGGTTTATCCCAGTGAGGAACTCCATTCATTCATACACACCCTTTTCCCTCTTTTTTAAATTAAACGCAATTTTAGAGACTGTTTTTGGCTGTGACTCTGTTCCTTCAGAGCTGTGCCACTTTTCTCTCCACCGTTCCTGGCAAATCCCCACTAACCATCACCTCTTTACGTTTCTGAGGATACAGCCACTACTGTCCTTGGACAATATTTGTGGGAAAATAAAGCACTTCTCTACATAATTGTACTTCAAATTCCTTGCTGTCTGGATATGTTGAGCATACATCCCTAAATCTACCCTATATTAATCCCTTTTTTTCAGAGGAGGAAGCGATCATACTTCATCAGTGAATTCTAAGCATATCTGTCCCTTGTTATGTTCATTAGATGCACTCGCTCAGACATTAAGGGATAGAGTGGTAGGAGGCTCCCATGAATAACAGATGCCTCTTGGAAGGAGGCTCACACCCTCTTCATATTCTCTCACCTTTAGAGTAAGTGCAGGTCTGATGAGGTTTCTACGAGGTAGGATTTTGCTGGTGGACCTTTGTGGCTGTTATTCTGGGCCAGACACATTTACCTCTAATCATGTAACTGAATCAGTTGTTAGGAAGAGGTTCCCAGTTGGAAGAGTTCGGGCATGGGAGTAGACTTTGGAGGCAATATAACTGGCTATCACTCTTCCCTTATCTTCCATTTCCTGGCCTCCATGAAGTGACCAGCTTTGTCTCATGGTGCCCTCCTGCCATGATGTTCCTGCCTTGGAGCCAGCAGATCATGGACTGACACACCTTTCAAAGTGTGAGATAAAATAAACTTTTACACTGCAGGTGACAAGTAGTTTGCCCCAGTAATAGGTAAAGCTAACTGATACACTATTTAAACAACTTTTTGTTACTTCAACCCCAGAGAAGCTTTCAGTTTTCTGCCAAAAATTGAAAAGAGAAAGTAACCTAAAGTCCAGTTTAATATTTGTACATGGTATCTTGGTAGTTTCATTTTATACCAGTCCAGTATTTATACTAGTCCAGTATTTCTTAATTATTGTCCCTGAAGGGCCAATGTTAGGTACTTCAATTAAAAAAAAATAAAAAGTTTTCATTAACAGATCAAATGAAATATATATACCTGTTAAATTAAAAATATATAACAGATGTGAAAAACTACTAAGTCAATATTAGTTGCTTTTATTCATGTGATCATATGTATGTGGGAAAGAGTGTCTGCCACAGATAGACCTACCTACAGAGGATGCCTATATTTCTTCAGCAGCATTTCAGGATTTACAAGTGTTAGCTGGGCCATAGCCATGGCTATAACTTCATCATATATTAGTATCTGATGTCTAAGCTATGCTGGACATTGTGATAAACCCTGTCATTAACACACCCATAAGACACTGCATGCACCCTCAAGTGACTTAAAACCTAGTCAGAAATCTATTCATGCCAGCAGACTAGCTTAATGTACAGATGGTAGAATACAGACTTGGTGGGAATCTTGGGAGCTTAGAAGAAGAGAGAAATCTTTAGAAGGATTTCAGGGGAGGTGGCCCTTGAAATGGGTGTGATGCCAAGGGGTTAGCTAAGCATTGGAGGTAGCAGGACTGTTCTGCAGATATAAAAGCATGAACGTGTCTGGAAGCTAAAACACATTTGGAACAGATGGTATGTATAATGCCTGAAGGGCCAGGTCAAAAAGAGAAGTAGACATTTCAGCAAAGGCCAGTTCATGAGGGATTCTAAGTAGCTCATTAAATATTTTGGCTTTTCTTTTGAAATCTGTGAGAAACTACTGAAGGGTTATAAATATAGAGTTGACCTAATCAGACTTTAATTTTAGAAAAGTGATTCTGGCATGCTGTGAACATGGAGAATGGGGAAGATATAAAAATATTTTTCATGTTTCTGAAGTAGACAAAGGTAGAAGGGTCACATCTTCAGCAAAACATGAAATATTATAGAAATAACAGGATGGGGTGGGGGGTCTGTAAAGTCAATGTGGCATGTGAAGGTGTTGCAGAGGAGATACTGAGGAAAAATGTCTGGACACAGGCAGAGACACTGACATGGATATCAGAAAAGTTCCTTCTGGGGGAATGGATTACAAAAGAGTTTATAGTCAAAAGTTTCCAGTGCTACAGAAAGTTCTAGTAAAAACAGAGCCAACTTGGTGGACAGACATCAACCTGAAATGGCAAGGAGATATCATTATGGCCATAGAGAAAACAATTTCTTTGGATAATGAGGTCCCTTCCATTTGAGGAGTAAACTGAAGATTTGGAAGTAGAACAGCAAGAATAGGAAGGAAATGGTTCTAGAAACATGACTGTTAAAAGAGAGATCCCAGCCTATTCACAGAGAGATCCAGGAGCTGGAGAGCTGTTTTTCTCCTAATATTGAAGGAGAGGCTGGCCTCATGTTTGTTTGTATTATTAAAAGGTCTACCAATTGGGGTAGACTAAAAGCATGTGAAATACAGGGTTTCTAGATAGAGTGAGTGTTAGATGGAGGGGTATCTTTCCCTGAGTCACCCTGAAGAGTGGTTTCAAAAAGAGAGAGATCCTTAATGGATTCCTCTGTTTCCACTGGGAGATGTCTGCAGAGCTAGGGACAGGGCATACGGTTAGTGACTGGAGGAAAGCAATGGAGAAGCAAGCCCAGGATGGAGGTTGTCAGTGTTCTAGATGCACACCCACCAGCTGTAATAAAGCAGCTTCAAGTGACTTGTGGAATATACTTGAAAAATCTAGAAATGTTTTTGGGGTCAGATCTTCTGTGAGTTTTTAAGAACCAAAGCTTCATTATTACATTGTCATAAGTGCTACTTTTTTTTTTTTTTTTTTTTTTTTTTTTTTTTTTTTTTTTTTGTACCAGGGATCGAAGTTGGAACCTTGCACTTGCAAAGCAGGCAGCAGAAATGATGTGCTAAATCCCTGGCCCTGAAGTGCTACTTTTAATGAAGAGTTTCAGTTCTCCAGCACTAATTAGGTTAAATCCCACTATAATTGTCTGATCTGTGGCTTATACCCATTGTACTGTAGAACATAATTTGCATCAATTGGAAGAAAGGTCTCTATCCTACAGAATACTTTTACAGTTTGAATGAATATGTTCTCAATTTTCTAATATAATTGCATTTGAATTATTAGCATGTACTTTTTAATAATAAAACATGAATCAAACATTGAGTATAGGTGTATATATATCACAAATTCAAATACCCAATATAAAGAAGTAAATTCAAAATGTGTTGATTAATATTTTCTAATTTAAAACAACATATGTCACCTGATAGTAGCTGCATTTATTTCAGTTTAATTGAATTTTCTTAAGTGAGTGATAATGAATTTATATTGAAGTAGTGGTTCTTCTACAATCCTTATAATCAATAGAATATATATATCTCTCTCTATATATATATAGATATATATATTCTTATATATTCTATATACATACACTCAGGCTATATATGTTTTGCATAATAATAATAATAATAATGTCTAACATTTATTGAGTGCCTACTATGTGCCAATATTTTTCTCAGCAGTTTTACTAATAAAGTCAGCCTTCTATTTCTATTCATTGGTACATTCAACCACAAATAGAAAATATTTGAAAAAATATTGTATATGTATGGAATATGTACAGACATCTTTTTGTCATTATTCTTCAAACGATATATTAAACTACATTCGATTAGGAGTTTTTACATCATATTTGCACCTGCAAGTAATCTATGTATGATTTAAGGGACTCAGAACAATGTGCAAAATTAGAACACTACACCGTTTTATGTAAGAGATTTGAGTATTTCAGGATTTTACTATCTGGAGTTCTGCAGTCAATCCCCTGAGGATATTGAGGGATGATCTTATCATCTCATTCAATCTTCCTAGCAAACATATAAGGTAAGTAGTATTATAGACATAAAACCATGGGGTAAAGATATTTTTCATTGTGTTCACTCCTGTATTACTAGTGTTGGCACCTTGTAGACATATACAACATATTTATTCAAGAAATAAAATTCCATTCACAGACATGGAAACTGAGCCACAGAGAAGCTAACAAGCATGCTGTATCCTCTAGAATTATAATGTTAATTAGATGAGCAAATAGAGGAAAATCACTTGCTATGAGACACTGGTAAGGATGAAGTTCATCATATGTGTGAAATATTAAATTAGGATCTGGCAAAAATGATTTGTCAACATCACTAGAATTATCTGCTCACTTTTGTGTCTTCCCCTTATGTACATCAAAGCCTATTCATTTATCTACTGCCAGCCCCCGAGAGAGTGTCTTATATAAACCAGGTATGTAGCACAAAGATAATTTGGGAGGGATAAAATATTTCCATATAGATATTTTTAAGAATCTTAATGATTATTTGTTTTAATAAAAGTGAAATAAATTGAAGCCACATAGTCCCATATTCATCCAATAAGAATGCATCAAGGGCTACTACATTCCAGGCAGAACAAAATGTGAAAGGAAGAAAGAAAAAAGAAAGCCACTGTTCCCATATAGGTTGCCTTTTGGGGAGGGACACAGACAGAAAATATGTCTTCCTAGAACAGAAAGTTGTCTAAAACTATGCGTTATGCATGCAAAATCAAGAAAAACTAATAAACTGGAACACAAACTAAAGTAATAACTGTGCTCATGTGCTATGTGAAGACATTAAGAATACAGCATATGTATAGATTAGAGATAAGTCATAGTAAGAGGAAAGGAAAGCTACTTATTAATATTTTGAAAGGCACAACAAAACAGTCTAGAAGATTTCTTAAAATGATTTAGCACTGCATAATACAAAGTAACATTATACAAATCAAAAAATGAAATATTTAGATTGCAAATTAAAAAAAAAACCCTAGCAATTATAAAGCTGGTTAGGCAATGATGCAATTCATCAAGAAACATCCTAGTTTCAAATATAGATGATGACAAAATATTCAAGATTTGCCATGTAAGCAACAGATTAAACCAGCAGGGAAACATTAGCACATCAATAGGGCATTTTTCTATGCAGCAACATATAGGAGCACTTACTTCAGTGTTGAAATGATGACGATGTAGCATGTGACTCACCTAAGACTGGATAAGGCCCATTCTCCTCTCTAGTCTCTTCCTCATGTGATGTTTCCCAGAGTGATGGGGGAGTTGGCTTTATAGTCTTCATCAAGGTCTTTGACCTTTGCAGCTTATGAAATTCCCAGTTGCAAAGCAGTGTAACGATCTAAGTCGCAGTAAGGGAACATAACTATTATAGATCTCTTACAGTGTTTCAAAGAACTGGAGTCTTTGACAGATCTTGTGACCTGCTGCTATGAATTCTGCTTACTGAGTGCCTGGAAGAGGCCTGTTGGACACAGAATCTTATTTAATACATATCACAACCTATAAGCAGGTGCTATTGTCATTAGGGATTAGGAAACCGTGTCTCAATGGATGCTGAGAGCTTGTCTAAGTGCACAGTCATTAAGAAGTAGAATCAAGGGACTGGACCTTACTATCTCCAGTCTCCCTTCTGCCTCCTTTATCCTGCTGTCTCCTACTAAGTTCAAACCATCAAGAAACCAGCAAACAAAGGATGATGCAAGATATATCTTTCCAGGCTTCTCTCTTATCAGGTGACCTAATCGTGTGCTAAGAAACTTTCTAAATTTGAAAAGAGTTCTGAGAGGTAAATTGTAATTACAGCCCTCCTTATCATCTTTTTGTTGGGTAAACAGTTATGTCAGAGCCTACATCACCCACTTTTAAAAGCATCTGAAACTTACAGAACTGGACCATCTTTTCCTCTGGATCCTTTCCTATTCCAGCTCTTGAGCACAGCATACTCTAAAAAAAATCAACTCCTCACTCTTAAAACAGCACAGGGAACACTTCCATCACCCCTCCTCCCTGGCTCCAGCCCTGTCTAAGAGGAAAGCAGCTTGAACGCCTTTGTGAAGTTGTTTACGATAATTGTTCCACCAACCACGTGCTCCTCACAAATACTCTTTTCAAGGTGAGTTTAAATCGGTACACTGATGTAGTACATCTCAGCTCCTCACAAAGATATAAAGCACATTTAATTCTGTGAGGTACTGACAGTCACGTTTCTCAAATTGGAAAACATGTTAGAATAACAGACAGAATTATTCTGTGGCTCATGTCAGGGTTACAACTTGAAGGCAGAACTTTTCATTGAGGCTGGTATATTCTCAGCTCTCCCTGCTGCTCCTAGGCACTGCCGGTAGAGCTAAGAGGCTTTCTGAGGAGGATAACCTTCTTCCTTGGCTCCCTCTTAGATCTGTGCACTAGCATCTCCTTCTTTTGAGAAGTAGCAAGCGTATACTACGCAAGTAGCAAGTTGAAAAGCATCTTTAAAATCTTCTTAAATATTCCTTTGTATTTCATTGACATGTTGAACAGAGTTAAATTTGGTAATATAGGGGTAAAAGTGAGTGACTTGTCTGAAATTAGCACTTAAACCCTAGGGGAAGTTGCTTTCAGTAAATGTGCATTAATTATTTTTCAACTGTTTCATGTAAGTGTGCTAGGTTCTATTTTCTGTTCTTCTCATGTTCTACCTCATTTCATGTTTATGACCTCCCTAAGATGAACACGCTATTATTATGTGCATCGTATGCATGAGAAAAATGACACAAAAAGAAGTGACTTGTCCATGAACTAGCAGGGAAGGCTGGGATGCAAATCTTAAGACTGTATCCTCAAAGTTTCTGCCCTTAGACAAGAAACCACACCACCTTCCATAGATCTTCTGCCGTCACCTGTGAACTGCTGAAGAGGTTAGCTTTCAGTGGTGATATTAGAATCAATGTCCAGATAGTCTACAGAAAACCTGACCTTGTGTGCCCAATGCTTTCTAATCTGTAACCAACAAGCCTCATGATGTATTTGCTCATTAAGAATGATCTCTGATGCTTCATTGTCTTAAATTCAACACCCCTACTTAGCGGACTTATCCACACCAGCATGAAGAATTTATGTCTGGAACAAACAAAGCACTCTTTGCTTTCCACCTTTTCTCTGTGGAAATCACTGGGTTCTGAGTGGCTTGAAAGGTTTTTCTGAGGTGCACTAATGTGAAACAACCAGGTACCCACTCTTCAGCCAAGGTCTACTGTGGGACACAAAGAGGCCCCCTGAGGTGCTTTCACCCAAGGATGGAAGCTAATGAACGCAGAACTATCTCAAGGGCTGATGAGCCTGAAATTAGCCTCTTCAAAAATAAAGCATATACCAATACAGGACTCATAACCTTTTGACCTTGTATAAATTATTTAACCTCATAGTGCCTCAATTTCCTTAACCATTGAACTCATCTGTGGATTATGTTGTGTTTATCTGTGTAAAGTCCATTCTACAATGTCTGACATTTCTGCAACGGTGGTTTTATAATTATTAGTTGCTCTGAACCATCTTTATAGATAACAATATCAGTGAGAAAACAGTGGTCTTAGATCAAAAAGAAGGGTAACCAACAATTTCTAATTCCTCTCACCCTTCAACTTTCCTTTTTTGCTTCCTGTTTTCCTGGAACCCTTTCTCAACTCCATAGACAAACTGAAGTGCCTCCTCTTATGGAATTCACATTTTATAATTATTTTTCTGTTAGAGGAATTGTCACAACCTAAGGAGACGGGAAATATTATTGCAGCTATATTCAGATGATGAAACTAAGATTTGATATGGATCAACATTCTTGAGTCACAGCATTTATAAGTATTAAAGACAAGATTCAAATGAAACAAAAAATGTAATTTATGGTTTCATGTAATTTAGAGTATCAACATGCTCACACGGATTCTGAACCAGAACAACTACAGTTGGAGTCCAGGTTTCTCCATTTATGGGCCATATGACCTCAGACAAATTCTAGTTTCCCTATCTATTAAATATGGACATTGGTACTTATGTCTTGAGACTTTTTTGAAAATTAAACCAGAGAAAACTAACTTCTAGTTTATACTTCAGCATAAAAGTAGATTAGAAATCACCACTATGTGCTAACAACAAATAAAAAGCTCAGCCAACTAAAAAAATCAATGAATCTTCTTCAACCAGTCTGAGAACTGAGGTCAGAGGGCTCCCTCAACTGCTATCTCCCAAACTGGAGGCAGAGGCAGTTACAGAAAAATCGCAGCTTACAAGAACAGAAACCTAGGAACAGAAACCAATTTTAGGGTAGGAAAACTTGAACCATACCTGATGAATCACACGGGGCTCAATATGGAACATCTGAGTGTTTAAAACTACGAAGGCACCTAAATATTAGGTACACCCACACTTTGTGAGCTTTCTTTCATGAGATCTACCATGTTTTGACAGTGAATATTGGAGAACACCTCCATATGCTTCCTTCCGGGGGAGGACAAATTGTTCTGAAATATGATAGAGCATTTTCTTCTAAGCAAAGGCTCATTTACAGGAGAAAAACCGTTTTACCAGGGCCTGCCCAGCTGAGTTTCATTAAACCTGATTTATCGCAGGGAAGGGAAATAGCCAACTGCAACCAACTTTTGTTCCACCTGGAGAAAGAAAAATACTGAGTTCTAGCTTCATCCAGCCATTGTATTCCATCAGAGTAGGGGTGGTAGAGGAAACTGAAAATCACTTGTGAAGTTATGGTGCAGGGGTTAAATGCACATCACAAAACCATAGTGTGCTTTCCCGCCTCCCAAATATTACCACAATGTTATTAAAAACATATTTACTGTAGTTTTTTTTACCCATGATTTCATATCTAAAAGACAAAAAACAGTTTAAAAAGACAGCAAGGATGAGAAACCGAGTTAGACAAGTAAGTAAATTTTCAGAGCAGGGGTTGGAAAACACCAATGAGTATGTTAAGGGCTTACTGAACATAGGAAAAACATGTAAGAACAGAAGGACAATACCACAAGAGAGAAGGAAACTCTTAAGAAAAATAAAGCAGAAATGCAAGAATTCTGAGGTCGAACAGAAAAGAATGTGATAGACTCATTAGATGGTTTCATCCACTGTGCAAAGAGTCTCTAAGCTTGAGGATGCGGCAATAGAAACTTAACAAAAAGAAAAGAAAATGATACTGAGCAAAAAGAAGTGGCATATAATTTGTAAGAACTTTCAGACATGTATGAAAGGTTCAAATCTGCATAGTGGAAATACAAGAAGGGGAAAAAAAAGAGAAAATGGGGCAGAAGCAATACTTAAATCAATGACTCAGAATTTCTCCCAAATTGATGTGAGAAACCAAATCATGGGTAAGAAAGCTCAGAGAATATCGTAAGCATTATTACTAGTACTATTAATTAAAATGGCTAAACCTAGGTATTTAACACTCAAACTTCAGGAAATTAAAAATAATAAAAGGTCTTATAAGACAACAGAGGAAAAAAACTACCTTACTAGAGTGCAGCAAAGATGAGACTTGTATTTGAATTCTCAAAAAATATGCAAGCCAAAGGAAATCGTAATATGTAAACTGTTGAGGGAATAAAACCTATCACCTAAAATTTTGCAACTTGAAAAATTATCATTTGTAAGTAAATAACAAAGAGTAAAAAAATAAAGCTCCAGATCAATATCTCTCATGAATATGAATACAAAAATATTCAACAAAATATTAGTAAATTGACTCTACCAATGTATATAAAGAATTATACACCATAAGCAAATAGGATTTATCCCTTGTAAGAATGTAAGACTGGTTCCTTTTTGGAAAGTAAACTAATGCAATCTGTTACATCTAAAGCCTAAGAAAGTATTACATAATCATATTGATAAATACACAAAAATATGATAAAATCCACTATTCATTCACTATAAAAAATCTCAGAAATCCAGTTGCACAATCACATCTACAAAACAGCTAGTATCATACTTCATTGTAAAACTCAAAGTTTCCCCACTAAGGTGAAAATCAAAGCAAAGTGGTTCTGTCACCATGGTTTTTCCACATTATTCTATAAATATAAGCTATTACAATAAAAAGACATAAAAGTATGTGGTTTGGAAAGGAATAAAACTGTTCTTGTTCATGAATGCCATGATTGTCTTTGTAAAAAATCCACAAAACTATACTTCCCCCCTAAAACACCTGGAATAAATAAGCAAGTAATTATAACAAGGTGCAGAGGCAAGGTTAATATGAAAAAAATCAGTTGTTTCCCAATAGACCAGCATTGCAAAAGGAAAAAACGAAATTTAAAAACACTGTATCATTATTAACATCTAAGAAGGTAAGTACAAAATTTATTATCAGGAAAACTATAAATCTATTATGCAGTCTATCAAAAAACAACGAGACGAATATAGAGATAATCTACATTGGTGAACCTAAACATAGACTATCTCACTCATATTAACACAAGACAGATTACAGACTGAAATGTAAAACACAAAACTATAAATTTTTAGAATATAGAGTAAGATAAAAACTAGATGACCTTCGCTGTGACGATGCCTTTTTGGATAAAATGTCAAAGGCATGATCAGTGAAAGAAATAATTGATAATGAGGACTTCACTGAAATAAAATCATACTCACTGTAAGAGATGCTATTAAGAAAATGAGGAAACATGCCATCTCTGGTAGAATATATGCGCATAAGACATATCTGATAAAGGACTGATGTATAAAAAACTCTTAAACTCACCAAGAGGGAAACAAGCAACTTTTAAAGTGAGCAAAACAGTCGAACAGCCATTTCAACAAAAAAGAAATACAGATAAAAAGAAAGCACACAGAGAAAGTGTTCAACATCAGGTGTCATTAGAGAAGTGCAAATGAAAATAAAGTATATGTCCACACAATTAGTAAAATGGTCTGAATCTTTAGGCCAATAACACAAATGCTGGTAAAAATGTTGATCTGCAGGTCCTCTCATTCACTGCTGGATGGAAGGCAAATGATACAGTCACTTTGCAAGACACTTTAGCCACGTCTTAGAAAACTCAACATAGTCTTATATGACCCAGGAGTCAGAGTCCTTTATATTTTTTTCTGAATAAGGAGAACCCTGACATAGTCACACACACAAAAACTACAAACAAATCTTTATTGCAGCTTTACTCATAATTGCCAAAACTTGGAAGCAATCTACTATGTAAAACAAAAACAAAAACACTCATTTGAAAAAGCCACAATCTGAACAAAAACAAAAACACTCATTTGAAAAAGCCACAATCTGAATAAGATGATTCTAATAGGATGTCATGGAAAAGCAAACTATGGAAACAATGAATGTATTGGTGTTTGCTAGGAGTTACTGGGAAGGGAGGGATGAACAGGCAAAGAGGGAGAGACCAACTGGCAGACCATGGGAGGATTTTTAGGGCAGTGAATCTCTTTGATGTTACAATGGCATTAATATACGTGTTAAACCCGTACAGTGTACAACACCAAGAGTGAACTCTAATGTAAACTAATTAGAATGAGCTCCAATGTAAACTAATTAGAATGAACTGTAGTGTAAACTAACCTAATTAGAATGAACTCTAATGTAATTATAATTAACTCTAACATAAACTATGAACTTCTGTTAGTGATGATGTGTCAGTGTGGGTTCATCAGTTATAACAAATGTCCACTGTGGTGAGGAAGGTCAAAAGTGGGGGCAATTTACATACGTGCTAAAAGGAGTACATGGAAACTCTGCAATTTTTTTCTCAAGTTTTTGGAATTCTAAAATTGCTCTAAAAAGGAAGGTTTATTAATTCATAAAAATGTGAGATAATGCTTACTCAGAGCCAGAATTAATAGATTTTATTACCTTCTATAATCCAAATCCAGCTTTGCATCTTCAGCACAATGTCCAGTATGTCACAGGAACTGGTTAACAACCAAAGGCATGGATGAAGGAAATGTGAAGGATTCATATGTGCTGAGAGATTTATGCTTTGAAATATCACATCAAAATCATGGCAATAGCAGTTCTAATCCTAGTATTGTTGTTTCAGTGCAAAAGGATAGTCATTATTGAACATTTCATGTATAAAGTAATGAAGATAAAATGTACAAATTAACAAGTTTCACTTAGTTACAAAATTTATAGCTACATAAATTAATATCTGTACAAACGTATAAACATTAATCACAGTATTTATTTGCACTTCCATTACATTATAAGGAAGTTCTAATTGGTACTGAAAAATCTACTGTCAATTCCCTATACATAGTAACATTTGTATTATGGTCACGGCTCCTCCAATAGTTCTCTCATCATCCCATGTAGATTGATCATCCATATAAATTTAAAGCAACTTGAAAAATCTAATGACCCCAAATTCTACACTTTCTCTTCCTTTCTAGACAGAAAGGTAGGAATGTCTCCAAAATTCTTTCTTTCCTCTGGAGGCTCTTGAGTCTTTGTACAGCTTGCAAGTGATAAATGTTTCCTTTATTTTTATCATTTTGTCTTATATATTCTATTCAAAAAAGAATCAGTGACTCTTGACATATTTCTATTGGCCACAAAGAACAATGATTAATTTAAAAAAGAGGTCAATAGGGAAAGAGAGGTAGAAATATTTATCAGTCCCACAGACCAGATTTGTGCATTTCCCACCTCTTCCTTCTCTAGAGTGTGTGTCTGGGAAATTTCTCTCTCCCTTTGAGAATTTCATCCTGGTTCATGGCTTGCTAACTTAAATGGCACACTCAAAGATTATCTGCCTCTTAATCTAGACATTTGTGTTAGATATATCTGGATCATTAACAACTACTTGTATACTCTTTTAATTAAGGCTATCTATAATTCTTTGGGAGGAGGGAATTACCAAAGTCATTATGTATACAAATTTCACTTCTAGGGAGGAATTTTCTCATTTTAGTTTGTCTTGTAGTATTTGAAGGTAGTTCCTAATATTATCACTACATTGATATGCTTTATAATTACAAAGAAAATTAACAATTGGAAATCAAGAAGATAATTGGTTTTGATGACTCAGTATCTTCACTAACTCCAAAGGAACAAGGGTAAGGAGGGTAGAGGTGATTGTGCATCCTGGGCTAGACTTTAAAGAAATGGGAAAAACTGATTGTTAGGAGCAGAGTCAGTTTGAGATCCCTTATCTTAAGCTGGCTGAAATAGATTGTGATTAATTCTCAGTTCATATTCAATTATATATCTTTTCTATAAACCTCACTCTATGAATTTCTTGGTTTAACACACACATGATGTGTTACCAATTGTGAATGAATTAATCCAATCCTATAAAGGAATAAAAACGCAACTTATGCAAATCCTTCCTCATCTATGTCGAATATATCAAGACTCCCAGTAGATGCCTGAAACTATGAATAATTCTGAAGCATATATGCAAGAACTGCAATATTGAGACAGTAGATCAGATGACTGAGACAGCTATTCAGTGATTAACAGGTAGGTGGCGTATATACAGTGGACACCCTGGACAAATAGGTGATTCATGCACTGGGCAGGACAAAGGGGAACAATGCAAAATTTCATCAAGCTACCCAGGACAGTGTATAATTTAAAACCTGTAGATTTTTATTCCTATAATTTTCATTTAATATTTGAATCATGGATGACATTGAAAGCATGGAAAAGAAAAATGACTTGTATAGAAGAACTAGCAAAATTAACTCAAAAATCAAATACAAACGTAAGACTATATAAAAATTTATAGAAAAATATGAAAAAATCTTCAATGTTCTGGTTAAGGCTGTTACAATTTTTAGATCTGACATCTTAGATTACACACAAAAAAGTTGATAAATTACATTCATCCAAATTACAATGTTTGCTCTTAACAGCGCTTGTTAATACAATGCAAAGATAACCTATCTACCTGGAGAAGATATTTGCCAGCCATATATTTGGCAAAAGACTAATATCTGGGATCTACAAAAAAGTCCTACAACTCAACAATTAAAACAATTAAATAATTTAATTTAAAAAATTAAGAGAATAAACACTTTACCAAGAGTAAATAAGTGCATGAAAATACATTCAATAATATTAGCTGTTAAAGAAAAGTAAATTAAATCCACAATAAACTATCATTATACACCTATGAAAATGGCTCAACTAAGTCATAGTGACAAATGGTGGCAAGGATGTGGCGAACACATGTGTACACAGATACTGGAGATGTAAAATGGTACAGACACTCTAGAAAACTGTTGAAGAGTTTTCTCTAAAATTAAATATGCAACTATCAAATGGTTTAGCAGTTATACCGTTGGGATTTCTTTCAGAGAAATGAAACTTATATTCACACAAACTTTACGAAAGTGTTCAGAGTAGCTTTACTCATAACAGCAAACAGTTGGAAACAACCAGACGTCCTCAAATGAGTAAGTAGTTTGTGGACACTATGGAATACTATTCAATGATAAAGAGGAATAAACTACTGTTGCATGCAGCATCTTGGATGAATCTTCACAGAATTATGCTAAGTGAAATGACCCTGTAGACCATATATACTGTAAAATTCCATTTATGTAACATTATTAAAATGACAACATTATAGAAATGGAGAACAAATTAGTGGTTTCCAAGGGTAAGCAATCAGAGGGGAAGTACATGTGGTTCTTTATAAAGGGGAACAAGAGGGATCTTGTGGTGATGGAAATATTCTGTAAATTGACTGGACCCTTGTCAATGTTCTGGATGTGATATCACATTGTAGTTTTCTAATATGTTATTACTGAGGGACACTGAGGAAAAGGTGCATGGAGTTTCCCTGCATTATTTCTTACAAGTGAATTGAATTTACAAATACTTTAAAATAAACTTTAATTAAAACATGGTGGCACACACCTGCTAGTGCAGTACCTTAGGAGCGTGAGGCAGAAGGATGCCAAGTTCAAGCCCACTCTGGGCAACTTAATGACTTAGTGAGATCCTGTCTCAAAATAAATGAAATAAAGGGCTGGAGAATGTAGCTATATTGTGAAGGCCCTGGATTTACACCCAAGTACCACAAAAATGAATAAACATGAATATTTGTGAGTTAGACAAATGCTATTATAGTGTGAAAAACAACAACATAGAAATATTTTAATGACAAATTTAAAGAGTGTGTGTATATATATATATATATATATATATATATATGCACACATACATATACATACACTGAGTTTAAGAAAGAAGACTATTAAAAATTTGGGTGTATGACTGAGTGGTAGATGAGAAATGATAGATATTCTTTTTCTTCAGTACAATTCAATATACTTTTCAAGTTATAGAAAAAGTGTATATACTGTATTACAAGGACTTAACAACAGCAGATCTGCTTAGAGCATGATCACACGCTGAACTCAGAATTCAAAACTTCAGATCTTCTCTGGTGGAGTGTCAGGACAAAGGGTCACTTACTGAATCCCTGGCTCTGATATTAAATAAATGATCCTTTCCTACTCTCTAGAATGATGATGTTTAAAATTAATGGGCTAATTTAACTGCAAATCTTCAAGTCAGTAATATTAATTAAAAAGAAGACATGTAAATGACCTTCTGAAAACGACTTACCTCTTGATTTGCCCACAAATGAGTACTTGCGATTACTTCTTAATCAATACCAGGAAGCTGGGCTGGAATTAATGCCAGGCCTCTCAATTTCAACCACTTTTGAGAGGACTCAGGATCTCCACACTCAGACTATTCAAGGCTAGCCCTGTATTTCCCCTTAATTTACCTGACCTTTCAGGCAGTAAGTGAATTTAAGGTATTTATAGGCTTGGCCTGAATAACTGGCAAGTTTCATTACTTTAATCATTGACCAAAAAGCTTTGGGAAATGTCACCCTTTCCTAGGCCATTGTTTAATATGTTAATAAGATCATTAACATCTATCTTAGCTCAGAAAAAGATAGGATGCATAAAAGTGGTGAGAGGCTTGGAGGTGAGACCAATTTTCTTTTTATTTCTAGGTAAAATCGCAATTCTTTTCTTCACTACCTTTCTTCTCACCCAGATGTAGAGTAACTCCGGCTAGCAGCGGTTTCTAGAATGGACACCATAGGCAAAATGGCCTCTTCTACAAATGCCTGAATCTAAACTCAGCATTTTTGAAAAAATTTTGAAAAATGCAAAATGACTCTTGGTAGCTTGGTTTTATCTATAAGGAATTTATTAAAAATATACACAATGTTTCAGTACAATTGGATAATCAGAGGCATATAAAAATAATAAAGTTTTGAGGTGGAAAAAACAAGACAAAGAACACGGTGTAGAAATATGAAAAAAAAAGGCAGTCATGTAGCTCTGCACTAGAGTGCTTGGCTAGTACTACAAAAAGTGTGTGTGGGGGTAAAGAAGAATAAATACATGTCCTTGCCTATAAATGCAAATGATATTGGTCATGGTAACATCAGAAACTAGTGATAGTTAATTGTATTGCTAGAAATTAGTAAAAAAACAATAACACATCTATGGTGCAGATGAGACCTATTTGGATATGGGACATGATGGGAGGGAGAATTTGATATTTCATTTTATATTTTTGCTTTGTTTAGTAGAAATAAAAAGGAATTAGAGAAACAGAATGTATAGGAAAGACTTTGTGACTTTTCCCTGAAGCTGGCCTTTGAGTGAGACAGGCTACTCTGTTTCCAGAGCAAAAAAAGCCTTCTTCCCTCTGAAGACACAAGGACATGAAAAGGAATTGAACACAAAGGCCTTGCTGTTTCCCCAGGGTATTACCATTAGATCATATACCTTAGTCCATCACACTTTCCCACAGCTATCTACTCTTCATTAAAGCCAAATTTAATTTGTTTAGGCCATCATTTTCTTATGATGGTTTCTGTGTTACATAAAAGTTACATTAAATGTATAAACTTTTCTCTTGTTAATGTGTCTTCTCGTAAAGGACCCTAGCCATTGAGCCTAAGCTGGATGGATAGAAGAAAATATATATTTCCCTTCCATACAATATATAACAAATCCCTTTAAGGCTTCTGTCAGGACTAGGTCTCAATTAATTCATTTTTTGTTTCAAATATATTGTTGAATGCTCTTTTGGATAGCTTATACTAATTTTCAATAGTGAGGAAGATCTTTTAAAGCCATGGGCATGATCACGCAGGGTTTCACTAACATGGCTACTTCAGGCTTGAATGTTTCCATCCTTTGTTAATATAAGTGACCTAAGCTGAATACAGCTCATGTGACTAGATGCTTGCATCATGTGACACGTAGGTGAAGATGAGTCTGTAGCCCTGCACACCACAGCATCATCTTCTTTTGCAATTGCCAATTTCATTTCACTAGTTAAATTTGTATGCAATTTCGCCACATAGGGACCTGAGATCTAACAAGCCATATTACTATCAAATCAAGAGACATAAATACAGTAATACATTTGCACTGTTTCTTTTTCTCTTTCTATTTTGTTTCTCTTATATAGCAGATGGAACTGTCAATAATGGATATGATCTGTCTTAGAGAGAGCATCCAAGAATTAAACATTAAGCTTGCCAAATATCACTTGGCCAACCACGGGTAAATTATTTATCTTCTGTAAGCTTCTATTTCTTGTCTATACAATGTAAAAAAGCACACTTTCTTTGGAAGATTGATGTGAGTATGAAATGATCTCCCTAAGTGAGCCTACTTGGTACCCAGCAGAACTTAAAGCCCTTACTTCCTTCTTTCACTTGGATTTAAATTGTTTTCATTCAAAGATTGTGTCTTTCTCATTTTAGTTTAACCTCAGCATCTTTTCTCTGGATCCTCCCAAAAGTTTTTTTTTTTTTTTCTTTTTAATCAATGTATTAGTGATTGAAGATGCCACAGTTACACACACATACACTAAAATGGAGACTTCCAAGTGATAGACATGTTTTCTGTTCTATATAAAGAGTTCCTTTTGATCTTAATTGATTTTAAATCACTGAAGTGACTTTTGGGTGTAGGGCGGGGCTAGAGAGATTCAAAGTGGGAGCTGTTTGCCAAGAAATGAAATCACATGACTAGCAATTTCATTTTTGTTCACAGGTGGGAAAACTGAGTCTGAGCAACATGTGGGACAAACAATTTAAAGCTCTCTTATACAACACCTCCGATCCACTTATAAATTCTTTCAGTTTCATTCTCAAACTATATTTTATATCTGATTACTCTCATGATCCCCACCTAGATCCAAGTCACTGTATTTCTTATCTGGACCATCATGTTTATTTCCTTGTAGGTTCTAATGATTATGTTCTTTTCCTTTACGCAGTGTTTTTTTTTTTTTAATCATATTCCTCACCTGCATTCAATCTCTCATTGGGTTCTCATATAATTAGGCAAATCCAAATATTTATCGTGGCTTCCAAAGTTCCAAACTCCCCAGTCAGGTGCCCTCCTCACCTTGCTCACAGCAAGTTTGCAGCATGGCACTGTTGTCCCTGCTGTTTCTTGGGCTTGGAGAACAGCTCCTCCCTGGGGAGTGGGCTTCTCCCTTATCTGTCCATTATGCATGGTTTGCTCCCTCTGTCATTCTAGCCAGCTAATTCCATCCATTCCCATGAAGTCACTCTCTACCTTCTTGCCTTGCCTTTTGTTTCTTGCTATTATTTAACAGGATATTATGCAGTGTATTTACTTATTTATATAGCACATCTTCTCCATTAACTAGGAGCTCTGTAAAGCAAGATTTTTTGTCTCTCGTTGCTGACACATATGATAACACCTGTCACAGAGCAGATGCTCAGTAAATTGGTTGTACAAATGTGTTTGATACCAGAGCTAAGAAAAGAAAATGTTTCTAAAAGTTGGAATGCTTTATAAATAAAATCTGTAAAAGATTATTTCTAAAAAAGTGTAGAAAAGGGATATGTTCCAGCCAGCACTATGCCTTTGGCATATTTATTACAGCATTATTTCTCACCTTACACATCTGACACAGTGTTTTGATAGCTGCTGTCATGTTCTGAATAGCACCTAGAGCTACTGGAAGAAAAATACAATATAAATGCAAACTAACAATAAACGACCTTTATGTTTCATGCTCCTAATAAAGTATATGAAGTTTTTAATGATTTAGAGAAAAAGAGTTTCTAAAGGTAAAGAAAAAGATGAAATTTAAAAAAATCACTACAGTGTGATTTAAGCAGCAAGAGGTATAAGCATGTAAACCTATCACAATTTAGGATCTAGAGATGTATTTCCCACTATTTAAAAAAAATTCCTTAATAATTGTAAATATATTTGTTGCTTTTATCATCGCAAAGTTTAAGGCAATCAGGCTGTGAGTATATAGACCTAATTACTGATGCTTAACATTATATAAAGGAGAATATTTTGGAAAATTTAATGAGACTGTTCATTGGCATTCCAAAGCTATGGTCTCAAAGTAATCAAGTAGAATAATATGTTTGCCAGGAATGCCTTCAGTACTTTTTTCCACAAATAGCAAAAACCATAAAGACAATACAGCCAATTTAGAGATGTTTAAGTCTTCAACAGAATGTATTAGAAATAGTCTATTCATATGGACTTTCATTTTATTGATTTTTTAAAAAAGTCAAATTTCAATTCTTTGGGTAAAGCCAAAATTATAGTATAATACTAATCTATATTTATAAAAAAAAAAGCCCAAGTTTTGGGTTTGTGATCAATTACTAACATTTTTATACTTTGCCTCTTTGACATCAAAGATAGAAAAATAATAGATTGAATGGTTATTTTCCTTCTTGTGAACACAATGTATGAGAAAGAATGATTACAGCATAACATAAGAACTGCCATTGTTTTGTAAAGCAGTTTATAAACTCTGCCAGGTGAGCACACAGAGAAAAAAATGAAAGGAAGACAGACAGTATATGTGTTCCCAGGTTGATTTGGTAGCTTACAATGATATACACAGGAAGTCTTGACTTGTTTTTCACAAGGGAAGCTAAACTCAAATAAAACATAGCACTAGAATATGTGATTTCAAATTAGAAATAATAATTACAACTGGGATTTGGAAGATTTGAACATGCTAGGAATCCTTGGAGGAGTTGATAAGTTAACGTAAATGTGGAGAATAAATTTCAAAGTATATCAAAAGTCCATTTGTAGTGAAAGTATGAAAATGGTCTGTCATAGATTATAGTTTAGCTTATGAAGAGCAATAGTTCATGAATAGTCTTCCAATACTATCCTTCATGCTACCCCAGAATTTCAAATTCCACTGTGGTCTGAGTCTATCTTTAGATAAAAAATTCAACAGTAAATTATTGTTACTGACTTAATACCAATAGGGAAAATAAGTGAAAAGAAATGATACTAATAAAAAGGGGATTTCCCTTAATCACTTTCTTATGAAGAACTGCAGAGCAAACTGTTGCCAAATGAAAGTGACACTGTCTCCCAGCCTGGCTCAGGACTCTAGGAATATATGGGCAACAGTTACTTTGCCAAGGAACTGCAGTTCAACACCACACTGTCATAACTGCCAAGTGCATTAGAGCACTGAACAATGAGAAGGTACTTAATGGTTCAGAGAGCACATCCATCACCTTTCCCTGCCAGTGCTCATTTGCATACACGTGTGTAGCCCCTGCAGGAGGTGTGAGCTCAGGGGTCTTCCACAGCAGAAATACAGACATTCTCAGGGAAAAGCAGTTCTTCACTAAATTTTATAACCTCATTAAAAATTCCAGGTGTCAGTTTACAGCTTTCCAGACTGACATTTTAAATCAGTTACGTGTACAGTAACTGGCCTAATCTTTTCTGTAAATTGCTGCCTGTGGTTTTCAAAAACATAGTAAATTGCTAGCAATTGATAATGTATCTCTCTCTCTACATGGCTGACTTCACTTCTGCAGTTAACAAGTTAATTTTCAATTAATCATGCACATCACCTATTGTCTAGGCTTTTCGGAAAGCCATTGATTTCAGGGCACAGCTTGCCTATACATATTCCATACTGAATTTAAATTCCTATCATGCTCTGGGCATGTAAGATGAATTGCATGCAGGACATAACAACTATACCTGCTGTCTCAGGATCTCAGTAAATGATGAGTATAGTTTGCTATACAATCAGTGCCTCTAATGCCGGATGCTGTTTTGAAGTAGGACACAGCAATCACTCATGCTAATGTTAAAAAATCCTTAATATTTCAAAATAGCTTTAATATTTCTAATATTTCTGAGGAGGCATTTTCTGCACTAATTCTACAATTACAGAGCAAGAATAAGTGATGAATTGTATCTAAAAGCTAGAGAATCAGATGGCCCATTTAGAAAGGATGCTGTCAAACCACTGCACATTGTTCTTGAAATGGGGTCAAATAAAATCCCCAGAGAGCTCAAACAAATTGAATTTTTGTTGCTAAAATAAGTATAAGTATAAAGTGCTTGTTATGAAAGAACTTCTTAACACCGTTTTCTTTCAGCAGGCATACTTTCTTAAGGAGATTATGTTGGAAGCTTATTTACCTTTTCAGGAAATACTTTTTGAATCAGTATTGGCTTGGACTAAATAGTGGAATTCAGCAGAGAAGCATTCCAACATTTGAGGAGCACATTCGTCTATTTATATTTGGCAAAATTGCCTCCAGACAATCTCAAAGGTATCTCCGATAGACTTGCAATTTCTGCTAATAGATATTTACAGGCCACTGACAGATGTGCTCTGTAACTTGATATCAACCATGTTTAGAATTGTCCCTGCAAGATCACCTTCAAAGGGTAGTGACCTTCTAACATACTAAGCCATGGAGTTCGCACTCCAATGTATGCTGGCAGAGAGGAATTCTGGGAAAAGTGAGTAGAATGAAGATAGGTGAACCAACATAAATTCATTATAGAAAATTTTAAAAAGTCAGAGTTTAGGCTCTTTTCTCACGGATTTTATATCAATAATAGCATACTTTGTGAAGTTCTACACGTCACTTGAAATTTCTTTACTAAGAATAATACATTGCTAATCTAATTTCCTGAGACGGTTGCGTTCATTTTGGTAAAGACTGTTTCCAGTTCTGCGGTATTAGAGTTAGGTTTCTCTCCGTTACAATGACTCTCACTACATTTTATTGTTATGGCTTGCATTTAGATATCCCCTCAGAGCCTCATGCAGTCACAGGTGGGGCTTTTTTGGAAATGATTCGTGGAGCACTGCTAGGCTCAAAGGCACAAGGATTAAGGGTTTGAGTGCTACCTGCCCTACGTGGTCTGAACAAGATAAAAGAGGCAGAAAGACACCGTTAAGATCCCTTGTTGCCTTTACTACCTTGGGCACACCACGTTGTTTCTTCTCTGCCATCCTTGCCTTGGAGCCAGCCAATTATGGGCTGAAACCTCTATCAACTGTAAGCCAAATAAACTTTTCCCCCTTTAATTCCCAGTGCTAGGGTATTGTGTCTCAGCAACGAGAGAAAAGAAACCTAAACAAGAGAGAAAATAGAGTATTTGTCTCTCCACGTTCGGTTTATTTCATTAAATATGATATCCTTCAGTTCATCCGTAATGTTGGGAATGACAGTTTATTCCTTTTTTGGCAGAATAATATTCATTATCGATTACCACATTTTCTTTATCCATTCATCTATTGATGGGAACCACTGCTGATTCCATATCTTGGCTATTGTGAATAGTGTTGAAAGGCACATGAGAGAGGTATTTCTTTGATACAAGTACTGTGGAGTGGGGAAGCTGCTGATTTTAACATGCACACATGCTGCCAATTGCTGCACACACAACAAATGTTTTATTTTTCCTGTATTTCTACGATTGCTGAGTCAGATAACAGGCAAAGATGAATCAATGCTAAACTTCTCCAAAGTGCAGAGAGACATCAGCTTATCCCTGATGATCAGACCTCAGAGGCCTCTTGTGTTCTCTCTCTTATTTCTCTCACTCTGTTGCTTCTGCTCAGAGTGGCCTATATTGAGACCAGCCAAGTCTGCCAAATCTTCTGGGGAATCTTCACTCTAGGCATTTTTTTTGTTTTGTTTTCTTCACTATTAGTCCAAGGACAGGACATGTAGCATGGAGTCTTTTGTTTCTTGACTCCCTTCCATGAGCAGGGTGACAATGTAGTCAGCATATCAGACAGTCCTACGGGGGAACACACTGACTTGTTAGGTACTTTACACCAAAAAGTATCTCACTGCACTCTATGGATTGGCACAGTGTATGTACAAGCTTGCATCGTGAAACATCAAACCAGCTCCTTAGTATTTTCATTTTTGGTGCCATTCTTCACCCATTCATTTCCTACATAGTTTCCTATACATTTGGCTTGATCTCAAACTTCTGCTTTCCCACTACTCTCAAACTATCTTTTCTGAGACGGAATCAGAGCTCTTGTGCTAGGGAACTTCATAGTGCAATGCTGGGCTTCTAGTGGTTGCCATATGTAGGCAATTTACTAATCAGATGCTCAGATATTTTAGAATCATCTGTGTTCAAGACCCTATCTGAGAAACCACAGACTACTAGTTCTTTATGCTTTTGCAGCACAGTAACTCATATAGATGCTTTTTTTGTGCATAAAGACTTTCTGGATAGGAGTATTCTTATTTTTGATTGCCCATCTAACAAGCTAGATGGGAAAATTTGAAACTGAAAAGATTTGTGTTCTGCCTCTGAAATATACTTGGTAGTAGTGTTGAATATTTGTTATCATGGGTTAGGCTCCTCTGTTACTGAAAGGCTCTTCTGCTTACTTCAATCAGAATTTGACTGTGTGATATATTTTTTCTTATAATATACCCAGTGGTATGCATTAATATTTTTGCTTACAAAGTAAGTAAATGTAACTAAAACATGTTTATGTGTTATCATAATGCCTTTTAAATTCTTTTGAACAATTAAAAATGTCACCTGAAATTCTCCACTACCAAGATTGTACTGTCATTTCACAATAAAGAAATTGCGTCTTCTACACAAACATCACAAGAAAATCTGAAATCTTAATGGCATTTAAACATGTTCTCTTTGTCCTACATACTGTTCTTGTTCTTCTAAAGTGGTTTTACTGTTCAGTTGACTGCATGAAAAATTCTACAGTAATATTTGTATATTGTCTTTAAAAACAACAAAACCATTTTCAAATAAACTTTAAAAGCTTGGTTTCTTTGCAGCACCAAATTTTCTTAGTAATAATGCTTAAATGAAATTTGAGGATTACTTTCATCTGCATCTCTCGAAAGACCAGTGATTTGGAACATTTTTTCATATATTTATTTGCTGCTTTTACTTCTTTGCCTGAGAAATGTCTGTTCATTTCAGATGCCCATTTTTGAATTGGGTCTTTATGTTTGGGGGCTGATTTTTTTGACTTCTTTATATATTCTAGATAATTGTCCTTTGTTTGAGAAGCAGCTGGTAAAAATTTTTGCCCCACATTGTAGGTTGTCTCTTAGTTCTGTTGATGCTTTCTTTTGCAGTGCAGAAGCTTTTTAATAAGGTGAGATCCCAGTTGTTGATTCTATCTGCTAGTTCCCATGCTACTGAGGATTTGTTCATAAAGTCTTTTCCTATGCCAATGTCTTCAAGAGTTCTGTCTAACTTATCTTCCAGCAAATTAGTGTTTCTGTTTTAATATTTAGATCTTTAATCTGCTTTGCTTTTAATTTAGTGCATGGTGAAAGATAAGGGTCTAGTTCTAAACTTTGGCAGGTTGAAATCCAGTTTTTCCAACACCATTTATTAAAGAGGCTATCCTTCCTTCAGTGGGGATGGTCAGCTCCTTTGTCAAAGATGAAGTAGCTGAGTACATCTGGAGTAGTTTTTGTGTCTTCCAATCTGTTCCACTGAGATTATACCTCACCCCACAAAGAATGGCTGCTATCAAGAAATCAACCAATAACAAATATTGGCAGGGTTGTGGGGAGAAAGGAACCCTTCTCCATTGTTGGTGGGAGTGCAGACTGGTGCAACCACTATGGAAATCAATACAGAGATACCTCAAAGAAGTAGGATTAGAGGTTCCATCTGACCCAGCCATCCCTCTGCTGGGTATCTTTCCAAAAGAATTAAAAGAATCATATCACAGTGATATATGTGCACCTATGTTTATAGTGGCATAATTTTTAATAGCTAAAATTTGGAAACAGACCATTTACCTATCAGTTGGAAACCGGATAAAGAAGATGTGGTTTTTCTGTAAAATGATATACTACTCAGCCATAAAGAATGAGAAATTAGATTCATTCATAGGAAAATGGATACATATGGAGGATATACTCCAAAGTGAAATAAATAAGTCACACATGTAAATGCCAAATAATTTCTCTGGTGTGAATAAACTATAATAGTACATAAGATCCTAATGAGATAATTGACAATGCGGAATAGGAAGAAAAGGGCTAAAGGTGTAGGGAAAATGGGAAGGGTAGGGGAAATGTAAAAAGGGAAAAGAAAAAAATATGAGAAAATGAAAAAAATGGAAATAAAGTGTTTGTAAATGGGGAGGGGAGGAGGGAGTGAAGGGAGGGCGGGGACAAGGGGAAAAAATGAGAACCAAGACCTGTCATGTAAAGGTACAAGATCCCAATGATGAATGTAACTGTACTGTATACCTAAAATATATAAATAAACTCAATTAAAAAAAAGAAAAAAGAAATTTCAGGAGCCATGGTCTACTTAGAATGTTTTAGTATTATATAATAAGAAGCTTAACAAACCTTTTTGCACAGTAATAATTATACACTTATTAAAAGAAATGTTGGTTTATTGAAGTTAAGAGAGAATTTGCCATATTTAGAAATTAATCAGCAGAAGTACATTGCAGATGCTGGGACACATCCAGGCCAGCCTGAGGCCCAGATCCCTGGCTACCTGTAGCACCAGTTTAAGGCTGGTTCTGTAAAATTATGCCTACTTCCTGTCTTCTGTCTCAGTGCAATGTGCACCATTGTATGTAAAAGGCTTACCCAGGTTTGTCTGGATTTGGCTCCAAGTTGAGCGTTCAGTTCAGCCCTGTATTCCTTCATTGTTCTTGCGTCAGTGATTCCCTTACTAATTCTTGCATGGTGGATCATAAGAATGTCAAACAAAGAGTAGAAACGTGATGTCTCTTAAGACTCTGGCTTAGAATTGGCATGCATGCAATTACTTTCACCCACACTCAGTTCATAAATGTAGGTTGCAAGGCCAAGTCCAACTTGAGTGCATTCTAGCACATTTCAATATCATACGACAGATTGGAGAGCTGAGAATAATAACCTGATTGACGTACGAGGGTAGAGAAGAGAAAGGTAAGAAGATGGTAGGGCCTGATGAGAACACAAAGCCTCTGAACCAACACTGGCAGTGGTCTTCTCCAGACTACAGTTTTAGGATGAGAATGACCCATGTTTGTTTATATCACAGTTTCTACTTGCAGCTGAAAACATTCAAAATAATATAAAGCAGTTGTATTTTAATTTCACTGTTTCTTTACCTATGGGCATTGAAACAGTTTCCAATTTTACATTTTCACATGTGCACTTTTATGAACAAAACTGCAAAATTTCCTAAAAATGATAAGTGGATGAGTTAATATACTGTACATCAAAATTTTAAAAGTAGTTATTCAGAGTACAAGACATAGACAAAAGAAGACCTTCTGTTACACAACAGGCACATGCCATTGAGCTAAATCGCCGGCACAAGTCTTTCTGGTACAAAAACGAAACAGATAATAGCACAGAACATTCTTTTCAATGAACTAAGAGAAAATAGTAAGAATGAAGCAAATTAACATATATGTTAAAGTATTTTTAAAAAATAGATTAGGCAATTTAGGAAAATAGTTGAATTTCCTACTTCTTTCTGTGTATCTTCTATTCTTCCCTTTATTTGTGCACATATATTTTGAGTTTCACATGTAAGAGAAACCATGTGATATTTGAGCTTGCCTGTCTGACTTACTTCACTTAACATTATGTATCCATTTACCTACAAATGCCTTAAATATATCTTTCTTTACAGAAGAGCAGCAAATTTGCCTTATCTATTCATCTGTTGATAGACATATATGCTGTTTCCAAGAGATTTTTCTACTATAAATTGTTCTGCTATAAACATGTGTATATATGTTTCCCTCTAATAAGACGATTTTAACTCCTTTGGGAAGATACTAGGAGGGGAATGGTTAGGACAAATAAAATTTCTTTTTTTTTTTTTTTGAGGAATCTCCACACTAATTTTCATGGTGGTTGCATTAGTTCATATTCCCACCTACAATGTAGAAGAGTTCCTTTTCCCCTAATCTTCTGCAGTATTTGTTATTATTAGATTATTTGAAGATCACTATTCTTTCTGGGGTAAGATGACTGGCTTTTCAATGTAGTTTTAATTTGCATTTATGTAATGCCTAGAAATGTTGAGCATTTTATTCTTGTGTTTATCGGCCATTTGCACTTCTGAAAAGTGTCTGTTCATTTTGGTCACCCATTTTTGGATGGGGTCTTTTATTTTGGAAAGTATAATTTTTTGAGTTCTTTATATATTCCACGTGCTAATCTTAGTCTGATGAATAGCTGAAAAACATGTTTTTCTCATTCTGTAGTTTCTCTTCACTCTGTTGCTTTTCTTGGCTGTGCAGAAGCTTTTTAATTTGATATCAGCCTACTTCTTGTTTCTTGGTATTATCTCTTATGCCGCTGGGGTTCTGTTCAGAAAGTTCTTGTCTATGTCTTCAAGAGTTGCCATCTATTTTATCTGAAATCTAGGAGATTGTGTGTGTCTGTTTTAACATTTAGGTCTTTGAATCATTTTGCATTTTAGTTAAGTACATAGTAAGTTATATCTTCTGCATATGGCTATTCAATTTTTCTACTATCATTTAGTAAAGAGGCTATCATTCCTTCAGTGTATGTTTTTGGCCCCTTTGTAAAAGGCCAAATAGCTCTATGTGTCTGGTGTTGCTTCTGCTTCTTTTGCGAGGTTTCATTGATCAGCATGCCTGTTTTTGTGGCAATAGCACGCTCTTTAATTTCTTTATAATATAACTTCAAGTCAAGTTTGCAGTCCATGTGCCTTGCTTTTACTATCCAGGACAACTTTTGTAATTGTAGGTCTCTTCTGGTTTCACATGAATGTTAAGGTTGTTTTTTCCAGATCGGTGAGAAAGTATTTTGATTGGGATTGAACTTAATTTGTATATCATATTTGGTAGTATAGCCATTTTGATTATATTGGCCTTGTTTATCCTGGAACAGGAGATTTCTTTCCTTTTCCTGATGTCTTCCTTTGTTTCTTTCTCAGAATGGTATAATTTTCATTGCAGAGGTCTTTCACTTCCTTGGCTAGATTAATTTGTTGTTACTGAAATCTTTTTCATGTTAATGTGAATGGTTCTGTTTTCCTAATTTCCTTTTCAATGAGTTCATTATTAGTGTATAGCAATTCTACTGATTTTTGTGTGCTTATTTTGTATTGTTATAGTGCTGAATTTGATTATTAATTCTAGGAGTCTTTTGGTGGAGATTTTTGGGCTTTGTAAGTAAAAGATCATGCTATATGCAAATAATGATTCTTTGACTTTGTCTTTTTCTATATGTATCCCTTTTGTTTCTTTCTCTTGCCTGATTCCTCCGGCTCATGTTTTGAGGACTATGCTGGACAAGAGTCATGACAGTTGACATCCTGTCTTCTTCCTGATTTTACAGAGAAAGCTTTCAATTTTTCCCTATTTACCATGATGTCAACAGTAGGTTGGCCATAATTGCCTTTTTATCAGATTGAGATAAGGTCTTTGTATACTTATTTTCCTTGTTGTTTTTATTATGAATGGAAGTTGGATTTTTCACAAAGGCTTTTTCCGCATCTCCTGAGACAATCATGAGATTTTTGTCCTTGCTTGTTTTTACAGGATTAATTACATTTATTGATTTGTACGTGTTGAGCCATCTTTGCATCCCTTGGATGAAGCCTACTAGGTCATGGTATATGATCTTTTGGATGATTTGCTACATTCTGCTTGCCAATAACTTGTTCAGGATTTTTTCATCTATGTTCATTAGAGAGAGTAACCTATAGTTCTCTTTTTTGGTTGGGTCCTTCTCTGGTTTGGGGACCAGGATAATGTCAGTTCTCAAGAATGGTTTTGGAAGTGTTCACTGCCTCTTAATTTTATTACAAATTCTGAGCATCACTGGTGTTAGTTCTTCCCTGAAATTCTTGTGAAATTGAGCTGTGAATCCAATAGGTCCTAGACTTTTCTGAATTGATTTAGAGCTTCAATTTTGTTCCCTGTTGTTGAGTTGTTCAAGATTTTTAAGTCTTCTTGGTTCGGGGTTAGTAACTCATATGTATCTAGGCATCTCTACATTTCTTCTCAATTCTCCAATATTTTGGCATGTATGTTTGTGAAGTAGTTGCTAATAATTTCCTGGATTATGGAGTTGTCTGTTGTGATTTTACATTTTCAATTTTTAAAAAATTAATTTTATTGGTACATTTAAGGTATAAAATATAATGACATTCATCACTGGAAATTTGCACCTTTCTATAATCCATCTTGGTTCTTATTTTTTCCTCATTCCCCTGACCTCTCTTCAACCTGTCCCCCCTCCCTAGCTACAAAGACTTTGTTTCCATTTTCTTATACTAATTCCATTCCCTTCTTTTCTTTCCCCTACCCCTCTCATTTCCCCATTCCCCTCTTCTTCATTTTTTACATTATCTATTATACCTTTAAGTGAAATAAATAAGACACACACGTGTAAATACCAAATAGTTTCTCTAGTCTGAGAAACTGAAAGTGTAAATAAGGACCCTTTTCATTTTTAAGTGTATCCATTTGTCTTTTCTTTCCTTTTTTTTTGTAGTATAATTGACTAATAAGTTTCATCTGTTTTGTTTATTCTCTCAAAGTACAAGATCTTTGATTATCTTTACTGTTTTTTCAGTGTCCATTTCACTGATTTCTGCTTTGACCTTATTTCTCCATCAACTTTGAATAATTTTGGATGATATATCAGTCTGTGTTGGAAGTTGTTTTAGAGCTTGAAACATTTCATTCCAAGTTCCTTTTGCCTTTAATGTTTATGTTGAGAAGTCTGTTGTAATTCTAGTTTTCTTTACAAGACTTTGAGTCTCACTAAGATTTACTTCCCAAGGGAGAGTACATTGTGACGTTATTCCTCAGTTGGGTCTTTAATAAGTGGATGGATACTCATAGCCATGACAATCATCTTCAGTGAGTATTACAGACAGCTTTCAGAATAGCTTCTAACATATATACTAATTTATTAGTCCAGAACCCCAACTATTTTGCTATTACAAGGAACTGAGCATGTAGTTTTCCAGTGTCCATTGAGATAATTCATTTCATGATAAATAAAATAGTATGTCATTATTGTCATTCTAGAAGTATGCCTTAATTTGTTAGATTACTAGGGTGTTATTTGACAGATATATTGTTGTAAAATACAGACATTTTGTACAGGTACAAAGCTCTCCCTCTCGATGTCTAAAAATGCCACATCTGTTGAAAGGTGCTCAATAAGGAAGCAATTATCAAAAGAAAAGAAATTTTACCTTCAAAGCATTTTAGTATAATCAGTAAGGTGTAATTATGTAAATAGTAAAGAAATAATATCATTTATCATTAATTTAGCTTATAACTTCCATCAGGAGAAAAATTCAATGAGACAAAATACATTTAGGATGTTTGTAAAAAATAATAGATTAGATTGTAAGCAACTAAAAGAAACTACGCATTCTTTTTGTATGTAGTTGTTCCTATGCAGAGCTCTGGATTGGCTATCTAAAAATTTTTCACTGAATGGGCCTCCCCACAGCCAAAATATATAAGAAAGTTAAATCTTGAAGGAAAAATGAATCTTTATTAAGAAACTAACTGTCCCAGTTAGCTCACAAGACTATTCAGGCTAGGTGATAAGAATGAGCCTTGGGAAATAATTATTTCTTTGATGTTATCTGTCGGCACAGGTGAACTGTTCAACAGAAGATTTTCACAAGAGAATACAACCCTTATGAATAAGAGACTCAACTTGAATCAAAAGGTGCTATAATTGTTTCTTGGGAAAGTAGTTTAAATTTCTTTAAGAATCAAAATATCCACAAATCAGAATGTATAGTGGCCAAAACACGACAGTGAAACAAATGCAAGAAGGTTTTCCTTCTGTGTATAAAGCAATATGGTGTAATGAGAATCATCAAGACCAGACATCCGCATGACTGCAGCAAGTCAGTCTCTCCTATCTGAAGTTCCTCATCTAAAAAGTTAAGAGAGTAATAGCTACTTTAGAGTTACGGGTGAAATAGAGAAGCCAAGAAACAGTACCTGTACAATGTAGAGAATCCATAAAAGTTGGTCCATCTTTCTTGCCTCCTGCTTGTAAGATTTTAGAAGGCCCTTATCAAAGTTTATAGTTAATATAAGATAAATATTCATAGAATTAATTGTATGCCTATTTTGGTCTCCTGTACAATCATATACAAACTTCTATGAAAATGTGACTAATGAAAAATTCTCCAAGATAAATCCCACACATCTTTCAAGAAAAATCAATTAGGAGAAATATTAGCTTAAAGTTTTCACAATTTGAAGTAATCAAAAAATGCCAGTAAGTAGTCAGATTGTTTAGGAATGAAAAGAGTAGAAGTTGAGTTGTCAACATAACTTATTTTTCAGTATCTTTAAATATAGCAAATGAGATGAGTTTTCCTATTTACAGACTGAATGTATTCCTAGGGAGGAAAAAAATGACTTCAATTCCTGTAACTTGGAAAGAAGCAGCAATAACTTATTAATTGTGCCCTTGATGATCGTAAGATATGGCAGGAAAAACAGCCTCAGAGACTTCCAATGATACTGAAAGTACTTCTAAAGGGAGCAGTAAAGACTCTAGGAGAATCTGCCTGCAGATGTATATCAAAAACCTATTTACATGTTGAAGGGAAGGATTTAATTAATAGCATTGCAGCTGTGCAGTTAATATGCAGATCTGAGGTCCTCTCACAAGGGGCTGTTTCCTATTTTTAAACAAGTCACTTAGTCCTGCAGTTTTTTCCTTTAGCAATTCTTGCATAGTAATGAATGTAGGTCCCACAGGTTTTCAGGATAAGAATCATTAGTCTGTTAATTTCAAAAGTAATAATAAAAACGATGATGTTGATGGCAGTAAAGAAAACCACCATTTATTGAGACACCACAATATGCCAAGATCCTTTTTGAGCCCATATATGCTTATTTCATTTGTTCCACAACTCACTAATGTTGGTGCTATGGTTTTCCTCATTTTCTCATAAAGGAAACTGAGATTTTTTATAAGATTACATAACTGCAGATGCTTTCAATTACCTACACACGATCATGCACACAGCACAACCCCACACTGCTTAAAAGCAATAACACATTTCCATCAAGTGCTATGTGATGTGAGCAGAAGGAGGGTGCTTAAGACCACAGTGACAAATGCCACTTCAGGAATGGTTACCAGATAAGATAAAGACAAAGTGAAAATCCAGAGGTTGTAATAAAAAAAACCTCATGACAGGCCAGAGGTATAAGTGTTCATATCCATATAATGTACACAATCAATCTATAAGAATGACTAAGTAGTACTTGTGATGTTACAATTGTCTCTCACTCATGAGAATGCACCAATTTTTTACTGAAATTACCTTTCACTGATTTTTGGAATTGGATCTCTAATCTCAGGCCCTGTCCTGCCTGGAAAAGAAGCAGATGGTGGTTCCAGATGGGACATTCCTATCCTCCCCCCATTATATCTTGGTAATTTAAATTGCGAGCAGATGGACAACAGCTGAACCCTCTTCCCATCTATGCAAATTTCTGACAAGACTGTCACCTCGCTGAGCATTCAAGGTTTACCTAGCTCTGTGCTGATCTCAACCCAGTTCTGAGGCCTTTTGACTGACTGAGCCCTTGTCTTTCAAGCACAGTTCTCTCTAGATGGACTGGACAGAGACAGTTTCTGTCAAATTTAACCCAGGAAACTGAACACAGTTGGGAATCTGATTTCTGAAACAAAGCGTGATTTTCATTTCAGACTTTGTTTTAGTTTTGATAACATGACCTTCTATTAGCTATTACTCAAAACTTCCCTTCTTCATTTCCTCATACATTTTTTCTTTTTTATAAATTAATTAAAAGGTTAATGTAATAAATAAAAACCAGACTCAAATAAAATATATACATATATATTTAAAGATTTTTTTCAAAATATCTGAAAATTGAAATCAAATGATACAATTAGAAAAGCTGGATTTCAAATAGAGAATTCTTATAACTAAATCACATGAGAAAGATCTAAGTGAGGTGATTAAGAGATGGAAGGAAGGGAAAAAAGGGGAGGAAAAAGGGATAAGAACAGGAATTTAGGTTGTTATGTACATGTACCAACTCCATACAAGGAATGTAAACATCATGTATTGCAAACATGTACTAATACAAATTAAAAAATAAAGATAAACAAATCCTGTACAAACTAATGTAAATAAATACTACAGTGAAAAATCCTATTCTAGAAATCGATCCCACAAAAATTTATTGCATCATAAAAAAGCATCATAAATCAGTGAGAAGTCTACTAAGTGGGTATTATTTGGACTCTTAAGAAAAGCATCTGTTCAGATTGTCATTTTGCACAATGCAGAAAAATTAAGCTCCAGAAGGTTAAAGACCAAAGTATTGATAGTTTAACATAAAAGGTAAAAGAATATAAGATATTAACAAAAAAGGAAAAAAAAACTATTGAGCACATTTGAAGATGCTAAATATATTTTTCTTTTTTAAATTATTTTAATAGTACATTTAATGTATACAATATAGTGACATTCATTGTTGGAAATTTGTAATAATATAATCAATCTTGGTTCTTATATTTTCCCCATTCTCCTGCTAATATTTAAGAAATCCTAATAAAAGAAATAAGAAAGGCCAGGGATGTGTATCCCTGGAAAATTAGCTGTATTCCACCCCAAAATAAGAAAGAGAATTCATTTATTGTAGACAGTCTTTATATTCATTTTTCTGCAGTTAATAGGATACTTTTTGGAGAAGAAATTTAGCAAAATGTATTAGGGACTTTTACTGTTTTATAATAAGAAAGAGCAAAAACACACTATGTTTTCTTGGAAATGTTTTTCATTAAATTTATTTTTTAAAAGTCAGTGTGTAAATTTCCACTACAATACCATTTCAGCAACATTTAAGAGAAACAGAGAAAAGCCATAATGATGCAACACATCTAAAATAAACTTCAATCAAAATGTGAATTTCTGTTGTCTGAATGGTTGAAGCCAAAGTATTATTTCTTGTCTGTCTAGTTTCTATGACTTTTTTTTTGTAACTCTTATAGTTTTACATTATAATGAGAAAAGGCATTCTTACCCCAAACAACTCTTACCCTTGGGGATGAGGGGATTAAGGGTGGTGGACTCAATTAATTGTCCTTTTCCA
Organism: Fukomys damarensis; assembly: GCF_012274545.1. Taxonomy (NCBI): domain Eukaryota; kingdom Metazoa; phylum Chordata; class Mammalia; order Rodentia; family Bathyergidae; genus Fukomys; species Fukomys damarensis. The sequence goes on from NW_022900917.1 coordinate 47,891,831, forward strand.
GTAGAAAAAAAATGTATTTAAGGATTTTAAAAAGCTATCATTTAAAAATGTACTAAGATGTAATAGGATTTTAAAAAGTCTTTAAATGTAGCCTGTTTCCACCATTTGAGTGGGTAGCATTTCTCATAAGCAGGGTAGAGGGTTCACTTTTAAGGAACACATTTGTTGCTTTTTTTGTTTTTGGTACCAGGGATTGAGGGACCTTGCTCTTGCAAGGCAGGCTGCGGCACCAGTGACCTAAATACTCAGCCCAGGAAAACATTTGGTTGTCTTTTTTTTTTTGTGGTACCAGGGATAGAACTCGGGTCCTTGCGCTTGCGAGGCAGGCCACTGAACCGCTGAACTAAATCCCTGGCCCTAGTTAAGTCAGCTAAATACTCAGCCCAGGAAAACATTTGGTTGTCTTTTTTTTTTGTGGTACCAGGGATAGAACTCAGGTCCTTGCGCTTGCGAGGCAGGCCACTGAACCGCTGAACTAAATCCCTGGCCCTAGTTAAGTCTTTAAGGGATAAGAAAAGATCACTGGACAAGTGAGGACGAGACATGAGTTGGGCAGATCTTGATTTTTCTATATAAAGGCATAAGAATTTTAATATCAGATTGTACCTTGAGAGATAGATGAACAAATAATGACAAACAACACAGGTATATGGAGTCCTCTTGGCAGAAGGCTAAAGAGAAATATCCTGAGGAAATGGCCATGGACTGCAAGAACTTTGGTGTCAATTTAACCCTTGCCCAATAGATACTAGGATCATGTGAGATCATAAAGTTATTTGGGAAATATTCCTTCATCCTCTATTATATAGGAGTTTGGGTAATGCTAGCAATAATTGTTTGTTACATGTTTAATACACTTACCCCAAGAACCATCTGGATTTGAAGTTTTCTTTGTGGAAAGGCTTTAATTATATATTTATGGTTGCCCATATTTTCTATTTTTGGTTGTGTTACCTTTGGTAAGTAATTCTGTAAAGGATTTTGTAAATGTTTTATCTGTCAAACTTATTGAAGTGTTTTAATTTTCCTGCTAGTATTTTGGCATCTATCGGATTCGTATTGATGTTTCACCTTTACTAAAATTGATAATTAGTATTATTTTTTATTTTTTCTTGATCAATTTCATTAGCCAGCTGTCATTTTATTAATCTTTCAAATGCACAAGCTATAGGATCACAGCTACATTTACACTGCTGTCCTTTTATTTATTAGATGGAAGAATATGTTGTTAATTTTTAAATTTCCTTCTTTTACATATTAATTTAAATATTACATATTAATTTATTTTTTCTCTGAATATTACTTTCAATTAATCTATAAATATTAATTTGTTGTTTTCTTTATATGTGTACTTCAAAAAGAAATTCCTTTAAATTTCTTCTTTGATTCATTGATTATTGAAAATTGTCCACTTTCATATCCAAATAGATACAGATTTTTTAGCAATTTTAATGCTGTAAATTTGAAATTACTGCTTGTATGTGTGTGTGTGTGTACTCTGAACTATTTCAGTAATCAGGCATTTATTGAGACTTCCTTATGATATAAAACACATTTTTAGTCATTGTTCCATATGCATTTGAATAGAATACATATTTTACAGTTTTGAGTGTAATGTTCTTTATATGTGAGTAAGACAATCTGATTGACAGTATTGTCCAAATCTTTTATTTTTACTGGATTATGTCTATTTTTCTATCAATAATGAAAAATGTGGTCATAAACTCTCTGCTTATCTTTCTGGATTTGTGTGTTTCTCCCTTTTTGTCAGTCTTTGCTTCATATGTTCTAAAATTTTTCTCTTTGGTATGGCTTAGGCTTATTATGCCTATTTGATATGTTGATCTTGTTTTAATTATAAAACATTTACTTTATCTGTATCAAAAGTCCTTGACTTGAGGTCTACTTTACTTTCATTACTAATATCATCAGAGAGGTTTTCTTCTGATTAATGTTTGTACAACATATATTTTTCATCCTTTTAATCTGAATGTATGTATGTATTTATATTTAAAGTGTATTTTATATTGGTAGCATTGGGTATTGTCTTCTCAAAAATCTAGTGCTCTCACTTCTGTCTTCAGTTGGAGTGTTTAGTCTACTTGCACTTCATATGGTTATTGATAGAGTTGGTTTTTAATCTACCATGTTAGTATTTGTTTTTGTATGATGTGCTTTGGCTTTTCATTGTTATTATTTTATGCAGTACTTTTTTTTTTTTTTGGTGCTGGGGATCAAACTCGGGTCCTTGCGCTTGCGAGGCAGGCCACCGAACCGCTGAGCTAAATCCCCGGCCCAATGAAGTACTTATTTATTCTAGTTACTCTTGAGCAGTGATTCTCAATCTTTTTGGCCTCATAACTCTTAAAAGTTAATGAATATCCCAAATAGTTTTGCTTACGTTGACTACATTCATCAATATTAATCTTATGATAAACTCTGAGGAATTTTTAAAACGTAAGAGCACAAGTACCATTACTCTTCTAAATATTGCCAGAATCTCTATTTGAATGCTTACTGGCCTATGGGACTATTCACTGCCTTTCAGAGAATCAGGACTGTTTTCACTCTATGGATGCAAATTCTTAGCAAAAGAGCAATGTGAAGTACAAACTGACCAAGTATAGGCTATGTATGTCACTGGAACAGTTCCTCAATTCACAGACACGATGTGGATTTTATTCTGAATACACTCTTTGGAGAAAAAGTCAATATTTCAAAAATTTGTTTGTGAAAAAAGATCAACGTGTAGAATGGCTTCTAGTAACCGATCCAATAGAACAATTCTACGAAAGTTCATTATGAACTAGCGGTAGACAAGGAGCTCTAGAAAGTTAATAAAAAACTAGCACACATGGAGGAGGAATTTCTTACCCAGCGCAATCCAACCTGGAATAGTGACAGAGGTATGTGTATTTGTCACAAGTCCTTAACTGTGTTCTATTTTTTTCAGATTCCATTTCTTACAGACTCCTGTTGAGGCTGCACAATGGCGAGCCAAGGAGATGTTTCCACTCTTAGAGGCGGTGAAAAGAAGGTCAATAGACAATCTTTAAGATGCTCTTTTTGGAATTATCTTTCATTTTAATGATCGAGAACACTTGTTTGATTTCTTAGTGGCATTTGAACAGGTAATAAAATGAACAACCAGGATTGCTATATGCACATTTTTTTTCAGGGTGAAGAGATGTGGGTTCCCTCTGGGATTCTTTTTTTTTTTTTAATTGAGTTTTTAAACCTTGTACCCAAATGAGGGAAAAAAACCCTTAACATGTGCTCACAAAAGTAACTCAGCAGTGGTGAGAACACATGTGAAATGAGTGACTGCATCTATTTAATTTATTTTTATCACTTTTCATGGAGTTGTTTTGAAGTTTACCTGAATTTCCACATATAATATACATAAACAGGGTTAACAGTCAACAAACATTTACTGCTGTCATTATTAGCAAAGCTGGCCCTGTTATGATATTTCATACAGACTCAGCAGGGTTAAATGATTTGCTAATGGAACGTAGTGAATAAATGTTAATGACAGGATTTGCGCTAAAGACTCATAATTTAAAATTCAGCCTTCTTTCAACACACTATGATGCCAATTCCACAGGAAAAATTTTTTCTTGTTTAATCTATTCCAAATCAGTTTATATGGAAGAAAATAAAAGATTACTTTTAGGCAGTGAAATAAAAATATGATTTAAAATGACCAAACCATAAGTAAAAAAATGCTAAGGATTGAAAATGCTTATTAGTCATAATTGTTTTATCATAAGATTTGTATTTTAAGGTTACTTCATAATCTGCATTTGCAGATGATACCTGAATGTAGATTTAAGTAACTTTTTTTCTTTCTTACAAATTAGTGTTCAGGTACATTCAGTACCACAAATATTTATGGCAGGTGGTAATACATATACACGGAACTCAATACTGGAAATGTTATTTCTGCTTCCTGAATACATTTGTCAATGTGAGACACCAGTGACAGGTTCTAGTTTTAAAGTTACAGTATAGAAATTGTAACCATTGTTCAAAGTTCTAGAAAAGCATCCTTTCAGAATTTTTGCTATTAGGCTGAATCAAACATGCTTTGCTGTCATTTGGACTTCAACAGAGCCTTACAATTCCAAAAGCATCTGTGCTAGTCAAGACAGATTTTTCTAAGAACTAAACCGAAAATGCAAAAAGACCATTACATTATTTATAATTTGAGGTTATCATAAGACAGTACAATAACTAGCACAAGTATACTTGATAATGAGATATCTAAAAATAAGGAAAATATACTCTGCAATTATACTGTTCAGTTTGTTCTGTTTCTTTTCTATAAGAGAAAGTTGCGGTTAACATGACACATTTTTAAGAACCACAGCTAGAAATTTAAAATCATGCTCACATTTGGGTGACAATCAAAAGACACTTTGCAGGGGGCATGATAAAAATTATGTACTCTTGAGACATAACTGGGCAGAGAGAAATAGCATGTGCTTCACCCTCTGCATTAAGATAACCTTTTTCTCTCTGATCAGATCAGGACTTTGGAATAGGAGTCATCACACTAATGCCTTTAATGCCTTTATGTATTTAGTAAATATGTGCTCTACTCATATGTATAAGAGGTTCACTGTTTGTCAACCTTCCTAATTTAAATAAAAAATTCAAAATCATTTTTCACCTAAAAAAAATTTTTTTTTTTTTGGTTTTGTTGAGACAGGGACTCACTGTGTAGTTGAGACTGACCTGTAACTCACTATATAGCCCAAGCTGTCTTGAACTCATAGCGATCCTCCAGCCTCAGCCTCCCAAGTGCTGGGATTACAGGCATGCGCCACCACGCCCGGCCCTTTTCACTTAGTATTTAGGGATGAGGTCACTGCATTATCATTGTAAATGGACATGATAATGCACCATAAGCAGAGGTCCATTTAAGGATAAAGAACAAAACTATAAAACAATAAATTTAAAGTTCCTTTATATTAGCATGTTCCTAAGAACATCATTTCCTAAATGGTAACTAAACTCTTTTTTGATCAATATTCAATGCATATGCATACACACACAGATATATATATATATATATGTATATATATATATATATAAAATCATATTACGTAGTCAAAATAGTTATTTACAATGTACTTTTTTCAAAGTATAATTTAAAGACATGATAAACTCACCTTAGAGAGGCCACCTACTTCCAAATAAAAGCAGATAATGAACACATTCCAGGTGATCCAAAGGGCAGTCCATACTGTGTACTGGGTAGAAGTGGGTGGATGAGGGAGAAAGAGAAGAAAAATGTGGCGATGAAAGGCACGTATACTAAATAAATAGAAAACAAACATGTCAATCTGTCTATGTCTTCTGGGAAGAAACAGATGAGGAACACTCAGAAAAGAGTACTCCTTATGAGACCTCCTAAGATTAGAAATTAAAAATCCAATAGTTTCTACTGCTGTCAGGGGATGCCAATAAAGCTAGATTTATTTTTAAAGTGCTTTGCTGGCATGTAGGTATAAGTTAAATCCAAATACTTGATTTCTACTTGCTGAATATTATCTTTTTCAGGAAACACAATTATGCAATTATTCTGTGAGCTATCCATCATTGTGTCTATCTATCCACCTACCATCTTTAAGTTACAATATTAAACTGTCAAATTTTTAAGACTGTTACTCAAAACACAGAACTTCTATATCCCTGAATGAAGGCGATGTGTAGGGTAAAATTAAATGAAAGTGGATATGTGGGATAACATTAACAAACTTTCACCTGTTTTGACTATTTTTTGAGAATAGTATGTACCTCTATAACCCCATAAAAATATGATCATATGAAACAATTTAAAGGGCAGAAATTAATAAATGGATTAAAAATAAACAAATGGAAAATAGATTTCAATAATGGAAAAACACCTTCCATTCACATTCAACAAACTTTAAACTTTCTGCCCTTATTGATTAACTAGTTTTATTAAGATATCATATGCTAGGAAGTGCCTCCCCCTGAAGAATTAGAGAATCAGTATTAAAGTTGCTTTTTTTTTGGTACCAGGGATCAAACTCAGGACCTTCCATTTCCGACCCGGAGGCACCACTGAGCTAAGTCCCCAGCCCTAAAGTCGCTTTTGAGCGGACTTATTACTGGAGAGGATCTTACTGCTCATCTCACCAACTCACTTGTGCAGACAAAAGCAAACCAGAGGCTTGCGCTCAGAACAACTTGGATGTGGGAGAGGAGGACATGCCACAGGACAAAGTTAACAGATCAGGTACAGTGTTTTCCCCTTTCCTCTTACTTCACTACCAAAAGTATGAATTCTTAATTTCTTAGGCGAGCATACCATCACCTGCTATGAGTGACTACAGCCATTTCTTGTTCTTGTTAAATTATATATTGAAATCTCTCCCTTAGCTTGTTTTATGCTGTGACAAATAGGATTATGAGTTTTAGATACTAAGGAAAATAAGCATGTCCCTATTAGAAATCTTATCAGAGTATTTACCTATTTGTGAAGTTTGATTTGCATTTTATGACTTTTTGTTATCCATGGCTTTTACACTTTCAAAAGAGCCTCAGACAGTTATGCAGTTCTCTAAGAGCAATGCATTTCATATCGTAGTTTTTGTTTTTTTTTTTTTTTAATTGAGTTTATTGGTACATTTAGGGATACAGTACAGTTACATTCATTGTTGGGATCATGTACCTTTACATGGCAAGTCTTGATTCTCATTTTTTTCCCCTTACCTCTGCCCTCCCTTCACCCCCTCCTCCCCTCCCCATCTACAAACACTTTATTTTCATCTTTTCATTCTCTCACATTTTTTTCTTTTCCCTTTTTGTTCTTCCCCTACGTATCACACCTTCCCTACACCTTTAGCTCCTTTCCTCCCATTTCTAAATGTCAGTAATCTTATTAGAATTTTATGCATTGTTGCAGAATATTCACACCAGGGAAACTATTCGGTATTTACACATGTGGGACTTATTTATTTCACTTAGGAGTATATCTTCAATATGTATCCATTTTCCTATGAATGAATCTATTCTCTCGCTCTTTATGGCTGAGTAATATTCCATTTTATAGAAAAACCACAACTTCATATCGTAGTTTTTAAAGAGAATGTTTTGGTTTTTTAAAAGGTTATACAATTATATAATGTGCTAAATTTCCAAAATTATTATGAATTTATGATAATATACTGAAAAGTTCACATAAATAAAATATATTGTGAAGTTTGTTGGCACTGGTAGATATTGGTGATGCAGCCATATCTTCTTTCATAAAGTTTCGAAATATGACTGGACTTAGTTTTTTAAAATGTTCCAAATGTATTAAATACTTGCCTGAACTACAAAAGATTCCCATGAATATTGAAAATATCTAATCTATATCTTTAAAATTATATACTTATATATTTGCAACTATACCAACAATGACTGCAGCATATTTTGGAAATTTTGCTAGTCTCATGGCATTTGGTCTCTGATATTTTCTAGTCTAAATAAATGAAATTTTAAGTGAAGTAGAATGCAAGAGCAATTCTGACTGTGAAGTCATGAGAAAAAATATAGTGACAAGGGTTCAGAGTAGAACCTCAAAGAAAGCAAGGCTAGAAAGTAAGAAAATGAGCGGCATTAATTACAAAATCATATGATCCTAATTAGTTGGAATTCAATCCTAAACCCGTATGTATTGCTTTAGGAAAAATCAATCAATTCACAGTCATAAAAATGGGTAATAAAATAAACCTACTTAAAAATCAGCAAAAACTTTTCACTGAAGGGTTCTTAGGATCTTTCAAACGTTGTATTGTTGATATTGAATTTTCCAAATAAAACTACTAAGGTAAGTAGAATCGAACTGTCAGCTCCCAAGTGCTAAACAATGACAAGGGCCATTATTCTGGTGTTTTCTGTGTCCCTGCTATGGTGCTGTGCACCTTTCATAGGTCATGCCATGCAGTCTTCACAGTGAAACCAAGGCACAGAGGTCATCCTTTGATCCTCCAAGGAATGTATACTTTTGCTCTTGGTAGAATTTTTTTTTAAAGATCATAGGAAAATGACTAAATTAATTGTGAATTACTCTTTCACAAACTTTTGTATTCAATCAAATCACAATTAATCAAATTACAAGTTTACCAAAGATTTATTTCAGTCATGTAAGTTCTGTAATTGTCAATGTTTGTTTTTTGCAACTAATATGTCCTGTATGATATGGAGTGACAGATGTAAAATTTATTCTAATACAGTGTTTTTTGTTGTTGTTGTTTTTTGTTTGTTCTTGGTACCAGGGATCGAACTCAGGGCTTTGTGTTTGTGAGGCAGGCGTGGTGCCACAGAGATAAATCCCTGGCCCCTCTAATACGTGTTTAGAACAAAGAATGCATGATTGAATTTTGGATTGTTATCAGATATAAACTTTATTCCTGAGTCTTGAGACACATGAGTACTTGAGACATAAATCTGACCATAGATACACAGGGAAAGAGATCTTTGGAAATAAGGCATGCACAAGAATTCATCCAGGCAGAAATATTAGAAGAATCCTCAGGTTATGAGACTGGCTATCCTTCCTGCCTTGTTTTTGAGGCAGATTATTACATGTATCAACTCCTCATGATGAATGTAATCATTATGTACTGCAAACATATATTAATAAAAATAAAGAAATGAAAAATTTCAGTTGACATATGAATTAAACTGGGACATAAAACTCTCTATTTTTAAGAAATATCCCTTTTTTCTATTATAGATTGTGCTGACATGCTCATACATCCAGGTAGATTGAATGTATTTGCAGTATAGAGGACAGCTTCTCCATGTAAAACAAAAAATAACTCCATGTATTTTTTCTGTCTCTTTTTCTGTATCCACTTTGCTTCTCTTCATTACACATAAAAACATTTAACACATTTCAACATTACACATTTAAATCCTTACTGCATATTTTTTTCATTTTAAAGAACATTTTTAATTGCAAAGTGGTACCTATATTCCAGGGGACATTTGGATAATATGCCAAAAAGCATACTGAAAATAAATTAAATCTTCTTTGTTTTTAAAAACTTTATTAGTACATGTCTGCAGTAAAACAGTTTACAATCTTTGTGTGGAGTTGGCACTTTTATATAACGTATCACAATTCCCTTTCCATTCCTTTCCCAGCCTGTCCCTCCCTATGTCCCTCCATCTGTGGATTCCCCTCTCATTTAAGAAAGATCTATCTCTCTATGTCCTATTAAATATCTTTTATTTTGCTCTTTTTTTTTATAATTTGGATTTTTCTTATAAGGGAAACAAGGCTACATTTAAGACCATGTGTCTGATTTAAAATTACAGTCTCTATACCTAAAATGTACCAATAAACTCAATGAGGAAAAAAATAAATAAAATTATATTCTCAAGAAAATTATTTTTCTAAAATAAGTCAAGCTTATCTTTCTTTATGGCAGAGTAGCTCTCCATTATATGGAAATACCACATTTTCTTTATCCACCCATTTCCTGATATACAGGCTGGTTCCAAGATCTAGCTATTATAAATTTTGCTGCCATGTACCTGGGTATCACAAACATTTTTATACTCATACCAATAAAGATGAATAAAGAATATTAATTATTTCTATGTGACTTCCTAAATATTTCCTAGTGTTAGAAGGACAGTTCAGAAGTTTTTATTTGAAATGAACTTTAGAAATCTCACAGTCTATTTCTTCTCCATTAAATAATTAGTCTACAACATGAGTTATTTTTACTTTCTGCGCTTCCTCATTTCCCCCTTATCAGAAAGGCCATTTGGTCATTTGTTTTTTCACGTGTGTATTAATCAGCCACAATATGCACAGTATGCAAGATGTATAATAAAATAAATAAGGTAGTGTCCTTGCTCATTCACTACTCTAACATTTTCTGGAGTTTAGTATTCACATCCAGAAACTTATAAGAAATCTGCCAGCCATACATTCTACTGACAAGAAAAGCAGAGTGAGAGAAAAAGGATACATTAACATTTAGCAGTCCAAGCAGTCTAAGCATTTATCAAGCCTTACTCTACGGTAGGCTGGGATAAGCAAGTCATCCATATTATGTCTTCAAAGGATCTATGAATCAGGTTTGTGCAAATGAGGTAAATGTGGCATGAAGAAAGCAAAAACTTATGTCCTAAGACTTCAGAGCCAATAATTGCTAGGAGGGGATTCAAATTTGGATGGACTGAATCAAACCTTAACATTTGTTGTCAACTATCATGTTGAGCAGTAGCTCAGGGACTTGTGATAATATGGTAGAGAAAGTTTGCTATATAGCAGTTCAAATTAAGCCGTGTGTTTTTGTTGTTGTTGTTGTTGCACATGAACACTTGTACGGAGGTTGAAATAATTAAATTGTAGGCCTAGCAAAATTTTAGAAGATTTAAAGGCAACATTGAGTTAATTTTAACTAAGAAGTTAGTCTTCATTTTAAAAATGTTAAATATATTAGCTAACTTTTTTACCTTTAAATTAAGTCTGGTTGATAAAATTAACACATCAATGAACTAATAAAAAATTTTAAAATGCTAGGCTAAACACTTGTTTTGGAATTCTCAAGTAAATTTTTAACTATTTGGCATAGGGGTAAATAGACAGGAAACAACTGATTCATTATGACTGATAAATGCGATTTCACTGTTTCTTACTGTCTTTAAACAAAACAACAAAAAGATGCATTTAAACCTCAACACCAAACTTGATGTCTCCTTAGCTAAAATAAACTTTAATCAATAAAGCAAAACTATCTGATAAAGTCGTTTCTGTATTCTAACAATAAATCTCTCCACATTTTCAGCAGTGATGGTGTCTGGAGCAGAATTACTGCTCTCTTATTTTGTGATTGGGACAGTCTTTGCTGTCCTAACTCGATTACAGTGGCAGAAGCCCATGGCTTTATATTTATTAGAAAAAAAAGATCTTGAGGAATAAGTAAGCTAGTGGCAAGTGCCAGTGCCTGGTGCAGGTGCCCTACGGTGGCACACTTCATTTCACCAGGTAATTTCTCAGCTGAGATCTGATAGAAGCAAGGGAGCAAGGCCAGTTTTTGTTGCTGACATGTTCTAAGAAATCACTGACTAGTCCATCTTTAAAGTCACTGATAAGAGGAGGGAAAGGGGATCTTAAAAAGGAATTAAGCTGTGTTACATACATGTATCAACTCCACACAAGTAGTGTAACATTATGTATATAAACTTGTACTAAAAAAAAATAAGCACTAGGCGTCTTTAAGGGTCTAAATCTATCTCACTAAATCTCTAATGCAGCAATGGAAAGGCACAGACCAGCCTTCGAGGAGCACAAAGGCAGAGAGGCAGTGATACCTGGTAAAAGGTGAGGTTAGAAAATTAACAGGATCAGTGACAGCACAGAGCGTGAGGAAGTGAGACCTGAGTGGAGAGATCACTGGGAAGGCTTTTCACAGATGAGAATTTAGTTGAAGGATTATGAGCTTTTTAAGAGCATAAGAAGACGAGGACATTCCAGGCAGAAGATACAGCATGTGAGAATGGAGTAGACAAAAAGAGGAAGAGGTGTTTGGAAAATGCAAATTCTTCATCGTGACTGGCATGAGGTTAGAAGTTTGCCTCTAGATATCATAGTGCTTGTTTTCCATTGTCGTTTTCCTAACTCACTTTCATAAGTGATTAATTTGAATTCAAGTGTGATAAACTCTACTTGTCAGAAATGGCATTCACTTACCATCTGTGTTTTTGCAAAACTAGACTGTGAGCTGCGTTCAATCATTTCAATTATAGACATATTTTATTTATCTCTGGGTGAGCACTTGGCATATACCTGGTATTCCAAAATGTTTGTTGGTTTGAAATGGATTAAATTTAATTAACATGTATTGGTGATATTTTCGGCCAATAAAGGAGACCGATACTAAGAGCAGCAGAAGTGATTTTGAGAGAAAATCTCCTGTAATCAAGAATCTCTTTTCCTGTCCAGAGAAAAGTCTGTATGGATTTTGGATCCAAGTCTCCTCTCACCACCAATGAAATGTTGCTAACTCAAGACACACCTTGATTAACTGCTAACCTTGACTGCAAAATTACAGAGGATAATACAGATTTCAAAGGGTACTTGGGAAGATTAAACCAAGTGAAATGTTTGTCATGGAGGGCTTTCCTACCAATTCATAGCTGTCTTTCTCCTCTCTCCTGGGAGAGAATCAGTAAAAAAGCAAATAACATGACAGAGATTGTGTTGGCATAATACAGTAAAAGAAACAATCAAATAAGTAAAGATGTGAATTTCTTGTCTCATAAGTATTTTCCTTTGACAGCTTGATTATAGGGGAACCCTGTTGGACCGTGTGGAATGATAAGGATAAGATGGGAAAACACTGATTAAAATGAATGGTACACCAATTACATTCCATGTTCTCCAGAAACTCTAGGAGAGAAGACCTGAATATGAACAAATTATGAAACATGGTCCAGACACATAGACAAAGGATCAGAAAGAAGGTGATTATCAAAATGCTTGGAGGCATGTGTACATGAGGGACTGAGAAAATGTTGGTAGGGCCAGGGAAAAAAATACCAGGCAAGGCTAAGACAGGAAGAGGCTGGAGAGACAGGTGGGAGCAGAGGACACATAGGTTGAAGTGTACAACCTCTGAATATTGTAATGTCAGGATTTGTACAGATACAGGATCCCTGGGTTCAGAGCAGGCCAGAGGAAACTAGGCAGACAAAGTCTAACATATCATTTGCTTGCAGATGCATTCATACTTCATTGGGTGTTATTCTTACAACACAGTAAAATAAAAGAGCTTCAGAATTTATAGATAGATTCATTTTCTCCTGTCTTACATTTTTTAACTTTCAAGTGGATATCATTTTCTCTTGTTTGGTAAATGACAGTGGAAAGGACAAACTTTGAAATTTTTATTTTTTAAAAGTTCACTTTTTTACATTTTTACTTTTTTGGTAGTGGATATTGAACCCAGTGTTTCATGTAGAATTTAATAGTGTTTGCATTAAGAGACATAATAAACGTAAGACTTACCACCATGATGTATCGAGGTCTGTATTGAATGGTTCCAAACAAACCTAATATTACTACTATTATATGTAGAAAATTCCCAAGAATTGGTGCCCACTGGAAGCCAAGAAAGTCAAATATCTGCCTCTCCAGTGCCGAGATCTGCAACCAAGCAAAGAAAGTTCATCAGCAACTAACCCAAGCATCATTGTACTATATTAACCTTTACTTTATAGCTGGAGAAGTTGACTACACAATTTCAATCATGTTTTTGAACAGCATTATCACCAGATTGTTGTTTTATTTTGTTATTGTGCTAGGGATCAAAACTAAGGCTTGCAGCAATCTGAACAAGTTTTCTACTACTGAGCAACACCCCAGCTCTTATCCTTAGAATTGTAGGACCTATTTCAGACACTATTTTCTCTCAGGAAATACATTTAAAAAATGGAATATTATTACTTTAAAATTAAATTGATCATAAACCTATTTGGAGAGCCAAAGATATACTCTTTAAATTGCTGTTTACAGTAGAAAATTTAGAAAAATATGGCTTATATTTATCATTATATTTATTCGTGCGATTGGCTTGGGACAACCTATTTAGAATAATAACCAATAACTTCAAGCTTGCAATTTGAAAATTAATATCATTTTAGAAATGAAATGAAACAACAACAAAAAAATCACCTTCCTGCGTGAAATATACACTATATCTAGGATTTTTATCCTTTCATTAGACTACCAATAAAGATAATGACCAAATACTTTTTCAAAATGAAGCTTCCTCACTGTACTTTGGGCTCAAGAGCTTTAGATAAAATGAAAGTTTAACAGTCCTATTGAACTCTATTTTACTAAGATCAAATGCCTAGAGGAAAACTCAGATTAGGTAAAAAATCTGCTTTGAATACCTAAATAAGAATTATGCGGTCAAAGCAAATTTAAAAATAACATAGTTCATTATATTTGCATTATGTATAATTATAATTTTAAACAGTTTTGCAATGTATCAAACCATACACTGAAATTATTTATGATTAAACAGATGAATTTTAGACAGTCCAATGAATACCAACAATGTCATTATTATGTACAAAACGTTACAATTCCATTTGCTGTGTTTGGAGACTAATCTTACACATTGTGACCATTTTTCTAGATTTTCTTTGATAAGATAGTAATTCTAATGAAGTGAACCAATGATTAGCTATATTGATGGCAAAAGAAATTGAAGCTTTCAAATGGAAATAACAACCCAGGTATTTTTGTACTTATGCAGCAGGTGCATGCCTGAATAACTTTAATGTCCTTGAACATAAAGGAACAATCTCCATCCAGTACGCTGCATTTACCTTGGTTATAATTTGCTTTCAGCAAACTGTGGAGGAAAAGAGACAAGAGACAATGCCTGAGAACAATCACACTAGATCTACATTCACTTTATGGGTATTTCCTGATCTGGAAGTGTTTTGTCACCAGCTTTTGCATACACAGATGCAGAGAAATGTTAAAACAGACTAATCAGAGCAGTGTAAGAGATAGCACTGTATTCTCAGTCTCATGTTTGTCTCTCCATCTGCCTGTAATTAGCTCCCAGGAACCATCCCCAGAAAAATGTAACATTTTATTTATTGGCTCATCAGTGATATAAATATGCACCGCTTTTTATGTCCAAAGAACGGGCTTAGGGAAAAAAAAAAAAAGCAACCCAAAGAGAAGCCGCAGGAAATTCATTCTGAAACAGCAATCCTACTTAAAAGCTGTCATGCATCACAAAAACCTTTAAAGTGAACTTTTCAAAACAGAGGAAAACCTATTTCCTCTTCTGTCAGAAAATGTATAGTGCTAGCATTTATGATATTAAAGATAACTTATATAATGAAAAAGAACCCAAATTAATGTCACTTGTTAGATATTTGCCTTCTTTGTTCAAGATTCCCTAGGTACCTATTTGTTAATTTTTATCTACCAAAAATTTTAGAGATGGATTTGAGGAGGACTGAAATAAGAGCACAAATAAATTGCAGCAAAAGTCATCATATCAAAAATAAGGCATAGGAGATAAACAAGCAATGAAAACTAGATTTGAGAAATAACTGCATTTTAAAAAGCCAGCTAAGAGTAACAAAGAAACTTTCAAATATAAAATATTATTGTATTGGGCAGCTTTCTAGGTGATGGGACAAAGCATTCAACACCCATAACTCAAAGGAGGGGAGGTTTATTTTTCTTCACACTTTCAGTTCATGGTTACTTGACTTCTAAGCAGGAGTGTCCTGGCAGGAAGGTGTGGTGGCAGAAAGCTCCTAAACTCATGGTGGCTGGAGAGCAGAAAGCAGGGGGAGAGCCTAAGAGGAAGGGACAAGGATCTAGGTAGAGTTCTCAAGGTCAGACCTTCATGACTTACTTCCTTCAGCTAAGCCTCACCTCCAAATAGCCCACTCAACTATAAACTCATTAACACACTACTGAGATCATAGTGATCTTACAACCTAATCACCTCTTCAGGAGTCTCTTAAATCAAGTTGACGATCAAGAATAACTGGCCAAGTCCACTCCTGTCAACCTGACACCTAATCGCATTTCCTTAAACCATATTTAATCTCAAAACAAACATAACAACACAATGTAACTATCTTGGGTACAAATGAAAACACTGAGCCCTTTCCCGGATTCTTAACAGCTCCACCATTGCTCTCAAGAATCACATTCCAAAGTTTTTTCTGAGACTCTCTGGAAACTCTTAGTTGTGAGTCCCTCTAAAATCCAAAAAGCAAGGAAAATAACCCCAAATACAAAGACACAGGATAAATTTTCCCATTCCAAAATGGAAGAATACTTGTACCAAAACAAGATCTAAACTGAACAGTGCAAGCATTAAATCCTGTAACTTCATGTATGACATCAGGGACACATGGTGGTGTGACCATGAGCTGCAAACATCTTGGGTAGCACCCCTTTCATGATATTTCTGGCTGCAGCCTACACAGGCTCTCTCTTGGGTCCACTTATAGCCAGAAGCTTTCCTTGGCAAATGCTTTATGTCTCTGGTATCTCCAATTTCACGTATTCTCCTTCATAGCTTTGGTCCATTCAGAGCTTTACGTATTGCTCTAATAGGGGATCCTGGCAGGAATCCTAATAACCATGTCATACATTGCCACTACCTCTAGGCTTTGTGTTAATAGCTGGGTAGAACATCCATTCTCTGAGACTCTATATAGCTTTTTGCAATCTGCATACCTGTAAAGCTAGCATCATGTGAATGACGTCAGAGCCTACTGTCAGTGGGTCCAGTAGTCAGGCCCCCTGGACCACTGGCTGTAGGAGACTCTGATGGCTGACCATGGTAAAATGAACCAATTCCCTAGGAGGCCCTTTTCAAGCAGGGGATCAAGGATTCACTCTCTCTTCTCAAGTGAAAGGTTTATACTTTTGCATTCTTGAGCCTTTAATGGGTAGGGTCTTGCTAATTTCTGAAATGCTTTTGTAGTGTCTTTTTCCTGGCACTAGTTCAAAATACTTGATTCCTGTTTAATAACACTAATGTCTTTAGCAACAACACCACTCTTGACGCTCACTAGACACATTTTTTTTCTGGAAAGACTGAACATTTTAAAAGTCTTTCTGTTCCACTTTGATTCTTAATTCTCAGAATAAATTTTACAAAAAGTAGCCAGTAGTAAATGTACCAGAACGTGAACACTAGATCAAATGGAAAATTCCTCTGTCAGATGAATTAGTTCATTGTCTTTTAACTCAGTCTCAAAGATTTTTAGGGCATGGATAAAATACAGAAAAATTATTTTCCAGACATAACATAAATGGCTTCTACTCCAAATCCAATAGTGTGTGTTCCCAGCTGAAAGTCTACAATAAGATTGGTCTTTACTGTGCACATTCCTATCAGCATGCTGGTCTTCCAAGCCCTGACCTGAATCATCCATGAAGCTCTGCTTACAGCATCCCATCCAAGGCCTTCTCTAGTTCACTTCTCCAAACTTTTCTTTTGTAGTTTAAATATAAAATCTTCCTCCAAATTTCCATGTGTTCATAGATGGGGCTTTTGGAAGGTGATTGTGTCATGAAAGCCATACTCATAAGTGGATCAGTCCATTATAAGTTCATATCTGACTGTGCTTTTAGAAGGTGGAGCCTGCCTAGAGGTGGGTCACTGGGGCACCACCTGAAAAAATGTATTCTTGTTCCATGTTCTCTCCTTTCTCTGCTTCCTGGTTACTGGAAGGTGAGCATCTTTTCCTTTGCTACAAGCCTTGCTCGTGTTCTTCCTGCCTTGGAGCCAGCCAGCTGTGCACTGAATCCTTTGACATCATTTCTACCTCTTTAAGTTGCGGGTGTCAAGTATTTTGTCACAGTGATGGGAATACGATCAGTAAATTTTTTAAATTACTTTAACAAGCAAGTTCTAAATACTTCTGAATCACCTCAGATACGATCACAGAAACATCACCATTTCTCTGGTGCCACTTTTTGTACTTGTCTGATTTCCCATTTCTTGGACAAAATACCCAGTACCTACAACTTACAGGAAAAGCTTATCTTGGTTTACAGTTTCAATGCTTGCACTTCATGGCTAGCTGACTTGACAGCATAGAAAGTCCTGGTGAAAAAAGTTGCTCAAGTCTGACACTTGAGAAGATATATCAAGGAAAGAGGCCAGAGAGGAAAGGGGCAAAGACAAGATCTCCAAATGCTATGCCATGATGATCTACTTCCTCAAATTAGCCGCCATCTAATAGCCCATTCACCATTCGCATAGTGAGTTCTATGAACTCACTAGGGTGTTGAACCCCTGATGAGGCTTAGGACCTTACAATCCAATAACTGCTCTAGGAATTTCTTAATCTTATCAAGTTGATAATCAAGATTAACTGGCACAACCACTGTATTTTTAATAATTCTTTTATCTAATTCCCATCTTAAGGTAGTCATTAAATTTACTAATAAATATTTCCTTTGTGAACAGAACAATTTCTAGAGATGCTACTCCCCCCCAGATCATTATATTAATAATTATTATTCCAGCCACCCAAATGAAAATAACTCAGAAAAAAGTATAAATATAGTTTAGAGATATTATTATCAAAACAATTCTAATCACAGGGATAATGGAGCCCCCGACATTGACTGGTATTCTGGATTGTATACATCCTTTCCTATCTCAGTGATCAAAGATGTCAAGCTAGGAAGTTGATATTAGCCACAATGGGAATATTTATAAAATGGAAACTGGAAATTTCAGGGTTTGTTGTTTGTTGGCTGGTTTTGAGAACATATTGTTAAACATTTATCTCTGTGTCACTGAAGATGCCACATAGGAAATAGTGGTTGTGGTTAAGGACAGCAGTAGTAAGAAGTCACCACATTTGTAGAGTAGTATAAAAAGAAAGCTACGAAGCCCGGGTAAGAATAAAAGGATGGGATGCTCAAAGAGGGTATCTGTGGAGATACTGCATCAGAAAGAAGAATAAATGAGACATTTGAGGGACTTGGGGTTTAAATTGAGTTTGAGAAACAAGAAAACATAACAATAATAAGATGCTTCAGGACAGTAGAACCAAGCAGTCAGTAGTTTGAAACAGAACAGAAAGCAATGACCAAAATAATAGTGGAATCATTACCAAATGAAAGCTAAGGTACGACAGTGGGAGCTACAAAGAATATGATGAAAATGAATGTTTCCTTGTCTAATGAGCTAAAAAAATTCAGAATTTTAATAAAAATGCAGTAAAATACAGTAGAAATGCACATACTACCTTGCATAATTGTTCATAATAATTATTCCTAACTATGAAAATTAATTTTTACTTAATTAAAGAGCTGTGAGAACTCCAGGTGAACAAACCAGATTTTGGGGCATTTACCTCGACTAGGTCTATAGGATAAGTGTATGTCCACATAAAAGCCCAGGGAAAAGCCTCATCCGTAATGAATTATTATTTGGTAGAGGTGACACCACAGTCAGAAAACTGAGGTACATTTCACTCTCCTTCCTCCCTGGGCTTTTCTTCTGCTCATTGGAGACAGGTAAAAGAATTGTAAGAAAGTGTTTCGTTGAGCCAGAGTCCAATAAAACACTGAAATTAAAGCACCTTTATGAGTGTTATACTCTTCAGTGTAACTTCTCACTTAGGTCTCTTTGTTAAATATTTTATAATGAAGATTAAATATTTTTAAAATGAAGATTCAAAACCCCAAATTAACACTTTAATAGCTAAATTGATATTTTTCAGTCCGTTTCAAACAAAGTTTTGGTTACTAAAGCAGGCTTTCAAATGCCCCAAAGTCCACTGACAGCACCACTCATACAATTTTGCTCTAAACTCTCTTATCCACTCAACTCCCAATGAACTTTTCATACTTGATACCCTGCTATTGTGCACAGAAATGTGGCCTATGACAATTATGGCCTTTCATTTTAAACTATAATTTGGGAATTTTATTTGATGTCTCTGAAATAAGAAAAACAATAGAATTTATTGCATTGTGTCCCTACTCCTATTGACATATCATAGAAGTTGTAATAACCTGAAATTTCCCAATACATTAAAACAGGTGCTGTCCTGGAGAAGTACATAATATACCTAAAGATAGCAAACAAGCCTTACAATATGGACAAACTCTGAGAAGGACTAAGGAATTCCAGATTTGGCTACTTGTTATATAATTCATACAATTCATATAAAGATAATAATAGCATACAGGTTTCATCATTCCTGCATTGTTTTGTATTATTTTTTGTAAGGGGTTAGATGGCAAAAGCCATGTCAGTGAAATCAGGAACTAATGATTCAGTGCAATGAATAGTCAGATAAAATTGAAAACAGTGTGATTTGCTATTTCCTTTTCCCATCGCTGGATCATCTGACCCACATTTTACTGGCCCGAAGAGCCATAGTATATGTAGCCTGGCGAGGCAGAGTCATGAAAAGCAGTGTGTTCCTTAATGCCAAGTGTAGTTGTCTAAGTTTTCCTTGAACTGGCTTTAAAGGTGAAATAGCTGTCTCCAGAACCTCTGAAAAGGATTCTTGAATTCTATCTATAAGTTTTGAGTTCCTATATCTTAAGGAAATTGAAAGAGCAAGTCTTACTATTACAATTCAATAAGGAATGGGTAAGTATCAGGTAAACAATATAAAATCTCAGAAAACATGTGCACATTGTGTTTCAAATCTCTTTCTTGAAGAAATACAGAACTGTGGGAATAACACCAAGGAAATTTCCCTGTGAAGAGAAGAATAGAATTATATTGCAAATGTACAGACTTATAAAGGCTGATGAACTGGAAGAATCCAGGGGCACAGTATCTCTGTACCACAAATCCACTCAGAAAATGCCTTTTCATGTCTTATGCACTGATTCAACATATCAACAGAGTGCCAACTGTTTCACTAACTTCTCCATATCTCAGGCAGTATGACAATATAGTAGAGAATGCTTTAAATCCTGGAAAAATAGCAATGCTGTAGATATATCTTTTAACATTCAATTCTCCAAGATTTATTAATTTAATTTGATATTAGCAAAAGTAGGATAAATAATTATTATCCTGGTGGATATATGAAGAAATGAACAATACGCTAATTAGTTTCAGAGCCGGGACTCACATCATGTTCTGACCGTACCACTCCAAAAGTCATGCAAAAAAGTACATTGTTTAATGAAGTTAAGCTCTGAAACAAGCATATTACAAGAGGTAGAAAGAACCTAGGAATCATGGTGGTCTTTTATGATTAAATCCTGTCTTCTTTGCTTCATTCATTTCTAGGTGAGCCTGTCCCCCATCAATCATTCAGTACAGACACCCTGTTTCAGAAACTTGCCAGGTGTGCTGCTCTGTGTCAAGTTTCATATTCTTCATCAAAAGTAGGCAATAACAATCTTTGACTTACTGATAAATATTAAGGTAAGCTGATCAAGGATGTAAATGACAATAAGTCAGTGCCAAGTGTGGTATAATAGTTTCTCATTGCTATTTCTATGCCCTAACAAATTAGACATCAAACCTTATATTAGTTTATTATCATCTATACTTTAAAAGTATAGAATGGGTCTCAGTTGGCTAAAGTCAGGGTATTTGCAGGGCTGTATAACTTCCAGTGGCTCTAGGGAAGATTCCTTTTCCATGAATTTTCCAGTTTCTAAAGCTGTTTGTTTCCCTTGGGTGTGGCCTCTTCCTGCATCTTCAGAGCCAGCCACAGTAGGTGGAGTTCTCAGGTTTTGATGCCTCTGCTTTCCTCACTGATCTCCCTCTCCTGCTTACAGAAAGCCTTATATTTATATTGGGTTCCTATGGGATAACCCAGGAGAACCTGTGCATCTCAAGATTAGCTACATCCTTAATTTCTTCTGGGGTGTTAATTATCCTTTGCCAGGTTGGATAACATTCATTCATATGTTCTGGCAGTTGGGATTCTGACATCTTTAGAGACCAGGATTCTAATAGTTCTTATACCCAGCTCTCTCTGTTTAGGTTTCTCCTGGTAATGATATTCTGACCGGTAGTAAGTATGTGTCTGTGTCTCAGTCCAGGAAAACCTCAGAGCTTTCTCTCACCTCTCAAACCCAGAAAAATCCTATCTGAGACAGGATTACTGTTTATTCCAGATCCATGTTCTTACGAGCCCCACTACTGAATTGACTAGGACTTTTCTCATGTCATCTGCACCCAATGGTAGCTTTCTTTTATCACAATTCATCAAAGTAGCACTTTAATTCAAAATTTGTGATATATGTATTATGTTTGTTGTAAACAAAGCCTCAACATCATGGAAATACTTACAAAGCTTGATCATCATGTCATTAGAGAAAGAAAAAAGATATTTTTGCAATATGTTCTAGGTAATATAGTCATTCTTCTACATCTATATCTATAACATTTCTACCCTGTATGGTTGCCAAAGTGTGTGAAATCTCAAGTCCTTTATGTAAAATTGCAAGGCACCTACATATGATCTATGCACTTCATCTCATTGACTTTAAACCATCTAGGTACTTTAATACTGAAAACCATGTAAACGCTACATGAATAGTTGCTACACTCTATTGTTAAAAAGTTGACACACATTCAGTAAAATCCAATATTTTTTCATGTGAGAGTGGCTGAATCCATGGAGGTGAAGCCCAGGGTGGCAGAAGGCAAACTATATCTTATAATTCCCATAACGCACTACATGAAGAGAAAATAATATGTGTCTTTGTCTAGAGAAAGTAATTTTCATGTCAATAATAAGGAAGATCATTTGTGATTGTCTAATGATACTTAATGATCAATAGCAACATTTACCATTTACATAACAAATTTTATTTTCAAACAACTGTACTGACATTGACCAAATTCAATATACTCTGACTTTTTCAAGATAAATCAATATGTCCTGTGATGCCAGGCATAAAGAAATCAGATGACAGTAACTGATTTTAGGAAGTGAACAAATTTCATATATAATATAGCATAATGTACAATTAAGTAACAATGTAATGTGGGAAGTTTGAGAACTAAGCATATTTTTAAAAAACCTCAAATTCTACTATTGCAATGTAATGATTTCTTTCTTTCTAGATAGTTTCATAAATTGAAAAAATACTAATTTATGTTTCTTTATTCATTCATTAAACGTGTTATTTCACAATTGCTATAAGGCAGGTAGGTAGGCTTTTAAGGTACAACAGTGAATGGTAGAATTCTTGGCCTGGAGGAGCTAGTCCACACTCTAGTGGGGAAGAAAGACTTACATCAAATAATTATACTAATATATTGTATATGGTGTGCTACAGGAGTGTTAAAGAAATTAAAGGAACACAGAGGACAGTATTTAAAACTAATTCTGACATGACTAGCATATTCTAGACACCTTTCCAGAAAGATGCTCTTAGACAGATTTCTTAAGAAATGACCCATGAGTTTCCAACAAGGAAGGGTGGGACAGAGGAGAGCATTTCTGAGACCCATGCCACTTTCAAAAATTTATCATAATGGCATAAGATGTAAGAATCAACATTTTATGGTGCTACACATGGAATTCTGATTCAGAATATCAATCAAAAAACTGATATTATCATTTATATTAATAGGTGATTCTTAGCAGTATTGTTAGATTCTATGCCTTGCCTCCTCCTCTGTAAAACAAGAACAATAAACCACCATATTACTTATTTTGCCGATGAAAGGAAAAAAATATATACATATGTCACCTAATCTATAATCAGCACATACATATGGATATATATGTGTGCACATATATTATTACAAATATATGTATTTGTCTGAACTTATAAAATCATATTTACAAAAAGATTCATAGTGGGAGGAAAGATTGGAAAGTTTTTTATGTCCGATATTATGGGATATTCAAAGCATATCTTGACATACTCATAGTATAAACTACTGCATTAATGAAGATATATAAATATATTGATATAAAATTTAATCACAATATATTATGCAGTAAAATGTATATGTAAAACAGGATTCTATTTGATAATGAAGAATTTATATTTTTATTCAATCAATAAGTATTTTGAGATCTTTGTAAGTAAATAAAATGCTTGTGTAGCTATTCACATAAATCATATTTGCATACAGAAGCATACAATATTGTATCCATCTTCAAAATTACCCCAGAATAGTATACTATGGTTTAAAAATAATTGTTGCTTTAATTTTCCCTAGTACTTTATTCAGTAAACATTACTTCTGTTAAGGAAAAGAAG
>NW_022900917.1:47915878-47947403 GCF_012274545.1 Fukomys damarensis
GAGGAGTTGGCCACGTTTCTTCTCCTCTGTCTGTCAGTGTTCTTTGCCTTTGTGTACATTTATATGTATTTTACCTCAAGCCATAGTAGACACTATGATTTGCATATTCTACCACATAGATACAGAAACAAAATGCTATAAACAATGCCTAGCTTTACTGTCTGTGCCACAGTCTAGTATATTTTGTTGTTTTATAGAATGTTATCCCAGGCCAGTGATGGGAACTTCATAGAGCTTTAAATGATAAACACATGCCACAAATTCAACACCACTTCAAAATCAACACAAGGGGTATTCTAACTTACCAGTAGTCCAAGAATTGTAGTTTGCAAAACACTGGTCTAGAGCACATATGGTAGAAGACACCTCACAAGTGGAAAAAGCCAGTGTTCCTTTGGCTTGGCTTAAAGACTTGAGGGAAGACTTGCAAGGAAGTTACTAAAGGATGCATTTCTTGCATTTCAGAGTTTTATAAGCAATATCATGCTTTAGAAAGTCCATTGTCAGAGGTTTGAGATGATTTGATCTTGCTTTGTAATGGGAGCAGGTAGTGAGGAAATAGAGACCTGGGCTGAGGGTAGGGAACATGGCTGATACTGTTGTAAGCATCAGCTGAGAGAAGATGGAAACCTGAACTGAGAAGCTGGCCAAGGTACTCAGAACAGGGACAGTGTAGAAGTACTAAGAAACTAGAATCTAGAGATAATTATCTGTGAGAAATGAAGGATAAACCAGGTCATCTCAGCTTACATCTTCACTGTGGCCAAATAAAATTTGCACGGTAGATATGGTTACATCACTGAAAGCAGGAAGAGAAATTAAGAGTTTTGAAGCTATTATATTTATTTCATAAGAAAGACCTCACATAGCACCAGATTACATATTACAATTAAGCTGTCATTTTCCTTTGATTTAAGGCAAATTAAAACCAAGTGTTAATTGTTCACATGCAGACTGTGCACTTTGATAGTGCTTCAAAGGCTGGGTCTATGAACTTCCCTGTGAAGCTCAGCATTAGGTGTGGGAGCTCTCTCCCTCCTGTGTGTGCACAGAAGTGTCAAATGGTTTTCAGTGTCAGCTAAGGAAAATAAAATTAGAATAATTCAAACAATAAGCAAGAACTGGGTGCAAGACATCCTGTAAGGAGATGTGAAGGGTACTAAAAATAATTTAGGATTATTCACTATCATTCCTATGCTTTCATGTTAATCCAGTTAGTTTAACTAAACATAGACAGATCCAAGTTCTTGGGCCTTATTTGGGGAAATGATTTTCTTATAATTAATTAAACTTTTAAAATGTTTTATTTTATCAGTAGATTTTCAGCAAGGGAGTGGTTTCTACACTTGTTTTCTAGTACTACTACATATACTTGAGTAATTTGCAAGAAAATGGATGCACCTTGAGACCATAATGTTAAGTGAAATAACTCAACACAGAAGTTTAAATATTGCATGTTTTCACTTATATGAGAAACACAAAGCATAAATAAAGAGCAAAATAAATGTTAGATAGTAGGCAGTGGGTAAATAGATCTTTCCTATTCTGGAAGGTAATTCAGCTATGGAGTGGGGGAGGGAAAGGGGATAACAAATGAATTAAGATGTGTTATGTACATGCACCAATTCCACATAAGGAATGTAAACATTATGCACCACAAACATGTACTAATCAAGATGACACCAATATAGATATAAAACAAACCATGCCATAAAAAGCATTGGAGTATGTAGTCTTTTATCCCTTCTTTTAAGCTAACTCAATAATACTCTGGGTAATAATTTCATAAAAAGAGAGAAGGGAGTAATCTGTCCATGTTTTTACATGAATGTCACTTGATCTCTAATGAAGGTATTTCATCATTTGATTCAGTTTCTAAGTATTCTGTCCATTCCAGAAATTCTCACAACTCAACTCTTCCAATTCCTCTCCCTATCTAACTTCTAAGCAGAAACTTCCCTAAAGAAATGCACTTGCTATCCATGAACAGCTGAAGTCAGGAATAAGGCAACTATTTTAGCAAGAGCCCTAAGTGCCAATTTGTTACAGAACACTGGCTGAAGATTGAATTTCAACTCTACAATGGAGTCATAATGGATCGAAGGGCACTAAAGTTGTACCTCCAAGCTAGGTGACCTATACAATCCTACAAACAGCTGGCGGGAACAAGCCTACCATGGCATTTAAGACTTCCATGGTGGTGTTACATAAATGGCAAAACAGCATGAGAAGACAGAAGAGAGGGTCATGGGCCAAAAGTTTCTTTAAAAGCCTTCTATCATTTCTATTTGTAGTAAAGACCATCTGCAAAAATTTTTCCTTCAAAAATCCCTTCAAATTACACATTTTAAGCAAGATCTAGGTAAACACTCGTGAATGAAATGAAATGTTTTCTCTATAAAAAACAATATAATGAAATTTTAACTTTGAACATATCAACATTCTATAGGAAACCATTCTACTTAATACTACAATGTACAATAAACATTCAAGTAATAAAACAGCTGATGATGTTAAAGTAAGTTAACATCATCAATGACTTAATTTTCTTTTGACAGTTCTCTGCCTTTGCTTTCACATACCAACTGCTTGACCATCCTATTCCTGTTCATATTTTGAGAACAGTAAACCACTGACACTTGCAGTAAACCAGTGACAATGCAAGCTATCTTTGGTTGTAGAACTACTAAGACTTTGACAACAGTTGAGCCATTTCTTGTGTAATTTTGTGTATTATTTTCTTCTTCCTGCTTGTTTTTAACTGATAACTATGTCTACATAGATACAGTTACATAGACACAGTGTTCATCAACCTGATATGAACATCTATGTTCTTTAGTCTGAAGGTACAAAATTGGGTCCATCTCTCACACTATACTTTGAATACACTACAGTGCTTCTCGGAAAACCAAGGAATCTTGACCAACCTCTTTGTTTTCAGTGTTTTTTGTTTTAGGTGTACAATCTACACTGAGGATAAATAAACACAGGTTATTATATGATCTGTGTTCTAAGTCCTCTTGTTGTGACAGAAGATGAAATAGGGTTATAGTTTGATCTCTGATACAGCTATCCAGGTCACACACACATATTGTGCACCTCTTGAGCTGTGTCTCCATCACACCCACACCTGTGCTTCTGGTGAGGATTGATATTGTAAAGTAAGGATAACACTTCATATTCTCATAGTTTTTTGTGCTATTTATCCATATATAATTACTGTTCTGAGCTTTAGTCCAAAATATCAATGCTATGGAAATATCTATTTATGATGCTACTGCCTTTGCTTCGGAGAATCTCATATTTGAAAGCAACTAATATTTTGTTTTTGTTTTTGTTTTGTTTTGTTTTGGTACTGGGGATCAAACTCAGGACCTTGAATTTTCAAGGTTGGCACAGTACCACTGATCTAAATCCCTGGCAGCAACTAATGTCTTTACAAATGTATTTCCATTTTTTATTAAGTTAGAAGAGATCCAGTAGTTGTCCATCACCTACTTTGTGGTAGCTTTTACAAATGGCTATTCATTGATCCTTATGAACCCTATGAAGTAGGCATTTTTATACTCATTTTATAAAAATTTAAAGAATTACCAATACACTGAAGAGAAAAATACTAGTAATTATTGAAACCAACTGCAGATTGTTTATACCAAACTATGGTCTCTTGACAAAATGCGATTAATTATTGCATTGATTAAATGTTATTAAACTGTATGTATAGTTTATAAGTATTTTCAAAGATATATTTTTATTTGTGCCACATTTATGGATTTATTTTTGAACTATAGCTTATAGGAATAATTTCAGCAATTTATAGGAGTAAATTAAACATTAGACAAGGTAGGAAGATGGAATAAATAAATCTTTCTGCATTCTCCCTCTTAACTTTAGGACAGCATGTAAATAACAAACATTGAAAGACATGAGACGTGTACAGTAGCAGACAGAGCAGCTAGTGACCAGAAAAATGACATGGTAGTGATTTTCCTGTGTTTTCTTTTTGCCTCATTCACCAGAGATTTAGAAGAGATGAAGCTGGTACCTTGAAATACCAGTAGGTGCAGACAGCTCCCCTCAATGGATCTCCCTAGCCAAAGCACCTGGAAAAGGGCAAAGTGGCAAGACAGAACATATAAAACACCACAAAAAAGAGAACAGTGACCTTTCTCTCCTGCATACCAAAAAAGGGCAGATGGAGAGCAGTTGATTTCCACCCTAGGAAGGATACAGCAAGATGGTGTCAGAGTGGTGAAAGTGAAGGTTAGGATTTTCATCCTGCTTAACAGAAATGAGTCTCTTCTTCCTCCATGGTGACATGCGGAGCAATTGGTAAACCTGACTTTCAGTCCTTCCCTGGCAATAAGAAGCACCTCTCTCCTTCACTGCATTGGGTGGCATATAATGAAGCCTCATGGAAGGTCAGAAATTTCACCATCACCTAGAGGTAATCAGGCTGCTCCCATCATTCTTTCAGTGGAGAGACTACAGAGATGAAATTCCCATTCTCACCATCAATAATGAGCAGCCTCTCATATAACCTGTCCATACAGACTGAAGGGGAAGTTGTACTTCTACCTGCAGCTGGGAGTAGCATAATGCACCCTACACGTCTCTGTGTAGTATCAGGCAAACAGCTAACAATTTTAAATAAGATCTAAAGTCTTACATAATTACAGTTCAAGTTCCAATAAAAGAATCACCTGTTATTCCAAAACCAGAAATATTTCAGAGTAAATGAAAATTTAAAAAGCAACTGGTGCCAGCACTAAGGAGAAAGAAATGTTAATATTATCTGATAAATATTTAAAAATAACTATGCAAAAATGGTTACAATAAAACAATAAATATTATAGAGCCTCAGCAAAAACTAGGATGTCTCAGCAAAGAAAGAAGAGATACAAAGAACCAAATGAAAATGTTAGGACTCAAATATAAGACAAATATAAGACTGCCGTCAAAACCTCAGCAACTGCACCCTGAAATACAAACAAGGAGATAGGATATAATCAATGAAATAAAAGATAGAAAAATAAAAATTATCCAATTATAAACAACATACTTTCTTTCTCAAAAGACAAAAATGACAAAACAAGCAGAGAGGCTCAAATACCTGTGGGATTATGACATAGTGTGTAACATTTTTGTCACTGGAATCTGGAGAACAAAGAGGACATGACTGACAAGATTCCTGAAGAAACAATGACTAAAAACTTCTCAAATACAGCAAGAGAAATAAACCTACAGATTCCAAAAGTTAAATGAACTTCAGCCAGAATAAACTCACACACAAAAAAATCTATGGTAAGATGTATAAAAATTAAAATTCTGAAAATTAAATTCTGAAATTGTTACTCCCAGCTGCAGGTGAAAGTACAGCTTCCCCTTCAGTCTGTAGGGACAGGTAAGACAAGAAGCTGCTCATTATTGAAGGGTGAGAATGTGAATTTCATCTCTCTATGTTGTCTCCACTGACGTAATGGTGGGAGCTGCCTGATTACCTCTAGCTGTCGGTGAACTTTCTGACTCTCCATGAGGCTTCATCTTATGGCAAAGACAAATTATCTCCACAGCAGCCAAAGAACAGAGCACCTTGTTTGATGAGAAAACAATGAAAATTTACAAAAGACGTATCATCAGAAAAAACAGACACCAGACAAAGTGGTACAATATTTTGCAAGCAGTAAAAGACAAAAAATAAAACAAAACAAGAGTCAATTGAGAATCCTATGCTGTGCTCATATTCTTTTAGTACAAATAGAAATCAAGAGTTGACCTTGAGAAAATTTGTTACCGGCAGACTTCCCTCGTATAAAATGAGTATAGAAAATTTCTAGACAGAAAGGAAATGATCAGACATGAAACTATGGCTCTTAAGTACAGAAGAAAGAACATGACAACAATTATGGTGAATAGGGCAGATTTTGCTTCTTACTGAGCTTTTTGGATTGTATGTGACAGCTGATGGAAAATTCATAACTTGGTCTCTTCTGAGTCCAAATACAGGTAGATGAAACATTTAAAAAATTATATCACAAAGAGGGAGATTTAGGGACTCAAATAAGATAAAACTTCCTATACTTTATCTTAAACAGTAAGACAATGACACTGAGTAGACTGTTATGTCACCATGAGAGAAACTACTAAAAAAGGGTTAATGGAGAGATATACTTAAAGTCACAATAGAAAAATCAAAATAGAATTTTAAGAATATTTTAAGTGATTCACAGGAAGGCAGGAAAAGAAATAGATACATGAAATGGTGAGAACAAACCAAAAGTGCAAATTAATTGTTAGTTTTATATCCTCATACATCAAGAATCACATTAAATATAAATGTTATATATACACACCAATTAAATGACAGAAATTGGCAGAATGAGTTCAAGAATATGATCCATCTGTATTTTATCTATGAGAAACTCACTTCAAATAAATGATATAGGTAGGTTGAAATTAAAATGATGAAAACAGAAATTTCACACTGTGCCTGCCTTGCAAGTCGAAGGTCCTGAGTTCGATCCCCAGTACTAAAAAAATAAATAAAACAGATGTTTTGTGCAAATAATAATCAAAGCAAAGCAGGTATGACCATATTAACGTCAGATATATTGTAGAGCAAAAGAAATTATCAGAGACTGATAGTATATAATAATAAAAGTGTGAAACCACCAAGAAAACTTAGTAATCCAAAATATACATACATGACCCAAGAGTGACAATATATGAAATAAAAACTGACAAAATTGACAGAGAAATAAATCCATAATTAGAGCTAATGACTGCAGTAGCCCTCTACCATCACACTAAAGAACTAATTCAGTAACTAGGCATAATTCAGCAACAATGGTAAAGAAATTCAACAAAATAATAAAAATAGGCTATAATTAATATTTATAGAAGTTCTACCTAGAAACTAAAA
Organism: Fukomys damarensis; assembly: GCF_012274545.1. Classification (NCBI taxonomy): domain Eukaryota; kingdom Metazoa; phylum Chordata; class Mammalia; order Rodentia; family Bathyergidae; genus Fukomys; species Fukomys damarensis. The sequence goes on from NW_022900917.1 coordinate 47,922,801, forward strand.
TACATATTCTTTTTTAGTACCTATGGAATATGCACTAAGGCAAAGTATGTTCTGGGATATTAAGAAATTTCAGCAAATTAAAAAAAATTGAAATATTTTGCTCTTTGACCTAAAAGAAATTAAACTAGAAATTAATAGCACAGGGCTGGGGATTTAGCTCAGTGGCACCATGCCTTGTCTTGCAGGAAAGAAAGAAGGTGGGGGCGGGAAGCGCCCGAGCGCACAAAGGATAATGAAAAATTCAAACTTGCAAATTAATGGAACTTTTCAAAATAAATTACAAATACTCAAAAATGAATAAAAGTAAAGCTATATAAAAATTTATGGGACAGTGCTAAAGAACAGATAAATAAATAGGGCTAAATTAATGCATTCTTTAGAAAAAGAAAAGACATTGAAATCAATTCTCTAAGCTCCCAACTCAAGAACGTAGGGGAGAAAAAAAACGAAAGAATTTTGGAGGAAGAAAATGATGAAGATACCCTATCCAGAACTCAGTGAAATCAACAAGAAAATCAATGAAATAACATGATGTCACTAGTCACTGATGTGTTGACATTTGTTTATGATTCACTAATATGGACAATTTTTACAATAATTGCATGTGTAGTTGTAAAGTGTGTGCATTTTGTAGCTTTTGGATGCAATGTAAAAATATATTATCTTTTGAATATTTATTCTTACTTTTGTGGCTATTCACTTCTCTCAATTAAAAACTATGTGTGTTAAAACAGTCCAGTAAATTTTAAAGTGCCATTTACTACTTAATTTTTTTTTGATTTCTACATTTAATGGTACTTTTAAAGGTTCATATAAATTTAATATAAATAACTGGATTACTCTGCTTTCATTTAGTATTTGGTACAGTCTTTTCCATATTTTGAATCATAGTTTTATAACCTATGCAGCATATAGGAATAATTTTTTTTCAGCCTAATGAGAACTTCTTTTCAAATTCAGATAAACAGATTGAAAAATGGGTAGTTAGCAGGGGCAGGGAAGGAGAGGATAAAGAAATGCTGATCAAAGTGCAGGCAGTTGTAGTTATGCAGGATCATATCTCTAAGGATCTAATTACAACATGATGACTCTAGTTAATGACATATTTAAGAATTTCTTATTTGTTTTATAGTTAAATAACCTTGGATGAGATATTTGTTTGCTTTTGGATTTTCATTTGTGTTTGTCAGGTGCCTGGAAATATAAATAACTTAGTACAATTTTAAACACCCAAGTGGGGTGAATTTAGTTTATAAACACACGAGAAGTATTAGAGCATTCAACAATTTTTAAAACTTTTCATCTAGGACTAAATTTAGAGGCATAAAATTTTATTTGTCTGAGGATGAATCTAGTTTTAGTTCACGCTTTCTATTGAAGCTGTTGATGTCTGAGGTTTCCGTTTTATGAAAAAGTTTACCTATTATTCTCCTAGTTTGAATGCTCCTTTGGAATTATCTTTGCTTCTCCATTTTTTGTTTCAGACTGATGCTCAAGCTCAGAACTACTGAGTTTGTTAGATATACTGTCCATGGACAACATTAAAACGTTAAAAACATTTACAGTCATGATTGTTTTTAACATTAGTGATATTAATGAAATTATTCTATCAGTCTGTCAGAAATATTTCTTCTGAAGATAATTTTGTTAAATAACATACTATTTTTATTACATATCTCTGTTATGGGATTACCAAGAAGTGTGTGTGTCTGTGCTTTCTAAAGGAAGCAACCTTTCACTGAAATTTTTAGTAGTTAGGAAATTATTAACACAAATTATCCCTCTCCTTTTTTTTTTTTTTTTGGTACCGGGGATTGAACTCAGGTCCTTGCGTTTGTAAGGCAGGCCACCGAACCACTGAACTAAATCCCCCGCCGCCCCTATTTAATTCTTTATCCAGTGATATTGGTGCTTATTGCTAAGCATTGAAACAAAAGAAAAAATTATCTTTTATAGTAGTGATCTAATTTTCCATTAATAAAGTGTGACTCTTTGAAAAGAATCTGGATCAGAATACGTTAAGTAAGAGCAATCCTGCTTGCTCATTTGTATAATCTAAACATTAGAAGATAAAATTGTTTGTGGAACATGATGAAAGCTGTGGATTGTCCAAGGGCTGGATCATCTTATATTTTTATATGGTATCATGCATACATGGGCTATAACAGTGCATGCCTCTGGTTATTACACAATAAATATCTGTCCAACAATATTCTTTTTTCTTCAGAGAAAGACATAGTGGATTTTTTGGGGTTTTGTTTTTTTTTTGTAGAAAACTTGTCATGAAAATATTTGTTGGGCAATTTAGTTTTCTGTTAAGTTGAATTTAGTAAATGAAATGGATATTGACAAAAATTAGATGAAACAAAGTGAGTGGTTTGGCAGGTGATGTGGAAGAGGCAATTCTGGACCTGAGGATCATAGATGAATAATGTGATGACTGTAATAATATATTGCTGCACTAATGTAATAAAAATAGTAAATTAAGCTAAGTATGCACAATGTCATTGCTTCCTGAATTGTTGAATTTTAAATGACTTTTATATGGAGAGAGATTTGTGTCTTTAATTTCTTTGTCCCCACCCCAACCATCACCATCTGTTTTTTCCTCTCGTAGCCATCTCTCCATGGCAACACATATTGATTTATCAGCGTGACTGCATTGTATAGCCAGCTTTATGAAACCTTACCCTGCAACCACGAATCCAGCAATTTTCTCTTTCTTCTGCTGCTTTCAGAGTCACTTTCTACTGGTGTATTGCTGCATTTGAGGGCACACCACACAGAAGCGAGAAGTAGATTTGTAATGAAGGGTGCCTTTTATCACAGCAGCCAGGAGATGGCCAGAACTTTTCCAGCCGTTCCTTTGTGGAAGTTAAGACCTGGCTGGCAGGCAACTGAAACTGTACAAACTTGTCAACAGCATTGAGTGAGATTTCAGCAGATCAAACCAGACAAAAGAGAAGCAGGGGAACTGGCACAGAGCTCAGAAATAGCATGCTTATTTTTTCATGTAATATTATTCAGGATACAGTTTAATAAGAACTGGATGCTTCTTCAGCATTGAATAGTGACATTCATAACAAAAGAAAGATAGGAAGGAACTGCACACTGAAATTGGACTTTTTACATCTCTGCAGAACTAACAGGAGCTGAGAAGTACTGCATTTTGACAAATTAGTAATGCAAATAAATCATTAAACTCTCCATCAAGGGATTATCAATCATGTTGTAAACAGCTTACCAAAACTATGAATGAGCGTTTTTCTAAAAGACATTTGCAGTCAGAATACCACTTTTCTTTTAATAATCACCAAGTTAATTAGAATAAATAAATCTTAAATGAGAAATGAAAACCATACTTAGAAAGTAAAACAAAGAAAACAGAACTGATAATGCTCTGTAAATGTCACATAAACAATACTCCACAAGGCCACCATTCAGTACTCAGACAGCAGTTATGTACGTATTGCACTATGATATATAGAGCATGCTGTATTCAACAGTTGTATGTTAAAATAACCATATCCTGGATCAAAGCATAAGAAACTCCATGGAAAGACCTATGCTTTTTGTTATTTGATATGTCACATGTAGCAAGATTTGATAAAAAGCTTTTGCCAGGAAAATCATAAGGATCATTTCTACAACCAAGTAGAATGAAGGTATAACATACGGTAAAAGAAAGATTACTCAAGCTAATGATGCAGAATCAGATAAAATGTGCATGGCTAGCAATGTCTCTGATATGAAGTTTTATCTACCAAGTTTAAGAACAAATCCGCTTTAAATATTTCCTGTCTGAATTCTTCATCTAAAAGTCTACTTGCAGAAACTATTGTCAAAACAACTGGTTGATTTTTGTATTGCTCTACCCCAATTTTCTGTGATGTAAGTTAAGTTATAAATCCATTTTCCAAATTCTGGAAATAACTATTCATATATAATAGCTCCTCTCTTACCTTGGGGGGATGACTCAAAACTTTGTAAGTTATGCAATTCGATTCAGGCACCAAACACTCCACAATGCAATACTGATTTCTCTGAATTTTAGAAAATTCTTCCTTATCTTTTCTAACAGAAAGTAAAAGACACAAAGAGGCATCATCCTGACAATTTTTTTCATCGTGGTTTTTTTTTGCAATATTTAAAAACACCCAGTTCTTAAAAAACAAAAGCAATGGGCCAAGGATTTAGCTCAGTGGTTCTGCCGCCTTCCTCACAACCGCAAGCAAGGACCAGAATTCGATCCCTGGTACCAAAAAAAGAAAAAACAAAAGCAAAACAAAACAAATACTCTCTGGCTATTTGGCTCTTTGTTCGAATTGCAGAAGATCGAACAAAGAGGCTTCTGAGTTCCAGTGAAGTTAGAGAGTGTAGGGATTCAACTCTTGCCTTTTCCTTTACCCGGTTTTTACTCAATTCTCCCTTATCAACAGAAAAAGGACCACTGGAAAATAATAAGGTAGATACAGAACTTAGCTTCATATACTCTAGAGTAACACCTTGATAGGAGATTTTTCTCCTTCCGGTCATTATTCACTGTATGACTTGCATAGACAATGCTACACAGAGGAATGTTTCGTTCCTTAACCTGTTTCAAGGAGAAAGTGTGGGGCCTGCGTCTACTCAAAGCTTACCATCACACTGAGGAGGCAGACGAGTCAATCAGCCATCCTAATGCTGCAGTGCAGTGAAAGGGAGGAGGAAGAAGGTGGCAGAGATGACAGTGAAACCCTTGGGGAGGATAACGAACCAGAACATCCAATGTTCTTCCGGAGTTTTATAAATAAAACAAGGAACCTATGTTACCCTTCTCGCACCAGCCAAACGTATTTAATCTGTCCCTCTGATACATACGCACACTCCTATCTCCTCTGCAAAAGACATCTTTTCCAAGAATACATAAAATCGCTTACAAAAATGACCACCTCTAATCTTCCTGAAACACATTAAATGCACCGAAGTCATTCTATTTGTGTAAAACTGCAGTGCTCGCTGAGCATGGTGGCGCACGCTTGTAGTTGCAGCATTCTAGGAAGCTAAGGCAAGAGGATCACAAGTTTGAGCCTAGTCTTTGGGATTTAAGAGATTTTAGTGAAAACATGTCTCACAGAAAGAAACGCGAGAAGGGGTGAGGATGCAGCTTAGTCCTAAGGCCCGGCTAGGTTCAATCTCCAGATTGAAAGAGAAGAAAAGAGAAGGCAAGGGAAAGAGAGTGAAGGGAAACCTTCAATGCTCACTTTTGCTTACAAAGGCTGAATAAAACAATCTAGATACTGACAGAGATAAAAAAAAAAACTAAGAAATACAATAGTAAAGAGTAGGAAGGTTATTATTTTCCTCCAAGGGCTTAAAACCCAGTATAGATAATAAGTACCCAAATGACAATAAAGAATGGGATAAATTCTATAAAAGTATTATTATTGAACAAGTACTACTTTACTTCAATAGAAGAGATGGAACTAATGCTTATTGAAAGTTGATAATATTTGTCAAATAAAAAAGAGGGCAGGAAGAAAAGTAAAAAGTTAACATTGTATAAAGGATGTAATGTGTTAGCAAATATCAAAGCAAAAGAGAAAGAAATATTTACCACCAGAGGTACACGGTTGAAGGTACCAGCCAAACATGGTTAATGTGGTCTGGCAAATTAATTATAATGGTATCTAATAACAAAGGAAATTTTACACTAGTATTTACCTCAGCATTAATAGCATTCATTCGTTATTTAGTTCACACGTACATTCTTTCAATAAAGTACTTTCAGTCATCACATGAGGCATCTCTTCAATGTCTAGTGATCTGCTGAGCGCTAGAGGCACAGTGTGAGCAAAACGAGACTAACCTTTTTTCTCATGAATTTTGCAACTCGAAAAATATAAATGATGCCCCAGTTTGAATGCTCAGGTATGTATATCCATGCCTTTGCATATGTAAATACCATCTTTTAAATTTTTGAATAAAAATTAGTTCCAAGACACGTACATAAAAGTGAAGATGACTTAAGAGAGAGAAAAGGTATCAGAGACAAAGAAGAGAGAAAACTGGTAGTTAAAAAAGGAGAGAGAGATAAGAAGTATTTCTGCTTGGCTATGAGAATGGAACCAATAGGTTTGTCTCAGTAAAAAAGAATTTGTCTCCTCATATTATTTTAAGTATTTCATCAAGGACTCATTTTGTCAGATTTCCATCAAATTTTTACTTCTCAAAAATTCAAAATTTGCCACAGTGATACATGCACACCCATGTTTATAGCAGCACAGTTTGTAAAAGCAAAAACTTGGAAACAGCCCATTTGCCCATCACTTGGAGACTGGGCAAAGAAGATGTGGTTTTTCTATGAAATGGAATACTAATCAGCCATAAAGAATGAGAAATTAGAGTCATTCATAGGAAAATGGGTGCATATTGAGGATATACTCTTAAGTGAAATAAATGTCACAAATGTGTTAATGCCAAATAGTTTCTCTGGTGTGAAAAACTAGAATTGTATAAAAGATCCCAATGGTATAGTTGACAATGTGAAATAGGGAGAGAAGGGCTAAAGGTGTAGGGGAAGTGGGAAGGGTGGGGGAAAGAGAAAAGAAAAAATATGAGAAATTGAAAAAAATGGAAATAAAGTGTTTGTAAATAGGGAAGGAAGGAGGGGGTGAAGGGAGGGCAGGGGAATGGGGAAAAAATGAGCACCAAAACCTGTCATGTAAAGGTACAAGATCCCAATGATAAATGTAACTGTACTGTATACCTAAAATGTACCAATAAACTCAATGAGAAAAAAAAGTTCAAAATTTGCATGTCATTATCTGCTACTACTGAGTTTTTCACGGTGAGATTTACAGATTAATCAGTTGTTGGCAGAAATATGACGAGACATACATGTTCCTGATGTTTGGCTTCACACAGAGAACAATACAGAAAGAATTTTCAATTTAAAAAGTTAGGCAACTGAATAGCACAGAGGCCAGAGTAATAGAAATATAGAAATCATCTGGATTTACAGATGTTTGAGGTTTGCTCTACTCCATTTGATAAGGTGAATAATTGATAGTCTATTATTTATTTTACTTATTTTTTGAATGATGAAAGAATTAAATGAACAGGGTAAGAGCTCTTCTTTAAGGGCTCTGTGAGTTTAATCAAATATTTGGAATATTATAGAGCAGGGGTCCCTGAGCCTTGACCCTGGTTGAATACCAGTCCTATTAGGAGCTGGGTGCTATGCAGGAGATGGGCAGCTGTCAGCAAGCACAGCTTCACCTATATTTGCAGCTTCTCTCCATGGCTCCCATTGCCTCCTGCCAGCTGAGCAGCACACTGGATTCTCATAGGAGAACAAACCTACTGTGAACCGCCTTTGTGAGTGATCTAGCACACTGGATTCTCATAGGAGAACAAACCTACTGTGAACCGCCTTTGTGAGTGATCTAGGTTGTGTGTGCCTTTGAATTATCCTGAAGCCATCACCTCCATTCCTCTACCCCCTTGTGGAAAAATTCTCCTCCAGAAAACACATCCCTGGTGTTTAAAAAAGGTTGAGGAATGCTCCTATAGCGTTTGCAAGTAAAATGACAGAACAAACATAGTCTATAAAAAAATTGGCTCACTCTTATGGTTAATTAAGCGTTTTCAAAAATCTGTTTTCAATTTCTCTAAAGAGAGTCTTTGGTAACAAGAGCCTGTGCAATTAAGCACAGAAAAGAAAGCAAGAGTGACTTCTAATGCCAGTAAAACATTATTTCCTTGAGTTTTTAAATGTGTAATTTATTGAAAACTGTAATAAGAAAAGAAATTATTTTAAGAGGAATTTAAATCACCATGCATAATCAATACCTTGACTAATCTGTTTTCATTTTCTACTACTTTTGATTTGTTATTTTTGACTTGCTACACATACTTATACACATATAACATACATTTGTATATATAATGACATATACAAATATTTTTATTTGGTACTGGGGATAGAACTCAGGACCTTGCGCTTGTGTGGCAGGTGGCAGAACCACTGATCTAAATCTCTGGCTTTTTTTTTTTTTACAATGATTTTTACAAACAAAAAATGGACAGCTGTTTTTCATTTACCATAATATAAAATTTCCTAGTTGTTAATATCTCCAATTATTACTTTCTGAGGAGCAATGTATTCCACTGAGTTGATAAGTCATCATTTGCTTTATTTATTCCACAAGTACTTATTCCTTTTTTGTTTTTTTGGTAACATGGATAGAACTCGGGATCTTACACTTGTGAAGCAGGTAGCAGAATCACTGAGCTAAATCCCCAGCCCAAGTATTTATTTCTTTACTAATATTTATTAAGAACATGAATGTAGCGGGTTCTCTGTCTGGAGCTTGGATACAAGTATGAATGGGAACGCAACTGACCTTCAAGCAGTATAGTGACCCCACATATAGAAGGAGTCACAGAGCTATGATTCTGGGCACCAGGGAAAGGATGAAATGAATCTTAATAAGGAAGTAACAGGTGTAAAACTGTAAAGCATATCTGGCCTCTATTTCTACAGCATCACCATTTTAAATGCTCAAAGTACTGTATCAACAAAATATGAAATATATTTCAAACATTAAATACTTCATATATTTTGGTTAAAATTTATTAAAATTTAATTGCAAGTAATTTACTTTGTGAAGTTTTAAATTAAGAAATTAACAGAAAAATATATTAATTGCATGGACTGCATGTTTTGTGTGTGCCAGTGACTGCAGTAATCAGAGTTGTCAAGCCAGATCTCTCTGTGCAGCCCCAAACTCAGTGATTACAGACCCTATCACTTTGTTCTGGAAAATAAAGGAGCAAATCTAATATCTGTTTGGCCCATCACAGAGCCGGTGGTCAGGAGCAACTTTAGACAATGGCTTTGAAATTCTAGTATTTTGAGGAAGATTCAAACTACAGAACTTTTATAATCACTGAAGTCCTGGAAGTAGACTTTTATCTTCTTTATCACCACATTATTGGCCTCTGATTTGTCTATTTTGATCAGAAAGGAATAAACAAAAAGCAGTTCCTGATAGTCAATGGAAGTCACCATAAGCCAAGGCTATATTTTACTAATAATTAATAAAAGTCCTTCTTAAGCAAGTATTCTTTTAGTTATCTTTTCTTTGGCAAAAACACATAAGAAAATGTAATGCCTGAGGGCTGGAGAGGAGATACAGCACTCCATAAATAACTGATCAGGAGCTGCAAGAGATGTATCAATAGAGACCTTTCTAAGACAGAAATGAAATCACTATGCTGCTAACGCAGAAAAAAATCCTGGCAGCTACGATAAGATGCAGTTCACTAGGGACATTCTCAAGTCATTAAAATTTATTTGATGGTAGCAATTGCTGATGCCTCTTTTGGGCACAGTTGTAACTCATTAGCAACCTTATCCTTGTGTGTCTTCCAGTGAGTCCCTCAATCCATCTTCAGACCATAGACACCGATAATGAAAAGGATTGTCTCTGGTGTGGGCTCAGCTGTACTAGGTCTCCACAAATCCACCTTCCTACTTGGCATCACACATGAGATAATAGAATATTCATCGTTCACATAAAACCATATGCTACCTTGGCGCAAATCCCAATGTTCAATATTTAAAGCTGTGCTGTATCTCTTGGCCCCTTTGTCAGAATCCCAGCGATGGCATGCTAAGTGTATAGCAAGCATTAAATAGCACAATTATATTTTATTTCATATGCATTCTAACATTTTAAAGCTTATGTTTAAAATACAAGTTAAATTATATAAAATATTTCATTCAGAGATAGTCCAGAGACTTCTGGCTTAATACTGTCCGGTTCATAGACATCTTTTCTGAATTTATACAGAGGTAATGACAAAAAGAACACTGAAAATTAACAAATGCACAACACAAACAATGGACTAGGTAAATAATCTTGAGAAATAATCATTAATATCACTGGACCCAAAACGACAATGGATAATCTCTTGTGCTTTGTTAGTTGGAAAAAAGGCAAGATTAAAATTCTACATATAGGTACCAAAATGCCAGCTCTTCCTTCACTTTATTATTTCTATGTGCTCTTGAGAGCAGAAATACAAGACCAACAGCAACTCTGAAACTCATTTTTGCTTTTTGAAGTAGCCTATACATGACATCAGTTTTGGCCCCCCAAAGGAACTTTTCCTATATATATTCCAACTATCATGGCCAGAACATGGATGAGTTTGAAATAGGAATGGTCGGTGAAGGTGTCTTGAACCTTCTCCTTGAATTCCGGCACACGAAGAGTAGACGGAGGTGGAATAGGCCAATCTCTGGAAGCAATGTTTGCTGGGAAATGTAGCATTTCATTTTCTATACAGAATGTCAGACTGCTAGGAGCAAACAACCTTTCTGTTTGCAAAATATCAGGTCTGGAATGATGAAACTCAAAGAAATGTATATTTAAGAAAGAAATAACATTTGTAGTGCTACAGATGTACTGACAAAACATTTAAAGAAAACAATACTCAGTATTTGTGAAGGTATAAAGAAACTGTCATGTTTATGTATTTTTGAATGTAACTCATAATACTTTTTGGGGATACAACTGAGCCTTCTACTAACATTAAATATTTATAGATCTTTAGGTTAAATAACTCTATTTCTAGGGATATATTTGACCAAAAGGCATTTTGTATACATATGCAAATTTTGTTGTATATAAAAATGCACACAATGCTGGATGGTTAATCTTGATTGTCAACATGTTTAGATTGAGAAATGCCTAAGAAAATAGTAATGCACACTTCTCTGGGTGTCTCTGCATATTTCCATAGATTACTGGAGCACAAGATCTATAAATTCATCAGAGGATAAATCCATTGATGTGGTCATAATTTGATAACATTACTGGAAAGTTAGGGAGACTTAGACTGTGGTGTCAGGTTGAATGGTGTGGGTCATTGGGGTGTGACCTGTGGACTCCATCCGGTTCCTATTCTCTTTCTAGCTAGCTCTTTCCCTTTCCTGCTTTATGGCTGCTGTTGGTGAGCAACTTTACTCCTCTACACAGTTACACCATGATATTCTTGCCTTAGAGACAACTATGGACTGAAAACTCTGAAACCAAGAGCCAAAAAAAAAACCCTTTCCCTCTTAAGTTGTTTTTCTCAGGTTTTTGGTGACTAAGAAAGCAGTGTTTTCTGTGATGGTAAAAAACTAGAAAATGATGTCTCTCAATTAGATAATTTTTATTTTAATCATTGTATATTGACCCTATGCAGTTAATGGAAGAGATGAGATAGTCTTCTACCTCCTGAGGTACAGGATATCAAATTTAAGAATCCAGTTGTGGAATTAGATACATGTTTTAATTTTATTTATGTAAGAAAGCTTCAAGGTTATTGTGTATATCCAGTTATGTTAGTATCTATTATATGTATCTTTGGCTTTTAGAAAGTATGTATTTCCAAAATATTGTAAATGTTGTAAATACACAGAGAAAAATCAGGGAAAATGTGAAAGAGACTTGAAAGAGTTTATACTTTGAAGAGTTTTAGGAAATAATAGGGCTGATAAGGGAAACTCCATATTACAGTATGTAGTTCTGTACTATTCCTGTAATTTAAATGTGCATTAATTACTTTTGTGATTGAAAATATAAGAAGATTAAAATATGTATACCTAAGATTTTAAAGTTTTATTTGAAAAGAAAGATTTTAGGTTAAAATTTCTTACATATTTGTGTATTTTACAAATTTTTAGTACTGATTACATAGTTATTGTAATACAAAATTATAATTCTTTCAATTTATCATGTTCAATTTTAATAATATGAATGAAAGAAGATAAAATTAGTTGAAGAAGTATGCAAATATTAATTTGATTACTGGAACTCTTACTCTGAATAATTTTTCATTGTTTTACCTTATTTGCAAACTTAAAATTTTTCTGTACGCTTTACTATTAACCAATAATAATAAAAACAAAAAATGAAATAAAAAAATCTTTCCAGCCCTAGGATATTCAGCCAAAAGTTATATATTGTCAAACTAAAATAGAATTCCAAAACCAGAAACAAATTAAATTCTATACCAATATGAAGTTTCCAGTTTCTTATATACCAAAATGCTATGGTAAAGATTTTCTAAAGTGGTCAATAACGAATTCATATAAACCAGATAAATGATTAGTGTTTGCACTGGTTTCTAAGATCTTGATACTCAGGAAATGCAACATTCTAGACCAATGTGATAGGCACTTCAGGGCATACATTGACCTATGTTTCAATTCTTTCCTTCTTTCCATTAATCCAAATAGCGGTCAAGTGATTGACAGGGTCTCTTAAAGTCATCATATCAAAACTATGGTGCCCTATCTCTGGTGCCACTTCTGAGTCAGTATTTAAAGAAACAAGGAAGACATGCTCCTCTGGAGTACAATTTACATGATTCTCTTACACATACGAAAATGGAATGCACATGGAAGGCAAATCAGTGATTTGTAAATTTTCTGTGGATAATAGATGGGCTACTTTGAGCAAGGTAGAAAAATACTACTAAAACCTATCAGGTGACAAACTAGTCCAAAGCAAGATCTGTGGACAGAACTGGCTCCTCTACAGCAGCAACATCATTGTTTCATGCAACACAGTTGTTTGCATACACCCTCTTAAGTGTGCTTCTGCTGAAGAGTTCACTTCTTCAAGTATGTTTACAATCATACAAAATGATTTACATTATAAGGTATATACATGTGTAGTGAAAATAAATAGCAAAACTAGAGAGAGGATAATCATAAAAATATTACACTTAATTGCACTGAGGTTTTTTTCTTATATTTGATTGAAAGTATATGGAAACACAATGTATCATTTTTTATATTATGTGCCTTAAATGTTTTATAATTAAAAATTAAAACAATTAGGCCTTAGGTCCTCTCTTTCATTCAATGATTACTGTCCCTTCTCAATTCTTTTAGAAGATAGAACAGAGAGAGAGAATTTAGACTTAGTAACACAAAGTCTCATTGACAGTCAAAGCTCCTATAATGAAAATGAAGAGAGTTACCTGAAAATCTACAAATTTGACATTACAAACTGTCACTTCCCCATTTCCCTTCCCAAGTCAGTTATAGAATATCGCTGTGCTTTTACCCTCAGGACAAGAAGGAAAAACGTTTTCAAGAGATCAGAGCAGATCAAGAGAAAAGACTTTACCATACTGTCGTCTGCATTTTCCCAGGGAAACAATCCTGCCAGTTATATACAATAATGCCCAGAGAAGAATCCCCATGGAGTTCTGAGTTGGCTCACTCAAACATGTCCGCATACACGTTAGAGATCACAACGTGCCTTAAGCATAAAATTTTTTGAAATATTTTTAAAGCAATGGGGAAGACTGAGCAGGAAGAAGAAAATTTAAAACAATATGGAACAACCCCAAACTTAACATTGATATTTGCAGAGAGATAAGAGAAAAAACACATTTATAAAGTAAGAATAGAATACAATGAAGGAAAAACTTTAGACACACAGAAAAACTTCACAAAGAAATCACAATGAAAATAAAATATTTCATGAAATTTATCAGAGCTCAAGAAGAAAAGTTTCTACATACATGATCTTATTCCCAAACAACCCAGAAATGAATAAAATCACGCAAAATTGTATCATTTCTGAATACAATTTGTACCCATATATTTTTAGCCACCAAAAAATTAAACTAATATTTTCTGAGGGGAAGATTATATATACAGGATTTGAAATCAGAGCTGCACTGGACATTTTAATTCAAAACTAGAAGCTACAGAAAAATGAAATATCTTTAAAAATCAGAGAGAAAAAGTATTGAACTCAGAATTTTGTTTCTTCAAATTTTTAATTGAACGTTGAGATGGAATAAAATAATTTTAGATAAAAATAAAAGAAACTACCTCTTTAACCATATTTTTCACAGTCTATGGTGGAATAAAGAATGAACCAAAAATGTAACCATACATTCTACATTTATATGTAACAGACACAAGGCTTAGAAAACAGATTCTTTTTCTTTTCAGCTTTAATTGAGTTTATTGGTACATTTTAGGGATACGGTACAGTTACATGCATTGTTGGGATCTTGTACCTCTACATGACAAGACTTGATTCTCATTTTTTTCCCCTTATCCCTGCCCTCCCTTCACCCCCTCCTCCCCTCCCCATCTACAAACACTTTATTTCATCTTTTCATTATCTCACATTTTTTTCTTTTCCCTTTTTACTCTTTCCCTACCCATCCCACGTTCCCCACACCTTTAGCTCCTTTCTTCCCATTTCTAAATGTCAGTAATCTTATTAGGATCTTATGTATTATTGCAGATTATTTACACCAGGGAAACTATTCGGTATTTACACATGTGTCACTTATGTATTTCACTTAGGAGTATATCTTCAATATGTATCCATTTTCCTGTGAATGAATTTATTTTCTCATTCTTTATGGCTGAGTAATATTCCATTTTATAGAAAAACCACATCTTCTTTATCCAGTTTCCAAAGGATGGGCAAATGGGCTGTTTCCAAGATTTAGCTATTACAAACTGTGCCGCTATAAACATGGGTGCGCATACTTCTCTGTGATATGATTCTTTTAGTTCTCTTGGAAAGATACCCAGCAGAGGGATGGCTGGGTCAAATGGAACCTCCAGTCCAAGCTCTTTGAGGTATCTCCATATTGATTTCCATAGTGGTTGCACCAGTCTGCACTCCCACCAACAATGGAGAAGGGTTCCTTTCTTCCCACAACCCCGCCAACATTTGTTATTGTGTGATTTCTTGATAGCAGCCATTCTTTGTGGGGTGAGGTGGAATCTTAGTGTTGTTTTCATCTGCATCTCTCGAATGACCAGTGATGTGGAACATTTTTTCATATATTTACTTGCTGCTTTTACTTCTTTGTCTGAAAAATATCTGTTCATTTCAGATGCCCATTTTTGAATCGGGTCTTTATATTTGGGGGGGCTGATTGTTTTGAGTTCTTTATATATCCTTGATAATAGTCCTTTGTCTGAGGAACAGCTGGTAAAAATTTTTTCCCACATTGTAGATTGTCTCTTAGTTCTGCTGATGGCTTCTTTTGAAGTACAGAAGCTTTTTAGTAAGATGAGATCCCAGTTGTTGATTCTATCTGCTAGTTCCCGTGCTACTGAGGATTTGTTCATAAAGTCTTTTCCTATACCAATGTCTTCCAGAGTTCTGCCTAACTTACCTTCCAGCAAGTTTAATGTTTCTGTTTTAATATTTAGATCTTTAATCCATTTGGATTTTAATTTAGTGCATGGTGAAAGATAAGGGTCTAATTTTAATCTGTGGCAGGTTGACATCCAGTTTTTCCAACACCATTTATTAAAGAGGCTATCTTTCCTCCACTGAGGATGGTCAGCTCCTTTGTCAAAGATGAGGTAGCTGAGTACATCTGGGTTTGTTTTTGTGTCTTCCAGTCTGTTCCACTGATCCTCAGGCCTATTTCTTTGCCAGTACCATGCCAAAACAGATTCTTTTAAAAAGAAAAACAAAGAGTAACAGGAAAAAAATACACTCATGATGGTTGAGGGAGGTCTTCAATTGCCAGCTAACGGGTAGTCCTAAGGTACATTCAAACAACAGGGTTCTAAGACATTTCTCCAGAAACAAAAAATAAATAAAATAACCAGTTTGTATATACATATTAAAAATATACAATAGTTGAGCTTCAGTGACTAATTAGAGCCAAGTAGATAGAAAATTAATAGACAAATATGAAACCACAGAATTGGGAATGTAAGTATACTGTATTATAGCACTGAGTTATGAATAGTGCATACATAGTGACATAAACACAGAATTTCAACTGAGACCACACAGGCAGAAATTATCATTAGAGGTATGGAATATCTGAATTTTTTCACCAGTAGAAAATTTTACAAGGATTTTAAATCCCCAAAGAAATGCTTTCCTAGCAGAAATTAATTGATGTCAATTAATGAGAATTTTATGACACTACACACCTGGAAACCATTTTATTTTGAAGCTCTGTTTAAGATTTGCTTTGTGGAAAGCAAAAGAAAACTACAAAGCTATTTAGCAATAAGAGTTGGCTTTTCAAAGTACATGTGCAGAGATCAAACCAGAGCTATAATTTTCTGAAGCTCCTTGAGGCTCTGCTTTTCTGCCCCTTCCCTGGGCTCAGACACCTGGTTTCTGTCAGGGAGCAGCTCCTGGCAGAGACCCTGGGCTCTGTGGAGGCTGTGCTAGTATCACAGTTGCCATCTCTGTGAGGCAGTCACACAGATGACAGCACTGTCACTGAATTTGGCTTCTCTAAGGTTGTGTCAAAAGCGAAAATGATCCCACACAATATTCAGCAAATCCATCCTGCAGCAGGAGAATCTTTCAAAGGCCATCTGATCAAAGTCAACTTTAAAAGTCACCACCACTGTTTTGACATGTTGAAGTTTCTACATGATTTAAAGTGTTTCTTTCCCAAGAGTCCTAGAGAAGTAATAACTAGTCTTTGTGAAACTGCACACTAATGCTCAAAGGAATTATTGATTGAAAGTCATTGCATCAAAACCATAAAAACAGAAAAAAGAAATAAACTAAAGTGTTACTAGATATAACCAGATGTAATCAGAGAGAAGTGTTTGGGAGAAATGTTCTCAAAATAAGGAGAATTTTCCTGGGAAATGGAAGAATTTGTTCCTAATAAAAATTAGTTATCACTCTGGTGTCATTAAAAGATGCCAGGCTTCAATTTGATATGTTTGGATGATTTTGTATCCTCTCTTGATAGGGAGGGAGAGGCTTTCTGTGATACTGAATGGCGTCCAAGTTCACAATTCTTCTAACAAGACTGTCATATCTACAGCTAGGGAGTAAGCTGAAGATTGTTCAAAGAGCATTTAAAAATGTATTTCTGATTGGGGGGAAGTGAAATGAACTTTACTGGCAATATCCCAATGTAATTTAGAGACTATAGGCAAACTGTTTGAACAAGAGCAGTGAAAATGGTTTCTTTTGACACAAGAATCTAACTCAGGAGACAAGAAAGGAAACACATTTTAAGAGCATTCTTTGGGTTCTTCCAGAGATCTTTGATGGTCAAAGAACCTGTTCCTGTATGTCATGATTCCCTGGGCTTCCTTAAACTAGTCCAAGGATTCACCACCTAGGACATCCAGGAAACACTGCTCCATTGGTCTGTTTATCCATTTTCTCCAGAGAAGAACGTAAATGCCACACAGCAAATCTACTTAGTTATGTTCTATCACCCTTTGAGAAATATGATGTATAATACTATATAAAATTAAGACCTCACATGCACGTAATAGGTGTTGCATAATTGTTCCATGTTTTTATGCCTTAAAAAAACCTTTGCTTTTCATTTCAGATCTAATAAGAAAACAGCTTGTCATCCTTCTCCTCTTTAGCCGGAAGCCTGTCATTGTGGGATTTGCCAACTTTGTGTTCTGAAAGCTTTATCAAACATATTTATTTATAAATGAATTTTAAATGTTGTAAGCATTCCTTGTTCATACTGCAACTAGTCTCTTAGAGTAATGCTGCTTAGAAGTACTTATGAACATTTCCTTGAAATGTGTATTCATATACAAGGGAACTTAAAAGTTCATATACCACACATAGAGTATATATGAATATATAGCATTAAAGATTCCTCTGTGAGTGTTCTGTATTTATATACAAATGTGTGACATGTGTTAGATGTATATGAGGGTGACTGAAAATGCACATGGACTGTGACATATGCTGCTAGTTTCTCAGTATGGCCAACAGTATATGAATTCAGCTCAGTGCTCATTTGTTAGCTCTATGAATTTTGGAAGCAAAAGGAATCACTTAGCATTAAACTGAATGGAAGTAATGTCTCCATAAAGGCAGTCCAATTCCAATTTTTATAAACAATGTGTGCTCATAAACAAAGCATGCACACAAATCAATTTGAATTCCAATTGTACATCTGCAGTGGGTAGACTATTACTTGTCTAGCTGTGTTTTACAGGAAGCTGGTTCTGAACACTTCCTTGGGGACCATTCTATGGTACTTTCAGAAAGTCCGAAACTGTACTAAGACACAACAATAAAATTAATGGTACTATGTTTCCATGATGACTGAAGATGCCTTTTCCTGACAGGAAAGAACAGCCATACAAACAAAAGGCATCTGTTAAGGCCATGGATATGAAATGTGGCCCAGGAATAGCCATGTCAACAAATTTAAATTCTTTTAAACTCTATTAGGAATAGGGCTATACCACTTACTGAAAGTCTGGGAATGAGACTAGCTCCCTGATTTCACATACCCTCCAGGTAATTCCAATGCATACAAAGTATGAAAACCATTATGTTTGTCTATCAGTGACAATAAACAACTGGTGATATTTATAATGCATGTGAGACAATGGTTTGGGGTAGCAAAAAATACATTTAATTATAAGTAAAGCTCCATTTCCAACTCACAAGTAGAGTGTGTTTAGATAGGATTTCATTGTTCAAGCACTATCAACACCACAAGAGAAAAGTTGCACAATATATTAACATCTCGGGTGTCTGGTATCCTTCAGACAAGTCTGTTTCATCTCATCTCACTTGGCTGAAAATAACCTTCAAAGGAAATCGCTTAACTCTTACTCCATGAGGTCACTGTTTAACTCAGACACAGGTTTACTGTACAGTCACTGGAACACAGAGCTGGCCTACCTGGTCAGGTCAAGAGTTCTGCTTTCATGATCATGGTGCTTAATAAATGGTAGACCCATGGCAGGAAATACATCAGAGACTAGACAGAGTCTCAGGAATCTTAGTAGCTCTAGCAAAACCTATCCTACATTTGACATTTTCACAAAGTTGGCATGACAACGATGTGCCTGACATCAGAGAAGATTATAGCTTGGGGACACAAAGAGCCCTATGAGTCCATTATTTTCTGTACTGCATCCAGTTCTCAAGTCCAACTTACTGTAATTCAGGTAAAATTCCTATTCTGTGAATATAAGTATGATCCACCAATTCATATTTATGAATTTTCGTCTGTATACAAATACTGATCAACGACTTCAAGCAAGGGGAGAAGAATTGCATAAGTTTAAGAAACTTCTAAAAAATATCTACAAAGAAAAGCATCATTGAAAAGGGGTAATCGTTCCTCAGGCTTCAAAACCGAGAGAACTTTGCAACCAAATTATAATTCATGTTCCTGAAAGGATAATTTTCCCAATATCCTTAATTTCTGTTTGGGGGAATACCAGAAAATGACTATAGAACATCCCTTCAAACCAGGGGGCTAAGTTTGAAAAAGGCTAAACTACGAAGCACGAGAATCCCTTTTTGTGTTACCACATGGAGTTTCAATCTAGGATTGCCTACATTCTAAAATTAATTTTTCATGCATGCATTTGATTTATTTAATGTACCTAAGATGTCAGAGACGTTTTGGGGAAGATCAACTGTTTATCCAAATGGAATGAGTTACATAGGATAGACGTTTCGTATGGCTTGTTTTCCAAATGCTCCCTACAGTTTCACATGCTAAAGGCTTAGTTATCAGTCTGTGGGTCCACTGGATGGTTGTGGAACCTTTAGAAGACAGGAACTGGTATGAAGAAGTTAGGTCACTAGGGACATGTTCCTCAAGGGACTGTTGGGACCCTGACCCCACGCTGTTTCTCTGTCTCTGTCTGTCTCTTTCCCTCCTCCTTCTACTCTCTCTCCTTTTTGGATTGCTATGAGGTGAGCAGCTTTGTTTTTCCATGTATTACCTCCTATGATGTGCTGCTTTTTCACAGATCCCAAACAACAGGTCAGGACAATCATGGACTGAGATTGAGTTAAAATAATTCTTTTTCTCCTTTAAATTGATCATCTCAGGTATTTTGTCACAGTGACGGAGAACTGGCTGACACACTGAAAGATTTGCTGCATGGACGAATAAACAAATGTTCCAGAAGGTAACATCTTCTAGCTCCAAAATACTGACACATCAATAATGGAATGCAAAGTGTCAAGTCCCACAGTAATACAGAGTGCAAAGAGGAATTTTTCATCTTATTCTTTCATATCTAACCACCTCAATCAATTGTAAATTTAACCTAGAATGATTAAGAGAATCCAGAAGCTGCCATGAAAAGATACCAGAGTCATAGCTTGTATTCATAAGCCTTTTCATACAGTGGAAATGCAAGGTAGAGCTGAATCACAAAACAATTGCAATACTAATTTCTAATCAAGCTGATATTCACAACTTGTTCCAATGTGGTGCCCGTCCAGATACTGCCAAAATGCTGACACATACAAACACATTACAAGGCCATGTATCATCACAAAATAAATGCAGAGTGCTGAGTCTGTCTGCCAGAACAGAGATTAGCTTCCCACCTTCATGAAAACAAGGATAATTACAGCATCATGTTTATTATGTTTCAGCTTACAAAGCACACATTCATTGAAATGCAGTTTTGTCCTCTTGGGATTTCAGTACAAATATAGATGTTTCTATCATGAAAATGCAAAACCTTCACTTTGGGGACTGGGCAGGGGGTTCTCCCCGGAGCCACATCACAGCCCTTACCTAAGTGCTTTGTTTCCCTGCTAGGCCCTGGATGTAGTCTATCTTGGGATCATGAGGCTGTCCTAACCTTCACATAGCAGTTCTGATTGGTGTGATAATATGGTCTGTTAAGTGATTACTTCATTTTTCATGAACAGAGTTGACAGATCACAGTTTAGCCCCCAGCGAAAATGAGCTGTGTTCAAAAAATGAATCATCAGACCAGAGTTTTAATCACTCCCCCAAAAAAGATGTCAAATTTAGGCAAAAGATCATATTGACTGAGGTTCACAAGGAGATTCTAACGGCAGTGTGATACCCAAGTGAGGGGGAACTAAGACTCTTTTTTGTCTACTGTCACAGAAAGGAAATGGACAGTCACCATAACACTTGGCAGGAAGCTGTACACATGGGCGAGACCTAGATTTCCTATTCCCAAGGAGGAAGTGGGATTTCATGCAGCTGTGAGCTGGCATTCATGCCAGGGGAAAGTCATTGTAGCAGAGCTGCTCAACAATGCAAAAAGCCTAGTGATTTCCCTTAGATCTGGCTATTTGTCTCCAGTCATACTAGACACCATCTGGGTAGCATGTTGATAGAAATAACCACCAGCCAGTTATTTACTTCAGACTATCTCTATGTTGCTGTATTTTAAACTATATTGTGGGTTGATCTAGTCTCTGTTTCTTTTACTCAAAAAAAAAAATCTATAAGCCACCAGACAGTGGGCAGGGGATACAAAGGAAATAATGTTCCTGCTCTTGAAAAGCCCAGTGTAGTTGGGAAACATGACATGTGACTAGTTTCTTATAGTGCATGATGATAATACTGCAACTGAGATTTCACAAAAGAAGAGTCAGCCAGACAGACTAGATCCTTACAATGCCAGATTGAGAGCTGTAATTGTGATTTCAGAGAGAGAGGGAGAAGGAGAGGGAAGGGAGACTCCAGGAGAGGGAGAGGGAGAGAAGAGGAAATTGACCGGGAGCATTAATGCTATCTAAGTTTAAAACTAAGAATAAAGGGAAGTGACTAATACAACATAAGCAGAATCCGTATGACAGTTTCAGGATAGATAATTAAGTTAGTTTTGACCTATGAAACACATCATGTAAAGACTTATTACAATGTAGAAGAGAGTTCTCTTTTAGCAGAGAGTGTTAACAGCAGATAGAAAGGTGTGAAAAGAATGAGACATCTAATGTCTATAATCACCTAACACCCATGACTCACTAAGAAAACATGAGGTGCCATCAGGTATTCTGTGAGCTGGGATGTGTCCCTGTAGTATCTGTTGCTATGTCAACAGAGGCAGTATCTATGTGCTTAAGGTACAGGTACATTTTCTCTGGGCCTCTAACTCCAGTCCTTAGAACTACACCATCAGTGTGGAAGGTGATATAGAAGAGGGAGACCACATATAGGAGGAAAATGGTCTAAATTAGCAACGCTGGGGTATGGTCTTTTTTAAGAGCATAGAATTCTCTTATAGGATGATCACTTCAATTTATGCAAACACTCAAAACCAGACAATGCAGATTAGATAAAAAGAAACAGTTTAATACAATTCACATTTTCTAACATCCACAGATAATTTATTTGCATAAGAAAACTTCGAATTTTTTGTTTTAATTCAAAGACCAATATCAGCAGCACTGCAATCATGTTCTAATCCAAATTCTGTTCATTGGCCAAATAATTACCCAGATTTCAGTTCTTAACATCAGAGGATAAAGACCTAATTTTTACAAGTTACTTGAGTCTGAGTTGTGATTTGCCAACGTATTTAAGTGAATTTGTGCATGAAATATATTCAATACAGCAACTTCCGTGAGGTAAAAGTAGAAAACAGAACTGGTAGTTGAATCACTTATCAGGCTCAACTCTGATCTTGGCATTTGTTATGGAATGATTCCCTTACTGTTTTGTTGCTGGTTTCCTAACTTTCTCCTGTTGGTCCATTTTTTGTTTTTTTCAGTGATAGGTTCTATGAATTTACTGTAAGCTGTTTCAAGTCTTTTTTTTTTTTAATGTGTTGGGTATACTTATTGAAAGCAAACTGTACACTGTCAACAGAACAAGGCTGATAGCCAGGCCTGGAGAACTCCGAATTAGTTTTGGCTGGAAAATATCACTTCCAAAGAGACTGTGGAATATTCCCTGGACCACAGGAAGATGACAGGAGCTCAGCCTGACAACTATTACCTGTATTCTATTTCTCTAGATGTGTCATAACATGTTAGCCCTTCCTTGTGCTTTGAAAGTGTAAAGATTCACACCTGCTTTATTAGCATTGTATTAGTTCCTTTGAGGATTCTGCGAGAAAAATAACACAGATTGACTGTTTATAAACAACAATTTATTTCTCTTAGTCTGGAATTCCAAGATCAAGTTGCTGGCAGATTTGGCCTATGGTGAGGGCTGCTTCTTGGTTGATAGGTGGCCATCTTGTCTCAGTGCCTTAATAGCTGAAGGGGCTAGGAGACACTAATCTCCTGAGGGCTGCATCCTGACCATCTCATCACTTCCAAATGCTCCACCATCCGGTAACATCGCCTTGTGGTTTAGGGTTTCAGTATATGCATTTTGGGAGAAACAAACATTCACTTTACAACAGCATAGAGAAATGCAGAAAAGGGTAAGATTTGTCAAAAATAATTTGAAGTTAAGCAACAGAAGGCCCTAGTAGGTTTACAGTAATTTATTGCAGTTCAAATTAAAGAAATGTCAATGTTATCCTATCAGAATGCCACTCCAACTTGTATCCCGTTTTATTTTCTGGAATAGCAGATAAACAGGTGGAGTGACAGGCAGAGGTTAAGAATCACATTGAAGTGTAGGCATGCCCACGGGAGTGTTTTCAGCATGTGTACCTCAACTGCTACATATGCTAAAGAAGAAATAGCATGAGACCTGCTGATCTAGCAGAATGAAAATGGGCCTTGGTTTTGATTGGGCCTCATTATAATTCTGTTTTTGTCACTATGACCTCAGACAAGTTACATAGCTTCTGGGCACATAAGTTTTCCTATGCATGAAACTGAGGAAAATATTTCTAACATCTAGTGGGATAAAATGATATAAAATATAGGCATTTTTTGTACCACTTAGTTCCTCTCTCTTTCTCCTGAAAACATTTTGAATAATACCTATACTAGTTTTTAATAATAAATAACAGAACAAACAACTTAAAATGGCATGGATAACCTGAAAGGTATTGTCCCACTAACTGTAAAGTTATGAAGATGAGGTTTTGGGGATGTTGTCTACCAGCTAAGAGGGAACTTCAGAGAGCTGCTCACCTGTCAACTCTGCTCTCAACAGAGTCTAACTAACTGTATGTCTGTTTATAAGATAGCTAGCTGTAATTTTTAGGTCAAGGAGATTCTAAGAGTTGGTGTTACATTCATGTACCAACTCAACACAAAGAATGTGACCATTATGAACTACAAACATATACAAAAAAAAAAAGGAAAAGGAAAAGGACCAAGGATTGGGGGAGGGAAGAAGGAAAACAAGGAAAAGGGATGAAAAAGGAATTAAGATGTACCATGTACATGTACCAATTTCCCAGAAGTTATGTAAATGCTATGCAGAACACATAAGCACTGATGAAATAAAATTAAAACCCAAATAAAAAGATTATTCTAAGAGTGAATGAGACAAGGAAAGTTAGAAGAAAAGAGGAAAAGAGAGACAAATGAAGAGGGAAAGACAGAGTTTACTAGGAACAATGTCAAATGCCAATGCTGTCAAGCTAGTAAATGCTAAACAGAGAGAACAGTGGAATAGATTAGATGGTGAGGATGAAAACATAAAGTGTACAACAATGACACACTGGTGTTTTACATGTTTTCTTATGGGGATATTTCATGTCACTTTTATCCTACAAAAATATCTTTTTTTTTTTTTATTGAGTTTATTGGTACATTTAGGGATACAGTACAGTTACATTCATTGTTGGGATCATGTACCTTTACATGGCAAGTCTTGATTCTCATTTTTTTCCCCTTACCTCTGCCCTCCCTTCACCCCCTCCTCCCCCCCCCATCTACAAACACTTTA
>NW_022900917.1:47948907-47962053 GCF_012274545.1 Fukomys damarensis
GGTATTCACCTTGTATCCAGATACTTTACTGAATCTGTCAATTAAGTCTAGAAGTTTTTTGGTGGAGTTTTTTGGATCTTCAATGTAGAGTATCATATCATCAGCAAATAATGATAGTTTAACTTCTTCCTTTCCTATCTTTATTGCTTTAATTTCTTTCTCTTGTCTAATTGCTGTGGCTAATGTTTCCAGAACTATATTGAAGAGAAGTGGCGATAGTGGGCATCCTTGTCTTGTTCCTGATTTTAACATGAAGGTTTTCAGTTTTTGGCCATTCAATATGATGTTGGCTGATGGTTTTTCATAAATAGCCTTTATTAAATTGAGGTATAGACCATCTATTCCAATTTTTCTACAAAAATATCTTAACTGGAGATGCTTTAAGAAGAGAAGGAATGGTGAGTCGGGCTATCCACACGGGCAGCCCTTTCTCCTGTACCAAAGTGTGAGAATTCAGGACAAAGTTAGTCTCTTTAGTATTTGTCCAGCTCTTCTCTTCTTTTCATAGGATCGTGCAGGTAGATATGATGAACAAGAAGGAACTAGACATGCTTCTCTCATTACATCACAAACCTACTCACACATACGGGGAAAGAACCACTTTATTATTCCTTTATAAGCAACCAATTTCATATTGCTATTATTAAGTCACAAGTTAGATCTAGTAGAATCCTCAGGATTCATTATATGCTTGACATTTCTGAAGTGGTTTTTACATATAAAGCATGGACACTTGTGGTGAATGTTTATTACTGGATCCTGATTGGACTGGAGGGAAGTGCACATGCTAATATATTTTCTAAAATATTAATTCCCATTCCTGTCCATAGTGTTGCTAAAAAACAAACATACTTTGCATCTGAAATACAGTGAAGAAAACTGAGGGCAAATAAATAATTCCTGAATACACAGTAAATACCTTACTATTTATATAGGATAATAAAGATTACCTATAGGTATAGGTGATAAAGGTTACTTTACAAAATAAGGTTAAGAACTTTATTTTGCTATTTAACATCGATTCTCTAATTCCTTTACTATTTTGTAATGATATGATTTCTTCCAGGCTTATTCTTATTGAGGAATATTTGATCTCAAATTTCATTCATCAGTATGATAATATGCCAGTCTTCAGAATCAGTTAACTTATTTTTTATTTTCAACAACAGACACAGTAAATCTCATGGCGATGCTCAATCAAGAATGATTGCCCTAGTCGGGGATTTCGCTCAGTGGTTCCGCTGCCTGCTCGCAAGAACAAGGACACGAGTTCGATCCCCATTATCAAACAAACAAGAAATATTGCCTCACTTGGAATGCTGCTCTCTAGGGTCTGGCGGTTGGACTGAAATGCTGAGTCACTGGCTGAAACTGAACCAGGACATTTCAGGGCTCCTCTTAGCCTGGAATGGAGCTTTGTTGAGTAAGTTTGACAGACCACCTGCTATAAGTGAGCCTTCTCTCTCCCTCTCTCTCTCTCTCTCTCTCTCTCTCTCTCTGGTTTGGGGACTGTAATAGAATTTTAGCCTAAGGACCAGTGAGACTGCACTCAAAGTCTTAGAGAGGATGGTGTGAGAACATACAAAATGACAGATGCTGCAATGGTGTGGAGGGAAACTGAAGATGAGGGCTTAACGGCAAGGCTAGATTCCAGATGCCGGCTTCAGAGGTTGCAAGTAAGGCAGGGGGTGGACCCGTGTTCTGGAGGGTGGCTTCACAGACACTCTGCTGTTATCACTTTTGGTGCTGAAGGACAGATGACTGCGCTAAGGCTCAGCCGAGGGGTGGCAGAATCAAGAGTGGCTTTCAGGGACAGTTCCCTGCCTATTATTAACCATGTACATGTAGAAACTCTCTGGGCCTTTACTTCAAAAATCATGCCCAGTATAGATCTAATATTCTATATCAACACAGACTCATAGCAGTTTTTCTCTATTAGTTAAGGTTTGAGATTTCTTGTGATCTACATTGTATTCCTATGTGATAATCTTAGAAACTTACCAGGTCTCTGAGAAGCATGTGTCAAATAAGACAAAGAAATAAAATACGTAATCTACTATATAAAAGGTTACCCTATATATTAGTACATGTACAATATTCACAGGTAATTTAATCCAGCCTGTATTGTAAGGCAGAAATTGATTCCAAAAATACTCTGGACTAGGCAATTGTCAGCTTTACACTTTGATGAAAACCTTGCACACAGGCCCGTTCCATTTGCAGAGATCTCTAATTTACAAGGTGCTTATGTGTGGAAGCTGAGCCCTGGCCTTGTCAAATCCAAAGATTTTCCTCCTCAACCTGACCTTTGTATAATTGTTCAAAAGTTCCTATTTGTTCCGGGCACCATCTCATGTTATTATTTATGTTCTTCTTAGCCTTTCCCTTTCCCATTCAACCTAATTCTTATTCAACCACCTTTCATTCATTCCATCGTTCCTGAGGCTTTCACCCTGGAAGTTTCCCCTTTGATCTGCTGTAAATTATCTTTGGCTCTCATAAATTCTTCAAACACAATCTCCTAAAAGAGGCCTGGCCCCAATAAACCTGAATATGACTCACAAATCTACACACGAAACTGGGATATGTTATGTCTTTTAAAAGCTACATTATAACATATACTGTGTTAAAAATTTCCAGTTATTTAGTGTGAACTGATGCTTGATATCTATTCCAAAGTTTAAGGGGAAATCCATACATTTTACTAATTGTAGATAAACTGTGTGGCTTCCCCCCGTGTCACATTACTTAGATACCCCTGATTCCATAGAAAAGTCATATAATGATGACTCTATCAAATAACCAATTCAGATTTTTTTATACTTTAGATAAGACTAAGAGCAACCTCAATCCTGTAAAAACCTACAAAAGTTTTAACACAGATTTAGCGTAGGAAATCTCTAGATTTACTTCATAGGTTTTATATAGTTGATTTAACTTCCACGAGAATATCTGATCAATTCTAAATATACGTGTGAAAAGTTATCAATATTTGTTATCACACTTTTTATTATGGAATATTTCAAATGAATATAATTTGTTCACTGATATTTTGTATCAGAATTCTTTTTTATTTTTTGAAACATAAAGCACTGTGCGTGTAGCTAACCTCCAATTTACATTTCTTTCCTATTTAGAATTCTTTTTCATTCCTTCCAACTTTAAATTCCTATGTGTCCTCTCTAAAGGCAAACACAATGTGAAGGAGACATCCATTATTCTCGTGTATTTTCACTCATCTACTATTTGAATAAATGTAAACAGTACATCATGTGATTTTCCTACTATATGTTTTAAACATTTATGTAGATAGTACTTGTACTATATAATTTTTGCAAGTTTGTGTCTTTATTGTTGTTTCTATTTTCATTCATGTTGATATATGTATATCTGTCTCATCTATTTTAACATAACCATGACCAATAGCTAGAAAATTAACCATTTTAATTAGCAGAGCTTTTCTAGAAAGGTCAATTGATTGTCTGAAATTTTTCACTATTATGACCAAGCTGTAGTGAATAACCTTATATGTATCTTCTTGGTACTTATGTGAGAGTTTTCATAAGATTTGTCCTCTGAAGTGGAATAATGAAGTCAGAGCATTTGCATAATTCAACTCTGCTAGGTACTCCCAAATAGCAAATGGTTATGATTATGTTTAAAAGAAAAAGTACTGTCCTACATAAATATGAGAACAATTTTTTCCTTTTGTTGAGCAAAATGTAAAACAACTGGAACTTCCAATAAATCTATGGGTAAATTTAAAGATATGATAAAATAAAAATAATTCAGAAAGGTAATTTCAAACTGTAAGTCACTGTTGGTGAAATGTGTGCACTCAGGAACATTATAAGAAAGGTCTTTTTGAAGTGGTTTACTATATTAGCTTGAATGGAGAGGAATGGTAGTAAAACTGTTCATTGTATTCTATAATGATTACTTTTTGAATCCAATGGCAAAGATTCCATTGGGAGCACTATGGGAATGCCATACTTCTTGACATTTGGTCTTATTTTATGCCATCTACTTTTTATATTTTGTAATTGTTGGAATTTTTTCTTTGTTTTGACCACTGAAAGCCTTGACTGTGCAGACTTGTGACTCACCATTAGCAAGAGTGCAAAATATGACAATTAAACATTGCTTAGTACAGTTTTCATTTTTTATTCATATTCTATTTGCTTCTGACATCTCTTTTTGAGTAAAGTGAGATTTATGATAGTAAATGTGTCAATGAAACATAAAAAGAGTGCGTAAAAATTCTCCATCACCAGCTTGAAAGACTGGGCTTGCATTTTGAACTACCTTCTAGATATTTCCAGTTGAATAACTTATGAATTATTCAAATTCTAAAATAAAGCCTATCATCGCCCTCCCAAAATACCTTCTTCTTTCCACTATACTGTCAAAATATTCGATTGACTGTTTTAGTGATAATAACAATTATGCATACTATTATTAATAGTAGGTGGTAGAAAATGAATTCCACCTACATAACTTTCAGTGGTCTCCTCAAGCTTATTTAGAAAACATATTACTTCACAAAACTTTTGAGTTCAATCTCACTGAAAGCATGAATCATAGCTCATTTAAAATTCATTGTAAGTATCTATATGTAATATGCACTCTCTTCTTGTTACTAGGGATACCAAATGGATTAGGTACAATCCCTATTGGTTTAGTTTGTATCATATTCCTATAAAAGAGAAAATGTGACACTGCCTAACTTATAAAGAGAAGTTTATTTAGCTAACAGTTCTGAAGGCAAGGAATTTCAAGGTCATGGAACCAGTATTTGCTCAGCTTAAGGTGAGGTCCTCTTGCTGTGTGGACTCAGTAGAAAAGCAGAAGTGATATGACAGACCTTGAGCGAGGAGATATGCATCAAGAGAGGAAGTGGAGGTGTCAAGTGGGCTTTATAACAACCAGTTCTCCTAGTTACTTTTCCGGACTCTCAATAGCTAGAACTCTCTCTGAGAAGACCACTAATCTCTCTCAAATCCTGTCACCTCTTAACGTACTACTACTTCTCAAGATCATTACATGGGGGAATCAAAATTCAACGTTACTTTCATGGGGATAAACTATATCTACACCTTGGCACCCATCTTTGTAGATGTTTTATCAGGCTCAAGATCATTTCTTACTCTTTCATTGCTCTCCCTACAAATATGGTTGGTAAATGTAATTGATTTTTCTTTTGCATTGCTGTGTCCTTACATTCCGGTATAAATACCATTGTTGACAATTCTCACTAAGAGAAGCAAGAATCCAATGTATGGGGCTGGAGATTTAGTTCAGTGGTGCCGCTGAGTGTTACATCGCCAGTACCAAAAAAAAAAAAAAAGAGAGAGAGAGAGAGAGAGAGAGAGAATCCAATGTACCAGACAGAAGAGAAAGAAGTGATTACCATGGGGAATGCTTCAGTATGTTGACCAAGTCCAAAGGCTCCTTTTGCTATTATCCTTTCATTTGGTTATGAAATTGACTCTTCTATTACTGTCCAATCCTCCTACTACTCAATATCTGTTTCTTTTGAAATGTCAGTTTTGAAAAGTGTGCAATTCACCCTCAAGTGTGTATCTTTGCATAAGCATTTGGAAAAAAAATACATATAATCAGTTCCCATTAAGAGTTTCTGTGTTAGAATTCTTGTTACATAGCTCCCCCATTAAAGCTAATTTGAGTGTAGTTGATGGGTCACAGCAGGAATTATAAAGCTTTTGCGATTAAAGAAATTTATATGGAATAATTTATCCTTTGACATTATCTTCACACCAACCCTTGCAAAAGTAGTCTCATACATTATCAACAGTGAGTTCATAGAGCAGTGGATGATTCTGTGTGGGCTCTTTCTCATGGACCCTTTGGTAAAATCAATCCTGCTGGGCAATTAATGAATCTTTAAAATGTCTATATACAATGCTAACATAGGGCAGCTATTAAACCTGAGTATCTCAAGAATTCACTGGAGGCCTGAATTCATTTATAAAATGTCAAGATGTACTCAGTAAAGTAAGCAAGTAACTAACATGGATGGACATAGTGCTCTTAAGAATAAAGAGTGAAATGTCACAGCTGTTCAGCTTAAAACCTTTGCAAAGAAAGCAAAACAAACTTGAAATGTTCTAGATAGCTCCCTTAGAAAGATGGGTTATGCCTAGAGATTTCAAATAATCGAAAAATGTCATGAGGGTTAATTGATGTCAGTAGAGCATGGCTGAAGAAACCACTCACTGTGGATGGACTGTGAATAATTGGTTCTGTCCAGGGCTATTTTCTGAGTGACCTATGCTGATTCCCATCAGCAGACAGAATTAGTTATCACCGCCAATGTGTCCCTTCAGGGTCTGCTCATTTTTCAATTCATTGCCATTTGGTTGAGTTATTCCCTAAATGAATCAATCACTAGTTCATAATTAGATCCAATGACAGCCTAAATCTCTGTAGTCAAAAACTTTGAAGATGATGATGTGAATTTTTAGACAAATCAGAGAGACTGTTATTCTTAAAGCCAACTGCATCTTAGCTTACTTGAAATCTTTCTTAGCCAAGATATTATTCATCTCTGTTTGTTATACTCATGCAAGACCTGTACTCTAGAGGAGTGGGTACATCAATGACAATGATATAATCTGTCTCCAGCTCTACATTATAAAGAATATTGTGTATATGAAAGTAACTGCTACAATAGCCGAGATCATCATCTGTGAGGACTGAAGCCACAAAATAAGGATCTGTGACTATGCTACAACTGTACTAAACAATGGACTATAAAATAATAAAGTTGAAGAAGACAGGTGGATTTTAAATTCTTCCTCTTCTCTGTGAAATTTAAGGGTCCTTCCTGAAGTGTAGTGCTATTGGCATCATAGTCATAATTCACTTACTATTTCTGCACTGCACACCCCTAAGTAGAAATAAATATACATAGAAGTTTGAGCCAAACTTGTTATTGGAGCCTTACTTTTCTGCCATTTCTTTCAATCTCCAAAGCCCTGGTTTCCTGTGGTGATAAGAACTCAGAGTGGTAATTAGATTCACCACGGTGGTATCTCAAGGGCACCACAGAATCCCAGCTTACACACATTGTAATGTAGAAAACTTTCCAGGGCTAAATTGTTTTATTTCTCATGTCAAATAGTGAAAACCATTTAATTCCTCTCTCAAATGCTTTCCTGACTATACATTTTCAATGAAAAGTGTTAATATTTTCCAAACAGATAAGTCACTGCAGAATTTCAAATAACATGGTCACTACTGAGAAATGTGATCACTGTGTAGTTGTGGCTTAAGGACTAGTGATCCAGAGTTCTCTCTCACCTAAAAGAGTACTAAACATGTTTTAGATGTAGCTATGACAGAATATAACCCAGAGGAAATTCTAGACTGCTATGTTTTTGGGATCTTTTCTTCATATTCAATCTCATGTCCAAGCAGCTGAGAAACAGGCAACTTGATAGTCATCGCCATCAGTGTCTGATCTGAGGAACCCATGCCTAACGTCAAGTAAGGCTTTGAGAACGTCTAGTCCCTGATTGCTAGTGTTTTTAAATTCATTATAACATTTAAGAATTCAGATTTCTCTGAATTCTAAGACTAAGAAATAAAAGTAATTTACAGAAAACCATAACTCAGTCTTATCTGGGGGAAAATATTTTGATGACATCAGCCACAGTTGTTTTCTAGTTTCTAGAATCATTCTTTTTTGAATTGAGAGGTCTTTGTACACTTTGCATTAATGAGACTTTTGAGAAACATCGAAAATGACTTTGTGGAGAACCAGATCCCTAATCCAGGTCCAGCTCTTCGATGCTCTGTGCTGTTTATGATTCAGGCATATTGCCAAAAGGTAAAGCTATTCAGGATGATAATTTACAAGTGAGGACCAGGGATCTACCCTTCACATTTAACTCAGTATGGATATGTCCTTGACCTCAGCAGTCTTTTGTAGAGTACTAAAGACTATTTAAAGGGGAGTTATGTGTGTGTCTTAGAAATTCACAAGAGATTTGCTGCTCATTGATCACATTTATGGCGATGGAAATTACTTGTCCTCCACTCCACAGCTTCTGGCATTCAGAGCTAAGTGCTAAGTGCTAGCCAGCTCCATTGTGAGGCAACAACAACAGAAGTTTGAAAACTAAAGTAATAGTCATGTAGTCACAAAGATTAATTGTTCTGGCAAGAACAGGATTTAAAATAACCAGCAGTGTGGTCTTTCTACAATCATAAACTCAGAGTAGGCAGAGACTTCGAGAGAACACAGATGCAATTCTCCCCTTCAAGAAGACCGGCAACTAAATCATCCGGACAGAGGAGTGTTTACCTCAGTTTTACGGAGCTCCAGAGACACAGCTCTTGAGACTTCCTATACTTTTTTCTTACAGCTAAACAATCTTCTCCATTAGAACTGGAGTCTTTTCATCTGTATCTGACTGTCTGAGATGGCAAGGGGCCCACTTAACACTGCTTCTGTCCCACATGTTTTCTTCTTTGTGAATTAGATTTTCCCCAGAACTTTACAAATGTTTAAAAATAACTTTTGTGACACTTCACTTAAGTGAACTCTTAAGTTCAGATCTATGTATTATTTTCCAGCAAAATAAAAGGTTCTCTGGCTGTCCGGAATAGTGGCCACTACCCACATGTGTATTTGAAATGTAACTAGTGTACTAAGAAAATTAGTTTGAAATTTTATTCAGTTTTGCTTAATTTACATTTAAGTCTGAAAAGTGATAGGTACTTGCGGGTGCAGAGTGCTTTATGTATGTTTCGAAACAACTAGATTGATCGATCTGCTTTCTGAAATGTAAATTTTATGGCATGTAAATAATGTTTGAATTATTGCTGATGAAAATTTAGCAAAATCTGAGATATCTTTAATGTAAAATACACAAAAAGATTTGAAGACCTGACAAAGAATTCAGGTGTGTCATCAACATTTTATATTGATTTTATGTTCAAATGATAGCATTTTGGATACTGAGTTCCATAAAATACATCATCAAAATTAACTTTTAAAAGCTGTTTTAATATAGTTACAGTATTAAAAAGAATCCCTTAATGGAAGTACTATCTCTTGTCATGGTTTCCTCATAAGTACCAAAAATTTGACACAGGGACTCAAAGGTCAAGTGAAGAAAAGAAGGCAGATTTGGGGGAGAGCAGGATTTAAATGATGTGCCACAAGTTCATGGCTGGAAGCAGTCCGAGGAAGGGAATTTAAAGCTACATGATCTCCGTGCACCAGCTTGTTACAAATCTAAGGCAGAGGTACATACCTCTCATACATACATAAATAAATAAGTTAATGTAAAGACTTTGTTTGTGTGTTTGTATATGAGATATATGAAGTGAGAGTCTGCAGGAAGAAAACAAAGAAAGAAAAAGAATGCTGAAAGAGGAACTTTGGAAGTTCTCAGGATGCCTAGCTGGTATGGGAATGGCTCAGATTCCACCGATCTGCACAACCTGTGCTGCATACGGTGTGATTAATGTACTCTAGTTTGTGGCTTGAGACTTCCAGTCAAAAGCCTCATTAATAGATGTAGGAGGTCCTGGAAATTTGAAGATTTAGAAAGCTATTTTGATAGCAAATGGATATAAAAAATAAGAGCAACATTATAACATGAGAAGGATGTGTTAAAAGTGTTAACTCATGGACTACAACTCAGTAGAGACCCATTGTCAGAGCCAATTCTTCCCAGGACACAACTTTCATTGTCCAGGAAAAATCATGAAGAGTCACCATGTAGACCATCATGTGGATGCCCACAAAACTACCGCTTTTTCAGGGTCAGTGTTTATTTCCATCAGTTTAGGTTAAAAGCTAGCTTTTATTTGCTTTTGGAATCCCCTTCAGGTATCTTTCAATAATATCAAAAGAAGATGCTATGCATTTACATTATGTAATTGTAGGCATTAATATTTCCTATGCTATATTTGTGGATTATGAGGGTCTCAGAAACTAAAATGTACTTTATATAGAAGCTTTCCGTGTGACTTAATTAATGACAGTAGCATTTTAAAGCCGGGGCAGTGAATTTGAAAAGAGAAGACATAAGATTCTGCTTCCAGAATGTCTAATGAATCACCACAGAATTTTAGTCAGTCATTTTTCCCTCCACTGTTTGCCTCACCATTTAGAAATGGTAGTCTCCTGTCTTTTCAACAGTGCCAGAAATTTAACCACACTGATATTAGAAATTCCCAGATGGCAAGCTCTGTGTCACTAACATCTTTCCTATTCTATTTCTTATTATGTACATCATCTACACAAAAGTCTACATAAAATATTGTGGGGGTTTTTTACCCTTAGGTAAAATATGTCCACTTCACACATCCTGAAAATAATTTGATATTAGATTCTATATGCTAAGATGACTTCAATAGATTGCCTCATAAATCTCTTCATGGAAGAGCTGATGGGGCTGACACCCAGGCACAAAAGCCACTTCTAAATCCTGTGGTTCATTAGCAGAAAATTGAGGTAGAATCCAGGTCATTAAAAGATTTGTTTCCTTAGGCTATGTTAGCAGTAGCTGAGATTACTTATGAACAACTGGAATACACAGAAAAGATACTTCAAAGATCATTTTGTCTTTCCTTTAACTTTGAAAAATCATGGTTTAAGAAGAACTTTTACTGTTCTCTGAAAATGATTCTTACATCTTTTGATGCATAATATGCTTGATGTCAAAATCTGAAATCAAATATTTAATATAAGATAAAATCACATATTCTCACTACCTAGAATCATTTAGCATTTCCTATGTGTCAGTGACCATGCCAGGCACTTTATATACATTATCTTCTTTAATCCTCTGGTGTACCGCATAGATAGAAACTATCACTATGAGTACTTTGTAATGTGAACTGGATACACAGAAGAGGGACAGCCTGAATAGTCCAAAATCAAACACTAATTCAATGATGAAATCAACTGAGCTTCTGCAAGTGCTGACTTATACTGGATTCTTCAACAGCTCCTAAAATCATTTTGCAATCAACTCAGTGGGCTAAGTATAGTTACAGTGAGCACAATGAGGTGAGTTCATGCTATTCTTCTCAGGGCATTTGAAGTGAAAAATAGAAATATTTATAGACATACAAACACACACATATCCTTACAGATCTGTATATAAAGCTATACCAACAGATCTTTATGTACATCAAAATCTATAGATATTCCTATCCAACTGTATCTATTTCTTCTGAATAGCTCCACCTTCAAATGAAACTCTAAAAAGAAAACATTACAAATAGGCCTATTTCGAACAATATAATCTCTGGAAAACTTAAAATCCCTGGTTTTTGGAGAATAGACTGTCTACATCACAATACACAAATGCTGGAAGAAAACATGAAAGACATCGAATTATGGATACAGAGATTTCTGCTCCTTCCTTTGTCACACATGTTGGTGGGTGGAGTCTTAGTACCCATATGTGCTCATCATGGGGATTAAATTGCCCTGCCTCTTTGCAGTTTTTGGTGCAGATTTGAACTATGGTTTATGAGTAGATATGATGTATCAATTTCATCCAAAGCTTATTACATATCAAGAAATGCCGTACAATATTCTCTTCTCCTTCAATGTCACTGAAGGTAAGTGTGATTTCCAGTTTATATGGCTATGGGACCATGAATACTCCATTTATCCATATCACTGAAAAGCTGTACAGAGAAGAATTATCCTAAAAAAACTGTGTCCAGAAATAGACCTTCAGATGTTGGGAATATTCATTACTATAGATTATTTTAAATTATTCTTATTAATACTCACTACATGTTTTGAGGATAAATTTATTAGCACAACAACTCAACTTGTGACAATAGTATTATGTTATGCTTAGGTTTAGAAAAACATTGCTAACACAACCTAGAAGTTTTCACTAACTCTGACAGAGGACAATTCATTCATTTATTCAATCAATATTTATGTGCTAATTTAAGAAAGCCCACTCATAACTAACTCTGATATTAAAATGGGACTTAATGATGGGTTAAATGGTGAGAAGGAGAATAGTACAGAAAGGAGATTAGTAAAGGATTTATGATTTGATGTCAGAGAGGACTGAACATGGTAGCTATTATTAAAATGGAAAAGACAGAAGGAAAAACATCTAGATTATGCAACGGAAACCAAATAAACAAGTATATACAAATTAAGCTTTAGACAATGAGAAAATTCCAATATGAAATTATGGTGGTAGACATACAATAATGAATCCCAAAAGGAAGAGATGGGATACTGATGTAGATTTAAAATAGCAACAAACTAAGTTTCTAGGAGTTAAACAAGAACTGAGAAGATAGCAATATCTCAATCCACCAAGGCTTCTATTCCTAAACAATTCAGTTCTCAAAAGTATTCAACAAAATCTTGCTTCCGTTCGCAAACTTCACATCAGGTGATAAATGTGACCAGGTCCAACTTCCCCACACAAACACAAATATGGCCATCTTCCCCCAAATCATAAAACAAATTAAACTTGTGGACTGAGGTACCACTGTATCTGTTTTAAAACTCTGTTAAGGGACAAAGGGATAACTAATGTCGGTGCAATGCAGAGAACTCAGAAAATACTGCCTAACTACACAACATGATGCATAATACTGCTGGTGCCAGTAATCAAAGATGAAATTGCAAATTGTTTTGCCAAAATATTAGGAGAACCTTGTATATAATGATAAAAACATGAATGCTGACTTTATACTAGACAGAGGAAAAATGAAGTTAGAATCTAAATAAGAAAGAATGAAATATAAGTTTAACAGAAGAAATATGGAAGAAAATTTGAACACCACCAAACACAGAGGGGGAAAATTGGGCAAAAATGTAAAGTATTTGAGTACATCTAAATTTAGGCTTTTTGTTCAACAGAGGATAACTTAGCAAAAGCTGACTGGTTATGGACTGAGAAAAACTTACAAGGTGTTTTATCTTAAATATATGAAGAAACTCAAGAAATGTTCAGCTTCTCTAACACTCAGTTAATTCAAATTAAAACAAGATACAGCCATTTTGGAAAGCAGTAGGGTTATCAGAAATACAATTTATTATCCATGGAGCATGTGATGGTGTCATGTAACAAAATCATTCTTGATGGAAAACACACACACACACACACACACACACAC
>NW_022900917.1:47962279-48055898 GCF_012274545.1 Fukomys damarensis
AACAAAATCACTTGATGGAAAACACACACACACACACACACACACACACCTGCATTCTCACTTTAGGAAAAGAAAAATAATGTGATTTTTTTTCACAAATGGTGCTACTTTCATATGGGGGACCCTAGAATGTGCTGTATATCATAGAAAACCCACTACACTGAAGCTCTTAGAGGAGAAATTGAAGACACATTTCCAGCAATTTCAATGATCAAGGTTACCCAAGCAGAAGTTCACTGTACTAATAAACGTCTGGATGCTAATGGCCACCACTTTGAGCAGCTCTTGCAAGTGTAGAGACCAAATGGAACTTTTATTAATTTCATGATGTCTCAATAAATTTAGTACTAAAATATTTATACAAGTTTTTCTTTTCCTGAAGTGTGTATAAATTTTTAGCAGGCTCTGTACATGATTCCTCTTCTGAAAATAGGTGATGTCTACTGATATAATGATAATCATTACAGTGCATTTATGGCATGGCAGAGATACAATGTTTAGGAGAAGAGAATTACAATGTGCAAGATTTATTCTATAGAACTCCAACTATATATGAGAAATGCATTAGAATGTATGCATATATCAAAGTACCACATTGCACATTGACATGTACTGTATTTGTCAATTAAAAATAGATTTTAAAGGTACATATGGCAACTCTAATAGAATAAGAGCAGCATCAAATAAAAATTGCAATTAGAATGACCTTTTAGCACATTATATGAAATGTCATATCAAGTATGGATGTTAACTGTTCAGGAGAGAAAGAAAGAGAGATCAGTGGATTAGTTAGTTCATCTCCATTCTTATCCCTAAATCTGAAGCTTTTATGTTGCTCTTTCACACTTTCTGAGGGGGTTGAGGGTGCTATAAGAATTACTGTACACCCTTACTGTAACTAATTTATGGATGCGTGAACTCCTCAAACAAAGAAGTTTCAACTGCAGTTCAACTACTATCCCACATTTAAACATAAATTCTTATTGGTAAAGAAATCATGTGACTAAAAATATCATACTTGTTGCCCTTTTTTATCAGTAAACTATTACTTAAAGGTGAGGAAATACAATATTTCTACTACTGATTTAATGTCTTTTTTCTTAAGTTGATGCAGTACATAATTTTATCCATGTATACGGTATCTAATATTTAATTTTCATATGGTATTTAATGTTGCATTTTCTTCCAAGTCATGTATAATCATGCATACCTCATAAGGTCATAAAGGATTTCAGAGACAAAGAATTTGTGGCATTATCTAAAACAGAAGAAACAAAAAATAAACAAAAAACAGTGGAAAGTTACAACTTTGCACATAATAAGCATGAAGGAAGAGGACAAATCATCACCACTAATCTATTCTGAGCTTCCACTGCTCTGTTAATTCACATAGCCAATATATTTATAAATTGAGTCAAATGTTTACGTAACTGATTAGAATAGTCTGACAATTGCTCAATTACTTATCAACAGTAAGCATTTTTATTTTATTTTGGTTCATCTAATACACAATTTAATTCTTCTAATCTCTACGAAGACAGAAGTTAAAGAAAACTCAGATCCTAGTTGGTAAGATGCCTATGATTCAAGGCTACTCTCTGCAGAAAGAGAGTAAGGTTTCTAAGGTTAAGTAATCTTTGGCAAGCATATGATTTGTTATACTTAATTCATTGGAAGGGACCCAATTCTAACAAATGCATCCTCACTACATGAATACAGATTTTGATGAAGTGTATAGAAACTCTGCTCCAGGGTTTGCATGTGTCTCCCAACTTTCCTGCATTGGAATCTTAATCCCCAATGCAATGGTGAAATAAGAAAGTCCTTGAGGCTCTTAATGTTACGAGGAATCCATTCTCATGGATGGTTTCACTCCTTTATTGCAGTTTAGTTTCCATGGGAGTGACTTCCTGATAGAAGAATAATTTTAGGCCTTTTCCTTTTCATTACCACTCTTGCATGCTGTGTAGCCCTTCTGTTTTGTCATACGAAGATGTAGCAACAAGGCTATTGCCAGAGTGCTCTTCTTATTTCATTTGTTGATGTTAGTTATATAGAATAGTGGGTTTAATTTTGGCATATATGTACATGCACACTACATAAATTGATCATTTCCATTCTCCCATTAACCCCTCTGCGCTTCCCTCACCTCTCCCCCTTCCCTGGATACTGTTCCCTAGCTCTTGCTTATGCATTTCCTCCCTCTGTCTCTTCATGTCTCTCTCTCCCTTTCTCCCTCCTCTTTTCTGCCCCCCTTCTTTCTCCCTAGCTTCCCCACACTTGCAATACTTGTCTTTCTGAATCTGGCTCATGTCACTTAACATCTCCAGTACTATCCATTTTTCTAAAAATGCTGAAATGATATGAGAGTATTTTATTATGACTTAATAGTAGTCCATTTTGTGTACTGCAGTTTCTTTATGTATGTATCAGATAATGGGCACTTAGGCTGTTTTCATAGCTTAGCAATTATGAGTTTTGCCACAGTAAACATGGATATACACATAGCCAGGATACGAAATCAGCCTAGGTTCCTGTGAATGGATGGATAGAGAAAAAAAAAAATGGAGTACAGTAGATGCTCCAGTTACAACTGGCCTGACATACAAATAACTTTGGGTGAAAATTGAAATTTCAGCTTTACCTTACAAAGTCTTGAGTTACAACCCAGCTACTGGCTGCTTGTGCTTCCAGATGGTCTCAGAAACAGATTTAACCCTTAAAGAGTTCTGGAAGGAACATTAAACTATCCTCTCTTGTAGGGTTAACTGAGAAATCCTGCACCAATATCTCTCTAAGGACACAGATCTGCCTGTTTAGAGGAGAGAGATTTTGAAGGCTGTGTGGAGGAGCTGAGCCTGCAAATGGACCAACCTGAGTTACAACCAGTCCTGGGAAATAGATTGATTTTGTAAGTCAAGGGGCCACTGTAAAGAACAAATTGTGTCATTTGTAGGCAAGTGGATGGAACTGAGGATCATTATGTTAAGCCAAATAAGCAAGACTCAACAAGTTTGTGTGTTTATCCTAATATGGGGAATATAGTTTAAAAAAAAACAAAACAAAAAAGATGACATGAAAGTACAAAGAATACTACTGTTCCTGGATGAGAGAAAGGGAATAAGGGAGTATGAGGAAAGGTAATGGGGGAGCAGATATGATCAAAAGGAATTATATGCATATGTGAAAACACCACATCAAAACCAAATATTTATAAAACTAGTACACACTAATAAAAATACATTAAAAACATGCATACGCAGGTGTCTCTATACTGTGCTGACTTCTCTTCAGTACATTCCAAGGAGTGATATAACTGGATCAAACAGTACCTCTATTTTTAGTTTTCTGAAGAGCCTCCATAGAGTTTTTCACAGTGACTGTGCTAACTTATATTACCATCACAGTGTATAAGGGTTAGTTTTCCTCCACAACCTAACCCAGCACTTATTTGTTTTTATAAACTTATGATACCCATTTAAGAAAGTCTCCTTGCCTTTAGCTTTCTAATATTCATAGCTGTAAGAAATAAATCTGTTCTTTAAGAATTCTCCACTGTAAGGTATTCTTTTATCACAGCACAGAGTGGACTAAGATACCATGTATAGCATTACCTATACTACAAAAAGGAAATGTGGTTTAGAAAAGTAATGCTTAAAAATTCAGGCCCCAGAAGAACAAATACATGTGCAATGCTTTATCCTGGCCGTAACTACTCTTGTGTCGCATAGAAATTCTGAGCGAA
This sequence comes from Fukomys damarensis, assembly GCF_012274545.1. NCBI lineage: Eukaryota > Metazoa > Chordata > Mammalia > Rodentia > Bathyergidae > Fukomys > Fukomys damarensis. Next base: position 47,966,025 of record NW_022900917.1, read on the forward strand.
CGATCTAATGCCAAGTACTATTTTGCAGATATGCAGGCTGAGTCCCATTTCACATTCAGATGCAGTCAGAGGCCTGCAATTTTTTCCCCTAAGAAAATTTGTATTTATCCCAATGCATAACCACTACTTACTCACAAGAGGCTAAACAGGACTGTCTTCTAGGAATACAAATGTTATGATAAGCAACGTTATTTATTGTTCCCAGTAACTGTGTTTCAAAGGAAATGTGATACTAACTGAACTATGAAATTCAGTTTAGTTTGACATTTTCCATTTTTTTCCAAAAGTGGCTCTCATGGTAGCAGCCAGAAAGTAAGTAATGTGATAAACCCATCCAGTTAGAGTTTCCTATACATCCTACTGCCATCTTTTGTTGTTGTTAATTTTATTTATTTCTAAATACTTGCTGGGAAGATAGTTATTTGTCACTTGCTGGCGATGTACCACCTGTTCAGAGGAAATGAAAACCATGACGAATACACGTTTTCATGAACAGAAAGGAAAGCCAAGGAGAGAAGAAACTGAAGATTTACCTGTGTTTAAAGGTATCATTACAGAAACAGGTTCCCAGGTGAAAGGGGAAGTTTTCTCTATAGCAGCAGCTCAGTGCAGTCTGTCCAACACACAGTGTGTTCATTGTCCAGGGAATGTGTTTTTGACATCATGACTGGCATGGACAGTCACGCATGACCTGGTCCTTTGGAAGTGCTTCTAGGTGCCTAATCTCCCAACACAGCTTCTAGACGAAGGGCCTGAGCAAGGGCAAATAGTCCCTGGAGATGGAGGAAGATATTTTGGGGGACTAAAAAAATAAAATAAATCATAGCCTGAAACAAACTACAACTTAGGAAAAGAAGATACAGCAACCTACAATACTCAGTCCCTTAAAACCGGAATGAATATGGTCACATATTAGAAGTAATCTATTTTCTTGGTCTGATCGCAGGCAGCAGAAGTGAAGACATGTTTCCAGGTTCCCGTTAATCATTTAAAAGAGAAAACTAGGATGAAAAAAGTAAAGACAGAAAAATACTGCAGGCAAAGGAAGAACACTTATAAAGACCCTATAGAAGAAGGAGATAGTGAGACATTGTGAGTAAATAAAAGAAGGCCAGTGGGATTTGGTGGAGAAAAAAATGACGGGGATAAATGGGCACTGCAGTTCAAAGGAGAGGGCCCTTGTAAAGCTTTTTGTGAAATGTAAGGGCTTTCTGTCCTGAGAATAAAGAAATCCTTTGAAATGTTTTAGGCGGAGAACCATCATCATACTAGATTTGTTTGGTAGAGCTCATTTTGTTGCATTATGAGGCACAGTTGGGAGAAGAGCTAGAACAAAACAAGGAATTAATAAAGAGACCTTTCTAGTGGTACAGGAGGTGGGTGAGGGGGCCCTGCACTACACGGATTGCAGTAGCCTGAGAGAGACTTGAGGATCGACTGGTCACTGACTCAGGATGGAGTAGAGTCAGACAAGTATGGAGAAAAACACTTTAAGATGTGAGAGGGCAGGGAACCCAGGGAAAGGAATGAGATAGCAAGAAGGCATCATGAAAGAAACGCTCCCGAATGAAGTCATGCATTAACAGTGATTTGTTGGACAGATGCACCAGAAGATGATGCGGAACTCTACAGAGCAGGAAGAGCAAGAAGGAGGGCACTGTTTAGGATATGCAAGGGGAGCCAGACAGCAGGCAGAGATAGCTGTTAGGGTCTGTGCTGGAGGCTGAGAGGTTTAAAGCTGGCAGCTTGATGTGGGCTCCTTCAGGAGGCACGAGAAGAGAATTAGAGAGAAACCTTAGTATGTGGCCATTTTTGTGAGAAACAGAGTAGGAGCCAATAAACTACACTGACAAGGACCAATAACTGTGTTAGAAAAATTGCAGGAAAAAGAATAATGACAAAAAAGGAAATTGAGTCAATAGAGTTAAGTAAGACTGACAGGTCAGTAGGGTGCTTGGGAGCCTTTCCACAATATGCCCAACTCTTACCCAATCACACTGTGCCCATAATACTTGGGTTTTAATGCATTTCCCTGCATCTTCTTCTTTCTTCCCTGCCTCACTCTCATTATTTTCCCTTCTTATTCTTCTCCACTTCTCTTTCATTTTGTTAACTTGTTTTTGTAAATGATTCGATCACAACTGGTACAAAACAATCCACAAATCAATGGCCTCTCTAGTGATTGCCCAGAGATGTGCTTGTGACTTGGTACTATACTGATTTACTGGAAAATCTGACCAAACTGATGGCAATTATTGACTTTTTGTGTGTAGATGTAGGATTTAAGCATTTCTTGTGAGGCTTGTCCAGTGGTGATGAGTTATCTCAGTTAATGGTTCTTTTGGAAAATATTTTATTTCTCCTTTGTTTCTGAACTATTGTGTTTCTGATAACTTTTTTGTTTTATAGAAAAAACCAAAATTTCATAACAAAATAATAAAATAGCAATAGTTACTATATCATATGTCATAATCTTAAAAGTAGTTACTCAGAGTACTACATAGAGACAAAAATAGACTCGTACAAAGAAGGAACAGATAATAGCTCAAAACTTTCTTTTGGATGAACTAAGAGAAACCAGTAGTATAAATGAAACAGATTTTGCTGGTCATTTTTGTATGTACAGGGAAATAAGCCAGGTACAGGAAGATAAAATATTGCATGCTTTCCCTCATATAAGGAGGCTTAAAATATGGTCATAGATATTAAGAGTAGAACTGAGGCCACCACAGAAAGAGTACAGGGAAAGGACACAGAGAGAGGATTAACAGCCAGCAGCATAGTTAGATGGGGGGACAGGTTCAATGTTCTACAGTGAGGAAGAGTAAATATGGTAAGCAAGTTACTATATATTTAAGTATAAACTTCAAATTTAGGAAAAGGGAGTTTACAATGTTAACTAAATGTTAAGTTGGAGGAAATACTAATTACCCTGACTTGTTCATTACACATTGTATACATATATTGAAATGGTACACTGTACTCCATAAATACGCTCAAATAAAAATATTTTTTAAAATATATCCAATATGCTAAGAATGATGGAGTGAATGAAGTCTCAGGTTCTCAGTGACACATTTGGCCCTGAACAAATCTGTAACCAGATAACCCCAGGCTTTTTATAAAATATATCCTGAATATCCTTTCAGTTTAAGTTTCATAGTATATGTAGTTGTTGGTATCAGTGGTGTTTCCCTCATCTGAAAGCATTTCTAACATATATAACACATAAACATTGTTGCTTATACAAGCCCTATTTTTCTGCATTCTCCATATATAATATTCATTCCAGTTCTACTTCCAGAATAACTGACCAAATCTTCACATAAATTCTAAATTAACCCAACTTCCAAGGCCATTTTAAGGATGTCTGATTCATGAGACTTTCTCTTTTCCTTGTAGTCCTAAGGATTTATTCCCCTTTTCTTATTTTTCAACCATCTACACTACTTTCTGCAAAACTCTGGAAGTCAAGTTTATGTCCAAATCATTTTCATTCCCAATCACCTAATTCAATTCTTTACCTGTAATAGGCACCTTACTATGGTAGGTGATTAAAGAGAGTATGACATAAGCAAATGTATAAAATATCTCCACATAAATAAGTTTAGTAATGATGAAATATCTAGATGTTATAATAAGAATGAAAATCCCTAGCGGAATAATCAAAGTCAGAAGAAATAGTTAATAGGAATTTTAGACACCTCTTCATAGAAAATGTCATATTTCTGAAATTGAAGGCCTGTGTCTCATGGTAATTTAGCCATCACACCGAACTCCTGAAACTTTCATGCTTGTGGTATTAAGAGCTAAGGATGCCACCACTGCTATATTTTATTAATAGCCAATAGATCAGAAATGTCAAATGCAAGACTTTTTTTTTTAAGCCAGGGACACAAGATATTTGCAATAAAGGAAAGGAGCATATGGAACCCAGCAATAAGTGAAGGTGTCAGATAAAGAATAAGAACAAAAGTCCAAAGACTTCCCTGGAAGGGAGCATTCTCATGGCAGATGGTGTGATGGATGACCAAAGCTATTGTGAGACAGTAAAATAAAGTCTCAGATGCCAGTTACGTGACGAGGTGAATATAAGTAACTTTCTCACCTCTGGACAAAGTTTTGCTTAGTCTTCCCTGTACAGTAAGACTTGGATCAAAGAGTTTATGATGATCTTGCAGACACTGAAGCATAGTTCTTTATTTATCCATCATTGATTCTGAGTAGTTTTACTCCTTCCATAAGGCTATAGGACTGACTAGATAGAGGTAAAGATGGAACTGTGCATTCTTCGAGGGAGGCAGAAAGAACTGTGGAGAAAAGACAATGGATTTTTTAAAAAAACGCTTCTTTAAAAACTTACTGAATTTTTGAGAGAACTGATTCAGGCACTGGGGTACTGACAATGATAATATGCTAGTATTTTTTGGGGGGAGTTCTAACATGGGTACATTTATTTGCAAAAATTGTCAAAACTATACACTTACAATTAATGTATATTTATTTATAGATGTTATACTTCAGTAAATTTTAACTTTTACAACATTTATAAAGTCTTTTTGAAATATTTCTATTCTGAAGAAAAGGTCCATGATAAAACTTATGTGAGCACAAGGCCCAGCAAAGGGGCAGGGACAGCATGCTTCTTTTTTTTTGTTTTTCTCTCTCATTGAGCTTATTGGTACATTTTAGGTATACAGTACAGCTACATTCATCATTGGGATCTTGTAGCTTTACATGACAGGTCTTGGTTCTCATTTTTTCCCCTTGTCCCTGCCCTCCCTTCATCCCCTCCTCCCCTCCCCATTTACAAACACTTCATTTCCATTTTTTCATTTTCTCCTATTTTTTTCTTTTTTTATTAATTGAATTTATTGGTACATTATTGGGTATACAGTACAATTACGTTCATTATTGGGATCTTGTACATTTACATGACAGGGCTTGGTTCTCATATTTTTCCACTTGTCCATGCCCTCCCTTCATCCCCCACTTCCCTCCCCATTTACAAACTATTTCCATTTTTTCATTTTGTCATATTTTTTTCTTTTCCCTTATTACATTTCACCTACCCTTCTCATTTTCCCTGTACCTTAAGCCCTTTTCTTCCTATTTCACATGGCCAATTATATCATTAGGATCTTATGTACTATTATAGTTTTTCACACCAGAGAAACTATTCAGTATTTACACACGTGTGACTTACTTCACTTAGGAGTATATCCTCAATATGTATCCATTTTCTTATGAATGAATCTAATTTCTCATTCTTTATGGCTGAGTAGTATTCCATTTTATAGAAAAACCACATCTTCCTTATCCATCATGCTTCTAAATGGCTTTGTCTGTGGAAAACTGATGATGTCGTTGCTATAGTTTGGATCTGTAGTGTCCTCCTAAAGGTCTATGTGTCAAAAACTTGTTTCTCAACTTGGCACTACTGGGAGTTACTGTGAATCTTTAAGAGGTAGGTAGAGGTCTTCAGGACTTTGGGGAATGTCACTGAAGGGGAAAGTGGGGCCCTAGACTCTTCTTTATCTATTTTGTGACTCAGCCATGAGGTCAGTAGTTTTGCTGTACTATGTGCTCCTTTCATGAGTCATGATCAGGAATCTATAAAATTGTGAGCCAAAGGAAACTTCCTCTTTGTAAGTTGATTATCTGAGGTATTCAAATGATGGAAAGCTGTTTAACTGACATTTTGGAAGAATGTTTTGGAGCTGGACAGCCAAACATTTCAAAATATATTACAGACACTCCCTGATTTTCAGTGGTTCGTCTTTAAATTTTACAATGGTGTAAAAGCCAAGGAGTCCTACTACTTTGAATTTGGATCCTTTTCCAGTCTAGCAACAGGCAGGAAAATGTTCTGTTAAGATGTCCAACAGTAAAATAATTTAAATGTTCTAAGCAGGTTTAAGTTAGGCAAAATATTTGGTAGGTTAAATATATTCAGTGAACTCTAAGCTTAAGAAATTGAAATGAACTTTGGGGGCAAGTGACTCCGTCTTACTCCTAGGTTTCACTGAATTCTCTGAATAAAGTTCCCAGCAAACGAGGTATTTTCATCTGACATCGACTATTGTCACATGAGCCCCAGTCCTAAGTGACAATTAACAGGGCTCTACAATGTGCAACAAAATGAAGCCATTACTGTAGCTTGGCTTGAGTGAGCTTGAAAGCGAATATAAGACCCAAGAAGTGATGTTCTTCATGGAGGAAAAGAGGGACGAAGACAGACAAACTGTGTACTAAGCAAAAGAGTTTCTAAGAAATGAAATCTTGGCTTGCACCATCCAGGCTCACTTTCTGAAAGGTACTTCCTTGTCCCTGTGTGCTTCCTCTTGACATTTGTGAGCAGTTTTCCCTCTTTCCTAAACTAACTCTAATAACAGGAGGACCTATTATTTGTGAACTTGCTTTCTCCATGGCTCAGCATACAACTTTCAGTCGCTGATCAGGGAATGGTATAAGTAAGGAATTATTTTCTATAACTAATAATTTATTATGTTCCCTTAGGCCTCCAAGAGCTAAATTTGACAGGTGTCTGTCTTAGTGAAGAATGAAAAATAACATAGAAAGATGTTCTTCAGTGCTTTGTATACTGTGACACTAAAATATGGCACCTTCGAGCACCAGTGCATGAACTTACAGAAGCTCTCACGAGGTCATCTGATGCAAGTCCCCTCTTCCCATGTGTCCTTTCTGTAAGCCTGTACTCTATCACTTGCAGGGAACAAGCTCATTCAGGCATCATTTCTTTTTACAGATTCCACAAGAAGCACTTTTGATCTGCTGAATAATTTGTCCCAGTGGTGAAAGAGGAAAGCAGGTTTGTAACAGGAAGAAGAAAGCATTGTATTAATAATGTCTTCTTCATCTATTTGGAGCACCATTTTTAAAAGCGAGAAAGAAATGACACCATTTTTGTATTTTTTTAACTAATAAAGCATAATTGCAACATGCTGAGGAAGGCAATATCATATAGCAGAAGTCTGAGATTCTGTATTCCACAAAATTATATGAGTAATTTTAAAGTAGGCATTAAATTTAGATTTTAGTTATAGGATGACGGTACAAGGCCATAATATATCATGTAAATGTTTTCTGCCTGATCCAAATTAGAAAGACTAGAAGAATACAATCAAACCAGTATTGACTAGACAGAAAAAATGAAATATAAGTCTCCTATTTAAATGTAGCATTTACTAAGTGCCTGCTGTATGCAGAACTACCTTGCTGAGGTAATGATTACATTAGTCTTAAGTAAATCCCAATGAATAATCAATAATCCTCAAATAACATTTTTTGTTTTGTTCACAGTCTAGACTCAAATAAAAAAAAAGACCTTATCCATCTGGTTGAAACAACAATATTCAGGATTGTTTCAATTTTGTATAGTGAAACTGACAGATGCATAGTAGAAATATTTTTTTACCACCAGTATACTTTAGAAAACAATGAGAAATTATTCACAAGGTGAAAAAAACTGCCTTTATTCAGAAGATCACATAGCAACAAATTTATAATCAAAAGCCACTTATGTTAGCATGAAGCTCCAAACATTTATACATGAACTTCTTAGGATTAATAAGATGTATTTTTTGCCTTTTTCCCCTCCAGTAGAAAAAAAAAAAGGAAGGGCAGATGTTTTTGCACTCATTATGAATCCTACTTCAGGTGTTGAGAAATGCCAAGTGTTAGAATGGGGAGTGGGGTCTCCAATATTCCTTGTAAAGGGTTCAGATTCTGACATGATGACTCCATATATCTTCTTCTAATCCCAACCTCCTAACTTACAAATGCAGAAGAAACTGCACAGGTCCCACATCACATGGGCAAAAACTTCCTTACACAAATACCTTTAAATTCTATGAAGGTCTCTTTTGTTGTTTTGTAGTTTCAGAGAAAGGAGGTAGAATTACATTATGCAATTTGCTCCTTCAAGTAGCTATTTGGTAAATCACAATCTGCCCTGTGAATTAGAACATACCAATGAGACGGTGTGGTAGATGGAATAATGATCCCCCAAATCCCCTCATATTAATCCCTGAAACCTGACCTTACTGACACAGAGAGTTTCACATTTCATTAAATGACAGACTTTGTGATAAGAGGTCACACTGAATTATGAGTATGGCAAATCAAGACACATGGATCCTTTCAAACAGATGACCTTTGCTAAACCGCAGTCAGATTAACTACATATGTATGGATTGCAGGGGTGCAATGGTAACACTGTGTTTAAAGATGAAGGAAGAGGAACATCACGAGGAAGTGGGTGACCAACCAAGGCTAGAAAAGGCAAGAAAAGAAATTCTACACTAGAGTCACTATAAAAGGACTCAGCCTTGCCAATTCTCGGTAGGAACTATATGAGACTTCTAATTTAAGAACTATAAGATAATAAGTTTGATTATTTTAAGCCATGTGTTTTGTGCATAATTTTCATGGCAGGAATAGTAATATAATACATATAAGATATAGGCTGTCAGATAAGGAGTCTTTAGTGTGAGTACATTAAATATGTGCAGAAAGATATTTGATTAAGACATCAGCCATATTTTTGAATATGAGGCTGGCTTCATTTGATTAAAAAGACTGCTAAACATAAGTAAGAATTCTAGAATTTAACAACCATTCATCAAATATGTAAAGCTATTTGAGAGGGCAATATGGCATGCCCTATTATGTGATGCCTGGATGCATTACTGATTAAATCTTGGCCCATAACTAGTGCTGAGCTAAGTCTTGTGCATATCCACAGTAATCCCTTATTGCAGTATTTACCTTATTGTTGGAACTTTTCTTTGCTTTTTCTTTATCATTTTAATTTCTTCTTCAATAGCTGTACTGCATTTATCCTTTCTGCTCTCAAATAATACAGTTTGTAAAGAACTATAGTATTTGTGTACTAACTAACTAAAAGGAAGTGCAGAATTGCAAGATACTGAAGCATTCCAGGAACAAAAAGCAGGCAGTGGCTACAACTAATTTGCACCTGGTCCAGGGAGAAAAGTGCTTCATAGTGGAATAATATCATTATTGTAGATATTTCTTGTGATAGACATAGAATAATTTGTTGTTGCTAGAACAGAAAAAGCATAAGTGAGGTCATAGAATAATCTGGAAAGATGAAAGGGACAGTTAAACTAAAGAATTACGGTATACTACTAAAGATAATGGGACTATTGAATTGTTTTAAAGAGAGTAATCTGATCACGGCTTTTGTTCTTCAAAAAAAAACAAAAACAAATAACAGCAAAATTCCAACACGATAAAATGAATGGTTTGAAAAAAATGGGGAATAGAGAGCACAGAATTTAATTTAAAAGGTATTGCAACAATCCACAAACACAAATAATGAGGTGCAAACATAGTGTTAGGGATGGACTTGACAGAATCTCAAAAGTAGAATCAACACGATGTGACAAATGATTGACTATGAAGCTGAGGTAAAAGGGAAAAGAAAATGTGGGATGATGGTGTTGTGATGACAAGCAGCCAAAAAAAAGGCAGAATAGGCAGTGAGAAGGTGCAGCAGAACATAACCTGCATGTAAAATAACAACCATTTACTTGGTTCTATTCAGATATTTAATATTCATAATTATCCTGAAAAGTAATTTTTAGACCCTTTATTTTTATAGCTGCATGAAAAGCCTGAAAATCCTCTCCAAGGTCCTACTGGTATTCTATGATTCTGGTTGAAGTAAGAGACAGAAATCTAAACCCTTTAGCCTTTTATTCACAGTCCAATTTCATTTGCAGGACTGCACAGAATCTGGTAGGCCTGTGGAACACCCAGGTCCAGCAAGCTGTGGGTGTGATGCGTATGAGAATCATTCGTGCATATAATACAGATTCGACATCATTTGAGTTTAAATTATGGCTAGGGAAGTATCTAAGGTAATTTGTGGATAATACATGGAGAAAAGGAAGTCAGAAGGTAAAACTGTGTGATGAAAAAGAGTGAGCAGGAAACAAGAAGAGTTTAGGTTCACAGAAGTCACGGAGAGACATGTCAGGAGGAAATGAAAGGCTATTTGGAATAAACACTGGAAAATTATGGGAGATTGAGAACTTAAAAAGAGGCCACTGGAGTTTGTAATGGAGAATTCATTATAGTCTGAAAGGACAGCATTGTGTCAACTTTGAGGTACTGGCAAATCTAGAAGATATTATGGTGAGATGGTAAGGAGGAATGAAGATGTGAAGACTGTTTTTCAAGACACTTAGCAAGGATAAGAAGACGAGAGATAGGCCCAAGGAACATAATGAAAAAGTATTTTTTTCTGTGTATTTCAGTATGTTTAGGAAGGCTTGATTGAATATAAATGGTAGTGGAAAGCAAAAAAAAAAAAAAAAAAAAAAAAAAAAAAAAAAAAAAAAAAAAAAAAAAAAAAAAAAAAAAAAAAAAAAAAAAAACAAGAACATACAAGAAAGACATAACTTTTCCTCAAGATCTTCTTCATATATTATATTATGGCCTTGCAATGACCACATGGTGGACACTTCGCAAAGCTCTGGGAAGCTCTCTGATATACCTAGGAAACTGATGTGCTAGCTTTCCCTTACTGAGACAAAATATATAGGATTAGTAACTTAGAAATAGGAAAGGGCTATTTTGTCTTATGGTTTTAGAGCTTTCCCTCTATCTTCATTTAACCCTATTTCTTTGGGCCTGTGACATAACACACATCATGTGGAAGCCGGTGATAGTGCCCTGTTCAACTCACAGAGCTAGGAAGTAAAAAGAAGATGGAAAAGGCCTGGGATCCCAATACCTCATTTAATGCATGTCCCCAAAGATCTAACTTCCTTCAACTAAGCTCCAACTCTTAAAGGTTCTATCTCCTTCCAATAGTGTCATGGGCTAAGACCAAGTTGACAAACATGTGGGTCACTAGAGGACATTCCACAGAGAACTACAGAAATTTGGAATGCTTAAGTCCTCTTATCTTAAACAAAATATCCATTAAAATGCAACTGTTATTTAAAATGCATCTGCTCAGAAAAATGCTACATTTGAGACATGACTCATCACTTAACATAGTTATAATGTTAGTAAATACTAGGGCTAGTCACTCAGGATTATGGTTTTATTTTACATACATCTTGCAACACTGATTTGAATATTTATACACAAGAAATGTTAGCCTGGTAGCTTATGTTTGTTACAGAAACCGATTTCAGCATTTAAGTAAATAATCACAAAATAAGCACTTATGGTACCATAGGAAGAATATCTGTGAAAGTTGCAGGCTGTTTTGTCTAGCCTATGTTGTACAGAATACACAAATAAAATAATGCACATTTTGCCTAATGGCTAGACATACAGGATGGAGAGACCGGAATATAGTTTGGCCCCATTAGAGGATCAGTGACAAAAACAACAGCTTTGTAAGCTGTTGCAAATATGAAAAAGAAAACACAGTAAATAGAAAGCTTTGTAACTTGGAGAGAAGTCAGAAAGTAGACATAAGATAGAAAAAGAATCATACAGTGCTGCAAAGAAAGACTAAAAGGCAAAAGTGGGTGTCTAGAATATATAAAAAACTCAAAAAAATCAAGCCCCCCAAATATAAAGACCCAAATCAAAAATGGGCATCTGAACGGAACAGACATTTCTCAGACAAACAAGTAAAAGCAGCAAATAATTATATGAAAAAATGTTCCACATCACTGGTCATTCGAAAGATGCAGATGAAAACAACACTGAGATTCCACCTTACCTCACAAAGAATGGCTGCTATCAAGAAATCAACCAATAACAAATGCTGATGGCTCTGTGAGGAAAAAGGAACCCTTCTCCATTGTTGGTGGGAGTGCAGACTGGTGCAACCATTGTGGAAATCAATATGGAGATATTTCAAAAAACTAGGACTAGAGGTCCCATTTGACCCAGCTATCCCTCTGCTGGGTATCTTTCCAAAAGAATCATACCACAGTGATATATGCTCACCAATGTTCATAGCAGCACAGTTCGTAATAGCTAAAAGTTGGAAACAACCCAAATGTGCATCAGTTGAATACTGGATGAATAAGATGTGTTTTTTTCTATAAAATAGAGAACTACTCAGCCATGAAGAATGAGAAACTAGTCATTCATAGGAAAATGGATGCATATTGAGGCCATACTCTTAAGTGAAATAAATAAGAAACACGTGTAAATGCTGAATAGTTTCTCTGGTGTGAAAATCTAAAAGTGTAAATTGTATAACTGTATACAAATTGTATAACTGATAATGTGAAATAGGAATAAAAGGGCTAAAGGTGTAGGGGAAATGGGAAGAGTAGGGGAAAGGAAATGAGGGAAAAGAAAAAAATATGAGAAAAGGAATAAACGGAAACAAAGTCTTTGTAACTAGGGGAAGGTGGAGGACATGAAGGGAGGGCCAGGTTATGGGAAAAAAAATAAGAATCAAGATCTCTCATGTAACAGTACAAGATCCCAATGATGAATGTAACTATAATGTATACTTGAAAATACCAATAAACTCAGTAAGATTTTTAAAAAGTGGATGTTGTATTCTAGATTACTCTGAACCTAAAAAGTGATTTTAAAAAGAGAGAGAAAAAATAGATGTCAGAGGATTTAGAAGGGTTTTGCAGATGGAGGAGTTGAGATGGGTCTTCCAATGGACACTGCTCATGGAGAGTAAAGATATGATTTCTTCCTCTAATTTCTATTCTTTTATGTATATCTTACTATTGTATTCAAAGAAAAATTCTAGTATACTTTGGGGCAATATAGTAATAAATCATCTTTGCTTATTCAAAATGGACAACTCAACCTAAGTACACCTACGAAAAAGAATAATAACATCAATGAAATGACGAGAAAAGACAGACACATGTAAGAGTAAGTCTATGAGAATGTAACTAGCATAACCAAATAATAATGAATATATTCTCAAACTTTTCTGAGAAACTGAAATGCTTTTCTTTTGTTTAGTAATCGCACCTCTCACAACAAACCTTCTCTCCAACTCTGGTGATGGAATGTAAATCACTCAGGCAGCTCCCTGGATTACAACGGATAAAGCCACATTCTCCTCTTGGCGGGAGAAATCTGAAAAGCTTCCAGTCTTATTATCTATGTCAATCTCCCTCTCCCTTTACTCTCCCTGCTTAGAATCATACCAACATGAAAGGTAACCTATTCTTCAAGGTCCTTGATGAAATCCTCCCCAAATGGTGAGCCCTCCTCCTCAGTCCTTCCTACTTACATAGGCTAAAGAGGTCACATTTAATGGTGCCATTTGTCCTTGGATAATGAAGACATGGTGTCCTATTTAAATCTGAAATAAATCCCCAAGAAAGCTGACAAGATTTAAAGAGCACTGATTACAGACAGAATGTTTGGGTTCAAGTTGCAGATCTGCTACCAGCTCAGCGTTCTCTAAAACAGGACTCTGAAGTCATGTTCAGCACCCAGTGGTGTCCATGCTCAGACCACCCCTAACATGCTCCTGGGAAGTGGTTTACTGGAAGTTGGTGCCAATCTTGCAACCTCAAGTCTGATCTTCCTCTAGAAACAAATCATCAGTCCTCATCTTTTGTTATCAGTTCTTAGAAGGTGCTTCAACAATGACAAGACATAAAAAGGTGAAGGTTATTTAGTGAACTGAAAAAATTCTTGCAATAACAAGGACCCAATACAGAAAGAAGAAAGGAGGGAGGGAGGGAGAGAAAGAAGGAGGGGGACAAAATTTGAATGTTGCTTTCTTTGAAGTTCTTATTTATCTCAAGTTTTAGGATTTTACTAGCAGGGTAGTCAGCTTCCATCTTAAAAATATGCTGCCTATAGTTTTTAATACCTAAGGCTTGAAACAGCCCAATTGCCCATCAATGGGAGAAGGAAAAAAGAAAAAAAAATTAATAAAATGGAGTACTACTCAACCATAAAGAATGATAAACTAGCTAAATGGAAGCACATTCAGGCTGTACTCTTAAGTGAAATAAATAGGACATGCATGCATAAATGCCACATAGTTTCTCTGGTGTGAGAAACTAAAAGTGCGAATAAGGATCAAAATGTATAATTTATATTGTGAAATAGGAAGAAAAGATCTAAAGGGGTGGGTGAAATGGGAGGGGTAGGAAAAAAGTAAGAAGGGAAAGAAAAAATGTGAGAAAATGAAAAAATGGAAATAAAGCCTCTGTAAACAGAGAATGGTGGAGGGGTTGAAGGGAGGGCAGGGGAATTTGGAAAAAATAAGAACCAGAATACATCACGCAAGGGTCCAAGTTTGCAATGATAAATGTAACTGTATTGTATGCCTAAAATGTACCAATAAACAGAATGGAAAAAAATACGCTTCCTAAATCATTAAGAAAGGAGAACATGTATATGAAAGTTCCATTCCTGTCATTAACTAACCTTGATTCAAGCATCTGTTTACACTGACTTTCAGTGCCTTGGGAGACTTCATGTTGTATCTTCCCCCCTTTACTTCCTCCCAACAGTGTTATGTGAAATAAAGATTCCTACTAATTAACACAAATACAATTTAATTTTGCTTCAGGACCTTCAGTGAAATATCCATCTAATAAATTTGAGATACCATGAGTATTGCAAAGTTACTTTTGGGAATCATTCAATGGCATTCTGTACTAGACAGGCAGAGAAAGAAAAGAAAATATTCTGTACCAAGAATGAGAAAAGCTAGCTTTTACGAAGGTTTAGCCCCTGGACAAATAATAATCTCACATTCATAGTAATCCTGTGCCTAGTCCTACGTGTGAGTGCCACTAATACCTACACATAATAATAATAAAATAATACAAATAATAATCTCACATTCATAGTAATCCTGTGCCTAGTCCTATGTGTGAGTGTCACTAATACCTACACCTTAGTTTGCTTGGATCAATTATAGGGCACAATCTGACAACTGGTACAAACTCTGTATCAACAATGAAGTCCTCTGGACACTAGACTGTCTGAACTGACATAAGTGAGAGATCATGAAATTCAAGATTATATTAGAAAGCTATTAACTACAGAAAGTCATAATCAAGTCAGTTTTTAAAATTAATTTTATTGGTACATTTTAGGTATCAATATAATGACATTCATCATTGGAAATTTGCACCTTTACATAATCTATCTTGGTTCTTATTTTTTTCCCCATTTCCCTGCCCTCCCTTCAACCCCTCTATCCCTCCCTATTTACAAAGACTTTGTGTCCATTTTTTCATTTTCTCTTAATTCCATTACCTTTCCTTTCTGCTACCCAGCCAATTTCCCCTTCCCTTTTGTCCCTTTTCTTCCTATTGCATATTATCTATTATACCTTTTAGTCCTTATTTACACTTTCAGTTTCTCACACTGGAGAAATTATTTGGTATTTACAGATGTGGGTCCTGTATATTTCACTTATGAGTATTGTCGCAATGTGCATCCATTTAGCTATAAATGTCTCTAATTTCCCATATTTTATGGCTGAATAGTGCTTCATTTTATTAAAAAAACAACAACATATCTTTATCCAGTCTCCAGTTCATGGGTGATTGGGCTGCTTCCAAATTTTACCTATTACAAACTGTGTTATTATGAACATGGATGCACATATATCAATATGAAATGATTCTTTTATTTTGGGGGGAAGATACCCAGAAGGGGAATAGCTGGGTCAAATGGGAATTCCAATCCTAGTTCTTTGGGGTATCTCAATATTGATTTCCACAGTGGTTACACCAGTGTACCCTCCCAGCAGCAGTGGAGCAGTGTCCTTTGTTCCCCAGCTAGCCTTTGTTATTGATTGGTTTCATAATAGAGGCCTTTCTGTCTGGGGTGAGGTGGAATCTCAGTGTTGTTTTCATTTTCATCTCTTGAATGACCAGTGAGGTTAAACCTTTTTTCATATATTTATTTGCTATTTCTCTTCTTTGGCTAAGATATGTGTTCATTTCAGATACCAATTTTTGGATTTGTTCTTCAAATTTGGGAGGTCTGATTTTTTAAAGTTCTTTATGTATTCTAGATAGAAGACCTCTGTCCTAGGAAAAGCTGGTGAAACCTTTTTCTCATATTGTGGGTTCTCTTCACACTCTTGGTGGTTCCTCTTGCTGTGCAGAAGCTTTTTAATAAGAGACATCCCACTTGTTGATTGTGCTAGGTGACAGGCTACTGAGGTTTTGTTCATAAAATATTTTCCTACACCAATGTCTTCAAGAGTTCTACATAACTTCTCTTCCAGCCTGTTGAGTGCTTCTGTTTTAATATTTAGATCTTTAATCCATTTTGATTTTAGTTGAGGGTATGGTGAGAAATACAGGTCCAGTATTAATCTTTGGCAAGTTGAAACACAGCTTTTCCAGAACCATTTATTAAAGAGGCTACCTACCTTTCTTCCAATAAGGGTATCTGGCTCATTTGTTGAATGTGTCTGGAGTTGCATCTTCTAATCTGTCCACTGTTCCTCAGGTGTGTTTCTTTTCCAGTACCACACTGTTTTTATCAAAGTAGCTTTGTAGTATAGTTTCAAGTTGGGGCTTGTGATACCCCCGACCTTGTCTTTAATGCCTATAATTGCTTTGGCTATTCTAGGTCTCTTTTTGTTCCAAATTAATTTTTCCATTGTTTTCTCAAGGTCCATTAAGTATGTTGCTGGAATTTCAATTGGGATTTCAATGAATCTATATAGCAGTTTTCAATGTATGGCCATTTTCACTATGTTGATTCTTCCTAGCCAGGAGCAAGGGATATCTTTCCATTTTCTGGTATCATCTTCAACCTCTTTGTTGAGAGTGCTGTACTTTTCAGAATAGAGGTCTTTGATTTCTTTTGTTAGGTTGATTCCTAGGTATTTCAATTTTTTGGATGCTGTTACAGTTTGGTATTGAGGTCTCCCCTACTACTATCTTAGTGCTTGATTTTTCGTGTCTGTTAGTATTTGTTGCATATATATTTATGATTGTCATCCATTCCTCTTGGGGTTTTCCCTTTACAAGGGTGTAGTGTTCTTCTCTGTCTCTCTTAATCTGTGTTGGTTTGAAATCTACTTGATCTGCAGAGGATAGCTACTCCTGCTTTTTTTTTTTTCAGGTTCCTTTCATATGGAGTATTGTTTTCTACCCTTTAACTTTCAGTGTATGAGTTTCTTTTTGAATTATGTTTTTTGTATGCAGCATATAGTTGGTTATTACTTTTTGACCCATTCTGCCAGTCTATTTCTTTTGATTGGTGAACTGAAACCATTAATATTGATGGTTATAACTGATATGTATTGACTTATCCTTTTCATTACTTTTTCTTTTTGTTGGATTCTCCCCCTTTGTGTTTAATTTCTTGTTAAGACTGATGGATTCATACTGCTGGGCTTCCTGGATTATGATCCTCATTGTGTTTTCCAACAATAGTTTAAAATTTGGTTTGGTATTCAAGAAGTTCCTAAGTTGCTCTTTGTCATGAAAGTACCTTATTTCTCTATCAATTTTGAAGGTAGTTTTGCAAGGTACATCAATCTGGGTTGGAAGCTCTTTTACTGTAGAGCTTAAAATACGTCACTCCAAGCTCTTCTTGCCTTGAAGGTTTGTATTGAATCACTGCTGTGATTCTAATAGGCTTTCCTTTGTGTGTGATTTGTTTCTTTCTCTAACTGCTTGTAGAATTTTGTTCTTTTGTTGGGCTTCTGGAATCTTTAACTATTATATTCCTTTGTGTATTTTTTTTTATTATGCCTAGTTGGAGTCCTATATGCCTCACTTATCTATATGTCAAGTTCTTTTCCCCTACTTGGGAAGTTTTCTGTTATTCTCTCTGTGTATAGTTTTTTCATGTCATCTTCACCCTCTCCTATTTCCTCACTGACTCCAATCAGTAGTTTATTCTTCTTTGCATCATCTATCAGCTGTTGGATTGATTTTTCATGGTCCCTTACTATTTTTAAGAAATTTTTGTTTTCCTGATCACTAATTGCAATTCTATCTTCTGTATTTGAAATTCTGTCCTCACACTGGCTTATTCTGCTCTGTCAACTTTCAATGGAGTTTGTAATTTCCTGGAAATCTGTTTGCATCTGTTTTATGGATTTCATTTATTTCCTATGTTGGGATTCCATCATGTTCCTTGGCTCCTCTAGTTTTTTTTTACTTGTGTCTGCTCTAGATTTATTGATTATGTCTTGCATCTCTGCTGTTATCTGAGAAATTATTTCTGATTTTATTTTTTCCATGCTCTTTCACTGCCAGTTCAGGAAGTCTGGGTGGTTGAGTATCAGATTGTTCCATCTTGGTGTCCTTTGGTATTGCCTTAGGTGATTCAAAAATCTGGCTTTCAGACTCATTTGTATATCTTCTCATTTCAACAGATGAAGCCTGCTATGCCTTTGCTGAGGCAATTTTTTGTTCAACCAGTGGTCTTAATTTCCCAGCAAGCCATCCATCAGCTTTTTCTCTACTGCTCATCCATACACCAATTTCTGGGTTCAGAATGGTGGCTTCTGGATCCCTGAGCTGACTTGTCATCTGGGAGGGCTTCTGGCTGGGGCCTGTGCACACTTGGGATGTTATCTAGGTGTGCCTCTAGCTGGGGCCCCTATGTAGCTGTTGATGAGAAGGTCCTTTGGCTGGGGGCTGAGCACCCCAGTTCCTTTTGACTGAGCAGCCTTATGGCTGGGGTTGCTAAACACTTATCAATGGTATCAGGGTGAGAATCTGGCTGTTGCTTGTGCTCCTGTGCAGCTGTTTTCCATTTGGGCCATTGGCTATGGCCTGAGTGCCAAAGCCACTGGGGTCAGGGTGGGGCCCTGGCTGTGTTTTGCCTGCAGTTGCCCAGCTCTGGTCCACACTGCTGCTCACCAGGATCTATGTTCAGTTACGATGCTATAGGGTGGGCTTCTGGCTGAAGCTTGTGCACCTGTGCACCTCTGTGCTCTAGCCTCTGGGTTGAGGGCAGAGTCATGCATGGGATCTGCCTGCAATCTCTAAATCAGTTTTGAAACTTTGTTTTAGAAATAAGTAAGTCTTAGGGACGGGGATTTAGCTTTGCAGTTCTGCCACCTGCCTTGCAAGTACAAGGACCCAAGTTTGATCCCCAGTACCAAAAATTAAAAAAAAAAAGTAAGTAAGTTTTAAGGGGAAAGGTAGCCCAGAAAGAAAAGAGAAATACTGGAAGGCAGGGAAGCCTTTAGCCCTGCGATCATCGTATCTCTTATATTCTTCCTCCTTCAGCCTTTCTCCCTTGTATTACAAGATTCAGGCAATCTGAGAATTTCTACCTTATGGCTACATTTCCATGTTTTTGTATATAGTAATGTAGGTTCAGTTCAGTGGAGGAAAAGACATCTCAGTTGATTGAATAATTGGCCTCAATTGTTACTCATTATGTATTCAAGTCCTTTATCTTGTCACTTGTACATTTCTCTCTTAAAAGATAAAGGGCACTCTAGCACTCAGTGACTTTGGAATTGTCCATGCAGTTTGCTTTTGCTAACATTACAGTAGAAGTGATCCAAGTAGAGCCTTAAAATGTGCTTGCCTTGACCCTTGAGCTTCTGCCAGTACTATAAAGAACAGACAACAGAGTGTACATAATCATAGAGTGTGAGAGCCAAAGAGGCAGTGAATAGAGGAATAAAACTAGGGTAAAACTGCAGGTGTCAGAGAGTGAAGTTGCAGATAAGGCATACAGTAAAAGCAGTTGATGGATCATCTTAATGCTCAAATGCAATTATTTGCTTTTTTTTTTAAACCAGGAATTGAACTCAGGGTCTCATGTTTGCCAGGCAAGCTACATACCCACTATTTACCCACTACATACCCACTGAGCTACATACCAATCCCTCAGTACTTTGCATTTTGATACTGAGGAGAAAGCAATTACACAATAGAATGTTTTCAATAGTGTCCAATAAGATAAATCCCAAACTAATAAGTGTAAAAATAAGGCATACTTTAGGCTAAGTCTGAACTGCTCAAGTATTACCATCCATATTAATATCACCCTATTTGACAAAGCAACCAGGGATCTTATTTTACAGTGTGTTACATAACAACCCTGGCTAAATGTTATTTTCCACCCAATCAATCCCATTGCCAGCCTTCCTTATATGTTATGTCAATCTATTGATATAGTCAAAGTACATTTGTGAACACATGCTTACATCTTACATCTGGCAACTTTCTTAAAACAAACAAAAAGAAAAAATAAAAGAAAAAAACTAAGCAACAGTGTTTGATTCACAAATGCAATGTAGAATAATTTTCTTTCTTTCTTTCTTTTTTTTTGTGTGTGCTGAAAATGGAACCCATGGCTTTTATGTATCCCTGGCCCATATTGTTTTTATTTTAAGACAAGATATTTCTGATTACTAATTCATATATGCTGGGTTCACACTTGTGGTCCTCCTGCCTCAGCTTCCCAGGGTGTTGGGATTACAGGTAGGAACCACTATGTTAGGTTTAGTAGTTCTTTTTTTTTACTCACATAAAGAATTTTTTCTAAATTGAATACTTAAAAGGCTATAATGTCTTCTATGACATCTTCTAGGAGTTTGGTAAGAAAATTCAAGGTATTCATAGAGGTACCACCAATGTACCATCACATTCCATAGAACATTGTAGCAATTATAATGTTTTCATTGTTTAGATAATATATGGCCTATATTTTTCTATCTCTTCCTTTTCAAGGTTACAACCAAGACATTGTATGGTTACTTTTTAATTTAATGGTTTATTTAATTTACTGGTTAACATTCATTCTTTCTTCTCTTAAATTTTATATTTTCATAAATAAAACTATTTGATTATTCATTTCAATTTTTATTAATGGTCAAACAGCATACAAAATACTTTGAGCTCTGTCAAAACAAAACTACAAAATTTAGTCTAAAAACAGAAGAAAAAACTTCTTTTCCAGATTATCAATTATTTTTATGGCCAATGTATCATTAGGGAAAAAAAATTATGACCTTGAACTTCAATGTCTTTTTAATTGTGAAACTCATTAAGTGTTCAGAAATGGCATTACTCACCAAAGCTCATACCTAGTTAGCAGAACATAGGATTGCAGTTAAGATGCCAGAGAACCACTGTACCAGGAAGAAGGCAGGAAAACAGGAGGCCACAAAATAAAATTAAAATATTTCCACTAAGAAACTAATTGCAAGAAAAAAGCAGATCAAGTGAAATTTCTACTCCCAGAAAAGGAAGCTAAGTCCAGTTCAATCTATTCTAATCATGTTATTTTTTAATTCTACTTCTTTGAAGGTGGGCTTTAGTACCCTATTAGAACTCTTTCCATATTCTCTGACAGTACTGAAAACTAATTTTCATATTATATCAATCATGAAGTCTACTTAATAAGTAAATAAAGGAATAGATGAATAAATCTATGCAAGTCTAAGCTTTTAACAAACAATACTTGAGTAACTTCCTACTGGGTATATTGCAGAAGTTTTATGTGACAACCAGAACCAGCAATATAGAGGGAGACCCACAGAACTCTTTTCTCTGAAATACTACTTTATTTCATAGGAGGTGTATAAGGCTCTGATAAGCCAGCATGTGCCCTCCGTGCAAAATTTGATAACACTGCCTTCAACATCATTTTAACAGAACTAATATTTTGAAAACTCACGGAAGTTATGACATATGGAAACATTCCAATTAATAGTAAAGCTACAATAAGAATGTTGGCAGTAGGAGAGACCCTTTATTGGCAGTATAAAGTAGCTTGCTCTTTCTTGTATGCATTGGTAATTTTCTGCCTTTCCTTTTATGTTTAGATATTACAGATGGTAACAACTTCACTGGAAAATATGCAAGTAACACGGCATGGATATCTTAGAAAGTTTCTAATCACAAATTATATCTACACTGAAAGTTGCCCCCAAAATAAGTTCCCAAATACTGTATTCAAAATTCCTTGCATAGACCAATTCAGTGGGGACAAGTTATGGTAAAATTTTGGTAATGCAAAAATGATTAAATGTCTATGATAGTACCTTAACTGCTTTAAAATTTTTTAATATCTGTTACAGCTTGTGTTTAGATGTCTATTTAAAGTCTCATGCAGTTATTGGTGGGGCTTTTTCAAAAGTGGCAAAAGCTAGAGTGTATAACTGATTCATGGTGCAATACTAGGCATCAAGGGTACTAAGATTAAGGATGTGAGTGCTATCTTCCTGAAATAGTCTGAATTAGATAAAAAGGGCAAAGGAGCTGTGATCACTCCTTATTGCTTTTGCTGTCTTCTGTTGCCATGAACTGTTGTCTTTCTGCCATATGCAACCCTGCCTTGGAGTTGCTCAATTACAGACTTAAACCTCTCCAAATTGTGAGCTAAATAAAACTTCCCTCCTTTAACTTCGAGTGTTAAGAATTTTGTTTGGGCAAAGAAAAAAGTAACTAAGACAGAATCTGGTGCCAGAAGTGGGGTCAAAAGGTGACTATATTTGACCATGTGGTTCAGGAGCCTTTGGGAATGGCTTGCAAAATGAATTCAAAAAGGTTCGAGATACTGGTTGTAAAAGTAGAACTGCAACACTGTAGGCTATACTGTCTGAGAGATTCTGGTCAAACCTCAGAAGACCAGAAAGCTGGAAAGACCAGGATCAACAGGTTTTTGTTTGGGAGAAGGACTGTACTGGCTATTGAACTCCAGATGATGTGTTATGCCTTGGCAGAAAGTTTGCCTGAATTTTTTTCAAGACTGTAAAGTTTTTCTGAGGCTGAGATAAAAGCATGGAACTAAATAAACTGATAAAAGAGATTTCAAGGTAGTCACATATTGAGGCAGTAGCTTGGCTACTGTTGTGAGCTTTTAGCAAGATTTATGACTTGGGAATCAAGAACAAAGAGCCCAGAAAAATGATTTAAGACATTTTGAGTTTGGCCAAAAAGAAAGCTCTGGTAAAGTTCCAGCCTGCAAGGATAGAGCAGAGGAGATCTTGATTGCTGAAAAGGAACAACAGCAACAACAGCAACAACATAAAAGATGGCCTGAGGGCATCATTAAAATGTACAAGACTCAGCCATTTACAGCTTCAAAATTCAAAAAGTAAAAGAATTTGTTTTGTGAAGAGAGTCCCTAAAGAAGTTCTCCTCACAATTTATTTCCTAGGCACTCAACCCCTCCAGCCAAGAGAAAAGAAAGCCTGGCTACTGGTCCAGCTGGTGGCAGACCTTGGCATCATCTATGTAGTGCTGGTTTTGGTGGATGCAAAGTTCAAGAGTTGTGGAGTCAAAAAGGCATCTAACTAGATTTCAGAAGAAGGCCTGGAAGGACAAAGCAGTGTGCCCCTGAGAGAGCAGTGTGTAAAGCTCTAAGCATAAAGCCAAAGGCATAGTCGAGACATCAAAAGTTTAGCAAGTCCAAGAATGTGGATTGTCTAAAGAAAACTACAAAGACAGAACAGCCATGGGAGAGAAGCCATGAGAGGTACAAGCACAGACAGGGTCTTAAGGGCAGAGCCACCCAAGACCTTTAATGTTGACAACTTGCCTCAGAGTGCTGGAGATGCTAAAAGTGAAACTGTGAGATTTAATGTTTACCCTGCTAGATTTTAGACTTGCTTTGATTCCCATTCCTTTCTATTCCTCTGTTTGTAACTTTTAAAGTAAAAATACCTATCTTGTTTACTATATAAGTATTTAATTTTCTTTTCATTTTCACAGGGGCTAGCAGCTAAATATTGGCCTTAATCTCAGAGGAGACTTTAAATTTAAGACTTTTTGGCAAGGCTAAAACTGTCAAAACGTTTGTAACTTTTAAAGGTAGACTAAATACTTTGTTGTATAAAGAGATATACACAAGTCCTTGGGGGGCCAGGGCCAGAATGCTATGGCTTATGTTTAGATGCCCCACACTGAAAGCATCATGCAGCCATTGGCTGGGCTTTTTAAAAGGTGGCTAAATTTAAACTATGATTGATTCATGGTGAAACACTTGGCCCAAGAGCGCTAATATTAAGGGTATCAGTGCTATCTCCCTGAAATAGTCTAAATAAGGTAAAAAGGGCAAAAAGAGCTATGCACACTCCTTCTTGATTTTACTGTCTTCTGCCACTATGAACCTCTGCCTTGTGCCACCTTGCCTTGGAGCCAGCCAATTACAGAAAAACTCTATAAACTGTCAGCTAAATAAACCTTTCCCCCTTTAACTTTGAGTAAAAAAATAAAAGACAACATCTGATACTCATTCCTACTCTGAGAAAATTGTGTAAGTTTTTATTCTGTCCAATTTAGAAAAGAAAAACTAAGACACACCTTGAAAGTTATTAGGCTCACATTTAATAAAATAATAGCACCGGAAGTAAGGCTGCACCTTGGGTTCGGGGTCTACTATGGTAGCACATCTGGATGAGAGTCACTGCTTGCACTATAGGAAGGGACATGTGAGAACTTCAATTTGCAAGGCATAAAAGTTCCATCCCAGACAACACCTATGAATGATATCAAACTCAGTGAATTAAGTATTTGGTTTATTGATTGCCTCAGTGATATTTGTTATAATTGAAGAAAATAAAATATAAACTCTCAACCCCTTAAACATGCTAAGTATTTGGTTATCATTTAAAATTTTGTTTTAAATTAGAAGCTATTCTAGAGTTTTTAAAAATTAAGTTTATTGGTACATTTTAGATATAAAATACAGGTACATTCATCATTGGGATTTTGTACCTTTATATGACTTACCTTGGTTCTTATTTTTTTCCTATCCCCAGCCCTCCCTTCACACCCTCCACCCTTCCCTGTTTCCATGTTTTTCCTTTTCTCATATTTTTTTCTTTTCCTTTTTAACCTTTCCTCTACTCCCACTTCCCCTACTCTTTTAGACCTCTTCTCCCTATTATACAATATCAATTATACATTTTCATCCTTATTTACACTTTTAGTTTTTCGTACTAGAGAAACTATTCAGTATTTACACATGTGTTTTATTAATTTCACTTAAGAGTATGAACTCAATGTGCATCCATTTAGCTACAAGTATCTCTAGTTTTTCATTCTTTATGGCTGAGTAGTACTCCTTTTTATAGAAAAACCAAATCTTTATTTAGTCTCCAGTTGATTGGCAATTGGATTGTTTCCAAGTTTTAGCTATTACCAACTAAGCCATTATAAACATGGGTGAACATATATCACTGTGGTATGATTCTTTTAATTGTTTTGGAAAGATACCCAGCAGACAGATAACTGAGTCAAATGGGACTTCTAATCTTAGTTGTTTAAGGTATCTCCATACTGATTTCCTTAGTGGCTGTACTAGTCTGCACTCCCACAAACAATGGAGAAGTGTTCCTTTCTCTGCACAGAGCTACCACATTTGTTATTGGTTGATTTCTTGATAGCAGCCATTTTTTGTGGGGTAAGGTGGAATCTCAGTGTTGTTTTCATCTGCATTTCTTGAATGACCAGTGATGTTGAACCTTTTTTCATATATTTATTTGCTGCTTTTATTCATTTGTCTGAGAAATATCTGTTCAGTTCAGATGCCCAGTTTTGAATTGGGTCTCTATATTTGGGGGGTCTTATTCATGCAGATATTACAAGCAAGGATGCAGAGGAAGTAGGGGGCACAGACCTTTAGAGACCCCTTGAGTATTCATGCATTCTTAAGCACATTCCTATATAACATATGTTAGATAATTCTTAAGGTAAAGTGCTTCCATAATTTAAAGGTATAAATAATTTTAAATACTTGAGGATATATTCTTATTTAATGACTGTGAGTACATAATTCATTTCAGGACCAACCAATGTGTGATTAATTTTAAAATTTCAAGTTAAACAGACACTCATCATAGGACTATGGTAACAACAGGCAGCATTAATTGACCACTTAGCTATAGTTATGAAGTTTATGATTCATAGTTGCTAAGTGCCATAGCCATTGTTCCTCATCCCATGAGCTGATTACTGCTCTGATTCACACAGCTTCATAATCAGTTCAGTATTCCTCAAAATCTCAAGTTTTCCAAAGATGTTGTTTTGCTCACAGCAGCTCTTTAGATATCCGAAGCTCCTTCTACTGATACCACTCTACTAAGTCCAGTCTAAAAAGACACCTACAGTATGTTAACAGCTTTTATGAGTTTTCCTGGAAAAGAAAAGGAACCTCATTAAAAAAAAAAAAGCTCACTATTATGGTTCATATCTAGATCTCTCCCTGAAGTCTCATGTGATAATAGGCAGGGCTTGGAGAGATAATTGTATCATGGGGTTCTACACTCATCAGTGGGTTGGTCTACCGATGGTAGGCCTTTAGCAACATGACCTAGGAGGGTAATCTCCCTCACTGGATCCTTTCTTTGTTCTCTAAATTTCATGGAGGCCACAATGTGAGCATTTTTTCCTCTACTATTTTCCTCTCGCTTGCTGTCCTGCCTTTAAACCAGCAGACTATGGACTGAAACCTCTATAAAGTATGAATCAAAATAAATCTCTCTTCCTTCTGCAGATTCTGGGTATTTTGTCCTAGAGATAATAAAGTGACTAAGACACAAATCAGTATTTAACCACTTTATGTATTATTTCATAATCAGATGATGTCCTTCCTATTCAGGAATGATGTGGAAAGATGAAGATAAAAAAAGATAACTTTCAAAGAAATTATAGCCTTTTGGAGATGGGGCAATAGGACAGTTAATAAATAATAAAATAAGTATATTAGTTTTCCACTTCTATGACCTGGGAAAAAGAATTCAAAGGATTTTGGCTTTTATTTTGGCTTAGTGTTTCAGAGGATTCAGTTCATGGTAAGCTGGTTCTGTTGTTTCTGGGCATGTGGTGAGGCTGAGAATCATGGTGAGGAACATGTGCTAGACCAAGACTCCTCACTTCATGGTATCTGGAAGTCAGGGCTCTTATGATTCAGTTATTTTCTCTAAGCTGCATCTCTAAACACTGCTGCATTGGAGATGAAGATGTCAATGTAGGAGAACCTGGGGGACATTTTTCCTACAAGTCATAACAACTGCAATAATGAAGAAGCACCCAGATGCTATAAAATCACAGAGAAGGTAATGCTTAGCTCTTCTTTGATGACTAGGTCAGAATAAGGCTGAGAGAAAGAATATCTTCAAAGCAAACAGGACAGCTACGTAGGTGGCAACAAGAGAAAGGAGAAATTGTCCGCAGAACACTGAGATGTTCTCTGTGAATAGTCAAGGATAAAGAGGTAAAGAGGTTATACCTCTGGAATATGAAGAGGTTGAGCTAAAACCTGATTGGGTTATTTCCAAATTCATTGTAATGGATTCTGTGGTCCAAATAATCTAACTCAATAAAGTTTTAGTTTAAAGATGTAATGTTAACCCATAAAAATAAAGATTAAATTTTAAGATAAAACATTGGCAACAGTGGAAGGAACCAATAAATCCTCTAGTGGTCAAATTGCTTTTCTAGCAATCTAATAAGGCTCCAAAGTAAAGTCTTACATTTATTGAAACCATCAAGAGATTTACTCTTTGTCATTTTCCTAGTACGCTACTCCAAACACTATTCCTCCTTGTAATTTGTAGCTGGCAATGAAAGTAGCCTGAATGCAGCTGTTAAAGTGAAAGACAATGGAAACATATCAGAAGAATGTTATGTTTACAAATGTGTGGTGATAATGAATTCAATGACATTGCTATTAATGGCTTTAGACAAATCCCTTTTTGTTTCTGGTTATAATTTGTTGAGTTTCCACATGTATCCTTTTTTTTTAATAACAAAACTTCTAATGGTACTTTTAGGCATACATAATGATAACACTCACCATAAGGAATCTGCCCCTATACATGGAACATCCCTTTTGTTTTTTTCCACTTCCTCTTCCCCTCAAGCCCCTCCCCTTCCTCTATACAAAAGTTTTGTTTCTATTTTTTCCTTCTATTTTCACTTTTTTTTCTTGTCTCTTCCTTCCTTTCTCCCTGCCCCCTCTTGTTCCTATTCCCATTTGAACATTTTCTTCCCATTTCCCAGTACGTATTATATATTTTGGCCCTTATTTCCACTTTTGGTTTCTCACACCAGAGAAAATATGTGGTTTTTAAACATGCATGTCTGATTTATATCACTTAGGAATATGATCTCAAGGTCCATCCATTTAGCTATAAATATCATTAAACAAACCATCAAGTAGCCATTGAGCCAAAATGGAAATTCAAGTCTCTCCATGACATCACTGTTGGGTTTTAAAAAATGCAATGCTCTCAGCCAGGAATGGTTGCGCATGCCTGTAATCCCAGCACTCAGGAGGCTGAGGCAGGAGGATTGCTGTGAGTTCGAGACCAGACTAGGCTACACAGTGAATTCTAGGTCAGTCTCAACTACAAGTGAGACCCTGTCTCCAAAAAAAAAAAAAAAAAAAAAGAAAGAAAGAAAAAAAAAAGAAATGCTCTCTTAAAAATGAAAATGAAAGGAGTCAATTTTTATTTTGGAAATCATTCCAAGGGAGAATTTCAATACTTAACTCCCCCTTATCTTTTTGTCTCAGTGTGCAACATTTCCTAAGGCTTTTCTCAAGCTGCTGTCTATGAGCAGTACTGAACTTTATCCATCAAATAAACCCCAAAGTTCTCAGTTTTTCCTAGTTGCAAAGATAGCACAAGTCTTTTTGGTTTCTTAGTACAACCCAGTAAAACTGCTCTGTCCTTTCAAGCCCTTTAGAGCATTATTACAGTGACTGTCTGATATGCAGGGGAAGCAAGTTGGTCCTCAGTGCAGTGAGGATGTTCATGATTAAATATCCAGGCCTTTATTTTGATTATAGTAAACTCTATGATTTAACATGATCAGAGAATCTGGATTCCAGTGAATGGTCTCATTGGAAGAAGGAAAAAGTCCAGGTGAGGAAATGTATAGGTTTGTTGGACGCAGACTGGGTCAGAGTCAGATGACTGATTGCATTACTGTGTTTGTTCCCATTTCATTGCGCTGCTAGATATCTACACATTAGCAAGGAAACTACCAGACCCTTATAAGCCCTGTTTTAAATGGTCCGTTCCTCTGCTCTTGTCATTTTTGTGCTTTGCAGTCTTTCCTCAGAAAAAGGATGCAGGGGGAAGTTGTTGCCAGTTACCATTTACTAAGCCTTGAGACAGCTGCAAGCAATAATAAAAACAGCAAAAAAAAAAAAAAAAAA
This sequence comes from Fukomys damarensis, assembly GCF_012274545.1. Lineage (NCBI taxonomy): Eukaryota > Metazoa > Chordata > Mammalia > Rodentia > Bathyergidae > Fukomys > Fukomys damarensis. The sequence continues at coordinate 47,995,107 of NW_022900917.1, forward strand.
AAAAAAAAAAAAAAAAAACGCCCTGGGAAGATTAATATCTCTCTCACTTTTCCAATCCACAGTGAGCGTCAGAAATTTTCTTTGTGTGTTTGGGAAACTGTAATAAAGAATATTACTTTTTCACATTGCCTTAGGTCAAAGATAGTGTCTAAAATCCAAGGCGAGTGAGCACAATGCCCTATTCAGTTTATGCTTTGTTGTACCAGAGATCAAAAAAATTACTTCCAAGCTTTACCGGGCAATATTTCAAATTGCCGCGCAAGAATATTCCAAATAGTTAATATATTAACAAGTTAAGCACCAAATGTTCAAATGAAAGAATTAACACAAAGATAATTTTTTAAATGATGAAAATAGTGTGGTCCTGATATAACATGTAATGAATGAATTCCTTGAGACTTTTCATCCTTCAGTCACACAGATGCAAATGTGCTGAGGTTCACTTCATCCTCGACATTGAGTTGTCTTCTTTTCTCACTCTCATCTCTCAAGCGCTCATCTACCAGTCATCTGACCGACCACTTGTCTGATTTTCACAGTCTCGTTTACTGGCTTGGGATATTTTGCTTCATAAATGTCAGTGTGCCTAGGACTCTCTCCTCAGCATTTCCATTTTTGTTTTGTTCATCTTGAGCGATTTATTCTCTCAGTCATATCTTTCACTGGGTACCATTGGACAAATTTTCTTTCATCTTTTTTAAAAAATTTAATTTATTGGTACATTCTAGGTAGACAGTACAGTTACATTCATTACTGGGATCTTGTACCTTTACACGACAGGTCTTGGTTCTCATGTTTTCCCCTTGTCCCCACCCTCCCTTCACTCTTTCATCTTTTACTCTGATTTAACTCCTAAGATGAGACTTCCATTTGTACTGAATAGATGCAACTACAGTACCTAAAACTATTTTTCAAAGCATTGGACTTGTCACTCAGCTTTTCCCCCCTCCTATACTCTATATCAGTTAATGCATTACCAATCCTCTGCGCCACCGCTAAAACACTATCCTGCAGGCTTTGCATCTGATCTGTCATTAAATCTCCAGTCAACCTCTGGAATCACTCGCAAATCCATTCCCTCTTCTCCTTTCCCAGGATCATCGCCCTGCTTGGATTCAGGTCTCATTTTCCTGAATGAATCTATAGCCTCTTAATTAATCTTCCTGGCTTTCTACTTTTCTTCTTTTCCCCCACACTCAGAATTGCTGTACCACCACCCAAGTGACACAAAGCTGCACGCTATCAGTCACCATGTTCTTCGTGCCACTTTCTTGCAAAAAAGTTCAAAATTCTTTTGACTCAAAAAAGTTGTATAACTTTAGTTTCATTACACATTTCAAAGCTCAAGAGACTACACAAACATAGTGAGTACACAACATCTCCTAAATCAGTAAATGAATGGGTGTCTGTAAACAAGATTTGACCTGTTGGTGTAAAAACAACCTAGTCACATCTGTCCTGAAATTACACATTCACAGCCCATGTAGTTTCCCAAATCTTTTTTAAAAAGGATCTTAGAAATACATCTATGAGCTTTAGATTCTCCTGACCACCATTACCAATTCTTTCTTTAAAGTTTTGTACCCTAAAATGTTTGGAAATTGTAATACAAAGTATTACTTTTTCAAGTGGCTTTGGCTCAAGGATGCTAGGTAAAATATCAAAGGTAAGGCCAGTGCAAACAAGGAAGAGATACCCAAGTTTTGCAGTTTGACAAAGGACCCAGCAATGGAGTAGTTATAACCACTCCTCTCTCTGCTCGCTAAGAGTGGTAGGGCTCTGTAATTCAGCCAGGGATCACAGAACCTAGTGAAACCACAGAAAGAGGCAACTAACTTGTAATTGATAAGGTCAACCAGATTTGTACACAGCAATTTATTTTTCTTGGTTGGAGGAGGAGCTGCTGGCACCAAATCCACAGCCTAGTAGATACCTATCTGTAAGTGGATTGGGCACTTGCAGGAGCCACTGTGCTGCTGCCTAAGCAAGGTCTATGCCTGATATGCTACAACAGAAAGCCACTCAGTGCCTCTGTGTAGCTGAGGTGGTTCCCATCAGATGCTAATGGATGGAGACTCAGTATCCTTTCCTCTGTGTCCCTGTCTATGTCTGAACATAGAAGAAATTTCACACAAAATGAGAAGAAAAGTAAAAGATCAGTGTTTATCCTGAAGGATAATCAAGAGTGTATTTTTTGTTTTGTTTTCATTTTTTGTTTATTTTTTGAGGCAAGGGCTCCCTTCATAATACAGGCTGGCCTGGAACTTACTATGTAGCCCCCAAACTGGCCTCAAACTCAGTGATCTCAATCTCCCGAGTGCTGGGATTACAGGTGTGCACCACCACACCTGGCTCAAGAGTATTTTTTTTTCCAATCACCATGTAAGTGTCAAAATATTGTTTATTTTTTCAGTTAAGCAACTTGTCTTGAACTAGAAAGTTTATGAGAGGAGATTTAGAATTTGAATCCAGAAAACACACTTCCAAGTCACAGCTCTAAATCACCATGCTCGCTGTCTGTTCACATAAGCTCTGATGAAAGGCTACTTCTGTCAAAGATGTGCACAGGCCAAGACTCCACAGATCAGATGACACAGGCAGTTTGTGTTTCTAGTGGCTTTTCTTCTCTCATATTGCATTGCTTGGTGCGACAGAAGCTCAGAAGTTGATTCAAATTCTCCTCACCCCACTTTGAAAGTCTTTCAAAAAAAGTAAAAATATTTGTTTAAAAAGCAAATAATCACTTCCATTGCTCTCTCTCCCCACAAAGAAAAGTAAACGAAATTAAGAAAAATCTGAGTAAAGGGGAAGCCTGGCTCTTATCTAAAAATTTGGATATTACCTTATGAAAAGACCACGTAAAACTAGCTAATCAGCCACATGCTAATGTCTGTGTGTGTTTCAACTGTGACCTGGCATGGCTTCCAGAAGGAAACCCTGCTAAATGAGTCTAATAGTCATGAAGGGAGGACTGTGGGGGCACTGTGCAGTTATGTGAGGAAGTTTCTGCCAGAAAGACCACTGAGGACAAAGGTTGAAATGCTTCCCTGGAGCCGTGTTATACGTGCTGATCATTGGAGGTACAATATCTAGTTGATAATCCTGGCTTTTCTACCACAAAGCTCCATCTGAATGGAGCACGAAACACTTGCCACCACCTCCTCAGTGCAGCAGCCCCAACTTAGACTTCCCTGGCACAAGGTGTCCCTGGTGAGCTCAGAGTCACCAAGGACTATGCTGGCCCTCTTTGAAGCAGCTGCCCACCTCCAGAAACAAGAGGATCTTCCTTCTCTCTCTCTGGATTCAGCCTTTGTGGAGTTAAATTTCACATGAAACTCAGTAATATCTTTCAGGTTTATTTTAGATTATTCTGACTTTTTCTGTAGACATAAAAATTGACTGGAATAGATAATGTGAAATAGGAAGAAAAGGTCCAAAGGGGAAGATGAGAAAGAAAGGGGAGGATTAGGGGAAAGGAAAGGAAGGAAAGGAAAAAATATGAAAAAGGAAAAAAATGGAAATGAAGCCTTTGCAAATAAGGAGGGGTTAGAGTGGTTGAAGGGAAGGAAAGGGAACGGGGAAAAAATAAGAACCAAGATACATCATGGAAAGGTACTAATTCCCAACAATGAATGTCATTGTATACCTGAGATATACCAATGAATTTAATGAAAAAAAACTGACTGTAGAATAAGAAAAAACAAAACAGAACAACAGAAATGCATGGAAGGGACTGAAAAAGAGAAGAATTCAGAAAAACAATACTGGCCAGCAAAGGGTTTTGTATAGGAGTGGAAACTATCGTTCTAGAAGTGACAGAGGGAGATGAGAGAGTCTTCATAAGACCTCAGGGCCTGTGATATATTTGAGTGAAGACAGAAACAACAGAGATATATTCCCAGGGGTCAGAATTTAAACTTCCTTAGGGAAACATGAGACATTATGGGCTGGTGGCTGTGTGTGGGATGCCATTCACAGCACAGATCCATTCCATATGTATATTCTGTGGTTCAAATAAATGAGATGTTCAACAGAAAGAAAACCTAGTCACAAAGGAGAAATTTTCTACAATATAGGACTTTATTATATCAACATTCCTTTGTGTTTCAAAGTATACAGTATACGATGAATTCTTTGACACACTGTCATGCATTTTATGAAGTCCTAAGTAGGTAGAAGTTCTTAAAGCCTTGGTTATTTCTATCAGTTTCTAAATGGCTTTTCATAAAGATCTCTGGAAAATTTCCATTTTTTTTAAATCAGTTGTTAAATCAATGAACATTTACTCAAGGCTGTCATGGGACTACCTTCGTGCTAATTCATACGGATTTGAAGTTAAGTGAGATCTAGTTGCAGCCTTCAAGCAACTTAGACTGGTAGTTGGGTTGATAGAAATAAACAGATAATGTATAATGAAGTAAATCCAGTGATAACTCTCTGCAAAGGAATGTGTATGTGTGTGTGTGTGCGTGTGTGCGTGTGTGTGTGTGTGTGTGTGTATCCACAGAAGATGGATACATGTCAAACTGGGGACTTCTTAGAGGAAGTGTCACCTGTGACTTGTATTAAAGAATGAATAAGACACAACTAGACAAATGAAGCACAGAGGTAGACTGGCACAATGGCCCCCCATATCCAAAATGTCCATGGATTCAAACAACTGCAAATTGAAAATATTTGAAAAATATCACATCTGTACTGAAAACATACAGATATTTTTCTTGTCATTGTCCCCTGAACAATACAAGTATTTATTTATTCTGGATGAGGTATTATGTGTAATCTAGAGATTATTTAAAACATACAGGAGGATGTCTGGGGATTATATGCAAATGCTGTGGCACTTTAGCATTTGAACATTTGTTTATCCCCAGTGGATCCTGACCCAGTCTTCCATGGATATTAAGGGAAGACTCTACATGCCAAAGTGCTGTTGGAGCACCAACTATAAGACAAGGAATGTCAGTAGAGCATATTTGTAGCATTAAGCAACAGCCTCTAGGTAAAGAAAGTCAAAACTGAAGACTCTGAATAATCAATACAAGGGAAAATGTATCATTACATATCACAAAGTCAGTTAATAAATTTGAAATGACAGTAATCTGGAGAATATTAGCATTAAAAGCATGAGAAGTGCTGGGTTTCTGACTCTCCCCAGTTATCCAGATTTTACTGTAACTGCCAGTGACACTGTTGATACTTTTTCAGACAGAACTTACTGTGAAGCCCTCTTGCCACTCTCTTAAGATCCCAGGGAGTGATTCTATTCTGATCACTGGTCTGATCACTCACTCCGTTCTCATCTGCCCCGTGAGGTCTGGGCTCAGCACTAGTCAATAGATACCATGAGTCCCTGATTCTAGCTTCTAGCTTCAAAGAAGGACACAAAGTTAGATAGGAAATTATTTTCAGTAAACTGAGGGATGCCATTTAAATAGAAATCTAGCCCTTTTTCTAATCAATCCAGAACCATCCCTTCCTAGGCCATTTTGAAGTCATCTTAGGCTAGCTTTTCTCTCCTGCTAGGGCTTGGAAATCACTTTTCTCTCGTTGCCTATTTTTTCTGTTCAAACTGTACTGATTAATTTATATACTTACTTCTTCCCCATCTTCATCCTGAAAATATCATAATACAGCAAATTATGCAGTGATTATTCCCTAGCCTCAGGAGGTATGACTGCCAAGACAAACTGTGTATATGTAGGGTATAAAACAAGATGAGAATATACACTATGAGAATATATATATATAGTGATTTGAAAACCATATTCGTGGTATGGGTGGCAAGAAAACATAAGACCCATTATTTGGGGAAACAATCTTAGTTACATTTAAGAGGAATTAAACTAATTATAATGGAAGGTAGAATGATATGTATCAGCCTCTAGAGAAAAAAGATTGATCAAAAGATATAAACCTTCAGTTATAAAATGAGTAAGTCCCGGTCAACTAATGTATAGTTCTGGCCATTTTGCAATTATTGAACTCCCATTTAAATTCTTGTGAAAACAGATGTTATATAAAATATTATTTTAAAAATCTTTAATTCCATGTAAAATCAAGAATTCTGGAATACTCTAGAAAGACGACAGGATGGGATATTTTCCCCCCATTGGCTTTCTTTCTTCCTGTTCTGTGATCTTTCCCCCTTGTTTCTTTATTTATAATCCCACCTGTAGAGGTGAATGGCAGAAACATGTGGAACTTTATTGCTACCACTGAAATTTAATTAACTTGATTTACCTGTAGACCTTTACGCTCTGCCTATGAAGGCTGCAAAAGTCTTCATTTTCTCTTCTGAGACATAATTCTTAGGGTTATTAAGAAAAATATTTTCTGTCTATTCCCTTGCCCTTCATTAAGGCTGACACTGACACCATCTCAATCCTACGTGCGGTTCCCTCCCCTCAGGAACCAAAATTATGTTTTTATGCTCAAGACTAAGGGTAATTGTCGAGGCCTGACTGTTGACCATCCTAATGCTGGCCGGAAAGATACGTAATGGAGAGAGCAGGGTCTCTGGAGGCCACAGCTGGGTTCAAAGTCAGGTTTCCCCTCTTGGAAGCCATCTCAGTTTAATCAACTTGATTCTACTCTGCATGAATTTCTTCACCTATAGAATCTGGATAATAATCATCTATTTCGCAGGATGGTTTGGTGGTTAAAAGAGCTACTGTGCATAGGACACCTGTTAGGGAACCAAGAAGTAATAATAGGTAATAAACTACATTTCTGATAATTGTAGTGATAATAACAATTCATAAGTTTTCAATAAAATGTTCATTTTTAGAAATGAATCATCAGATTCCTCAGGTTTGGTGAATAGTGAGCCTAAATAATATACTAAGGCTAACATTGCATCTTATGATCTCTTAGGAGTTTCACACCGGCAGGTGACAATAAACACACTACAAAGAGAAAAAGTGGTTCAGAAAATCAAGTGGTAGAGGTGCTGCCTGATCCTGAGATCCATGTAATAAAACTGTGCTGTGAGCTCTACCTGACACAGTGCTCTGTCCTAATTGGTGCCCAGCACAACACCATTTCCAGAGCATTACCTTGGAGGTTCCACAAGTATTAAGGACTAATAAGATTAGCAAAAGCCATGGAGAAACAAAATCAAAATAAAACAAGCAAACAACATCTGTTTGGGGAAATGTTAGGAATAAAAAATTTTATAGTTTAGTATCCTCCTTTTAATGATTACAATGCATTCACTTTTTCATATCTGAGAATTCCATAGTTCAATTCTAGGGAATTAATTCACCTTGCCATCGGTTCTGTAAGCTTTATATCTATACAGTTCATTTAGGATCAATGGATACATTTGTGGGTACTTCAATTTTCAATCTAAAACTTAAATTTTCTTTAGCAAAGACATTATTTGAATAAAATAGGATTCATCCTAGATGAAATTAATTATTTATTGATTATATCCTGCTCTAATTTCTCAAATATTATATATAGTCCACTTTGCTTATCCTGAGAAAATATGAAACACTAAACAATAGCCAACCCTCTTAGTATTTTATCCTATTGATTTTGATATCACACAATGCTATGAAAAATACAAAATATACATACAAATATTTGTCATTTTTGTGTTCTTGAGTGCCGGATTTGCTGTTTTGTTCTGTTGTTACATTTTCCTGCACTTTTTACTCTCTAAATCTTTCAAATTTTTGGTTTGACAATGTATACACCTATAATTTAATTACATAAATAAATAAAATCTGGAGCTCCCTTTCAAAACACCTCAAGATTTTTCTTTCTTTTATTGAAAGTACTATTTTCTTCACACAGTAATTGATTGTTTTTAATGCTTCCACTTTCTTTTCTTTTTTTGTTTTTTGGAATTTTTTTTTTTTTTTTTGCTTTAGAAACTTTTTATTTCTTGCTGAAATTTCATTTCATGGCTCTGAAGGCAATCCTGTTTCTACCCCTTCCTAGATAGTGATTTGGAGTAAATTAGGCCTGTTTTCATGATGAAACAGAGAGAGTGGGGGATATTATTAATAGCAAATGAAATAATTTATAAACACATGTTCTATTTTAAGTAATTCTTCCAATTTCACCTACCATTTCTCTTGTGCTATAATGATTTTCTCTTTGTTTGCTGTCGTGGTCACTGAATTTAGGATCTTGCACATGTTAGGCAAGTGCTCTATCACTGAGCTACAACTCCAACCACATTATATGCTACACTTTTTCAGGTGTCAAAAATATCTTAGGTACCAAAGAAGATGAACACAAAAATCTTACTTTTTTCCATCTCTTCCCTTATTTTACTACCTGCAAAATAGTAAAACACAGAATTCCTCCACTTGCTGTATGTTTGTCAATTTTCAGATTTTATAGATGCTGTTAAAAAAATATGATACCTGAGGTGTCTCAGAGCTTTTTATTTTAGATGCCTCTGTTAACACCAAAACAATCTTGTTATGTATGCATTGTCTTTAGCTCACTTTTGCTAGTTTGTTTCCTAGGTTCCAGGTGGGCTCTGTTTCTGTGCTGTAAATCCCACAATGTTATTCCTATTTTCCTCAGCTTCAAGCCTGCAACCACATGGGCTCTTGCTTTGTTGACTGTATTGCAATGGGTGTCACAATGATTGCTTCTGTTTTTTTCTGCTGAGTCCTTCTTTTCTATTTCCTTTCCTTATGTTTCTTTTTAAGTCTTGAAATCACACATTCCAGAAGTTTCCTTCAAAAAATAAAGCAAACCACCTCCTAATAATATTATTTCTATCAGCCAAGGAAGCTCAGTATATGCAAGTATAAAAGGAAGAGCATAAGAACCACCCTGGGAGGGAACTGTTTCTGGGACTCTGAAGCCACCAGGAAGAAAGTCACAGCGCCCTGTGGGAACTAGGAAATCAATGAAATAAAGCCTCAGCAGCTCTGGCTCATGCAGAGAAAGCTCACATTTACCCATGCCTCTTATTCAACCAGGTTAACCTTTCCAGAGGAGTAGTGATATGCCATTTTCACTGTTCTTGGAAAAGAACTACAAAAGATATAGGTGTGTGTGTGTGTGTGTGTGTGTGCGTGTGTGTGTGTGTGTGTGTGTGTGTGTGTGTGTAAGTATGTAAATCTGCCTGCATCCCAGACCTAGCAAGGAGCCTGAAATCCCACCTGGCTCAACTCCATGCCCATTTCCCCACATGATTGATTCTGCAACATTTTCACCAGCTGTTACCTCCCCATCTCTCTGCAGGAACATTTCCCGCACTTACTTTTCGCTCTACCCAGGAGATCTGTAAGAGTTTTCCCTGATTGCTCTTGTATCTTTCCTATATTTTCCCCAATCAAAGTTACACTCACATTTAAAGTCAAACTGTGTCTCTATTCATCCTGAAGTCATTGCATTCTCCCTTGCGTCTTTGTCTCTATTTTAGTGTAACAATCTATTTAAAAATTCTTGTGATTCTATACGATTGTCAGAGAAAATCAATATACTATTTCTGAGACAAGAACAGATAAGCAGTTAGATAAAAAAATAATAATTACCCCAAAAATATATCTGGGAAGGACACAATGGCTGTCACTATAGAAACCAGCAGACCCTAACAGCACAGAATGTGTATACTTGCAATAATTCTTTTTATTAATTTTTATTTTTACTAATATACATTTGCAGTACATAGTGAGTACAGTCACTGTGGGGAGTTGTTACTTGTACATAACACATCTTAATTCTTTTTATGTCCCATTATCTTTCACCTCTCTGCTACCTTCCTCTCTTGGTCCCTTTCCCTGTTGTAACAACTGTTAAAGAGCAAATAATGCATGGTTATAATCGGTGCTGCTACAATACTGTTTCAAAAATTTGCATATTCAATTTTCTAAACACTTCTTGAATAAGATGAATGATTTACTATCCTGATACTTCCCTTGACATTTTTATGAATCTATTTCTTAGTGACCACATTGTCTTGAACTAAGTACCATGGTCATAAAACTTAGGTCTTTTTACTTATTCATGGCATAAAGTAGCAAAATGTTCAGAATCTGTCCTCACAAAACTGTAAGCTGAAATCCCTAGGTGTAAATTATAACAATAATAATAAATATATAGTGTGGACTTACAATGTATCAGGTTTTTTCCAAATAATTTACTCATTTTGTTTCACATTATTCGTGCCATAATCTAATGAATTATGTATTATTTCTGAGAAGCATACTGAGGTCATCCACATTTGAGTAACTTGCCCAAATTCACGTAAATAGAAAGGCATAACTAACTTTACACTCCAGTGCTCTTGTTCCTACTAATACTCTCTACTCTGCTTCATACTAGTCAGATAAAATGTACATTCACATTCTTTTGCACATAGGACTTGCAGATAGCACCATGCCACAGAGTCCATCGCAGCACCTATCTCTGGAGCTGGACAATCCCTGAATCTAAGGTGTACCATTAATTACAGTGAGATTTTTCTCACCATTGCATAATGAGAACTTTTAAGATCTACTGGAGAGGTACAGGGAAATAGGACTTCTGAGGAGACAAGCAGGATTACAGTTGTGGTTGGCAAACTTTAACAGTGTTTAATACCACCTGCAGGAGCTGTTTATGTGTGAGGCTCTTTCCTGTCTGTCAGTTGGGATCTGTGTTGAAAGTACATTCTGGGATTGTAAAACTTAACACTGACATAAGAAAAGGGCTAATTGGTACAAAGTTTCTAGGAGGATGATGACATGTTCTAAAGGTATGTAATAAAATTCTGTAAATATACCAAGAAATACTAAACTGTATCCTTTGAATAGGTGAACTATGTACGACATGTAAACTGTACTTCATATAGCTGTTAATAAAGTTCATGAACAAAAATGAGCATGGAACCGTACCAAGCACTTTGACTGCAGACTCACAGAAACCCACAGGAAAAAAAAAAATCACCATTCCTCTAAACTGAAAGTGCTGTGATTTTCTCATTTATGGCTGTTTTTGAAAACTAAACAGATGGAATTCTACATAGGGATCCATTGATTTACTCTCTGCTTAGATCCTTTCCTTCTTTGTTTATTTTCCCATTTTGAATCTTTTAAAGAGTGGGAGCAAGGGATATAAACACATCTTTCTGTTTCTTTTTCAGCTCTTAATTTATTACAGTCATTATTCTAGGTATTAAAATATACATTCCAAACTCATTGTGATTGACCTTGGATTAATATTATGTGTTTTCATTTGTAATGTAAAAAATCTTTTAAAATATAAGAGAGAAAAAACTTTTTGTATTTACCCTTTGAGAACCTTTAGAACCTTTTAGAACCTTTAAGAACCTTAAGGTTCTTTTTTCCTCATTAGAATTTTGAATTTTTGTTACTTTTTCACCTTGAAAATTCTCTACCTTTTTTTTTTTACTGAGAATTTTCTGGCAACCATTTATCCCATCTTTTGTTTGTCTGAAAATCCTACTTAACCTTAATTTTTGAAAGGTATTTTTACTTTAGATGGAATTTAAAGTTGACAATGCTGGTTAAATTTTGTGTTTTAACATCACAAAGATTATGTTCTATTTTCATCTTGCCTCCACTTTTTCTTTTCTTTTTGACTACTACACACTCTATTAGGTAATATGTACATCCCTTGCAGGGAAATGGTACAAGTAAGATTACATCTTAATTCCATTTTTCCATCCTTTTTCACTTATCTTTCTCCCACTCCATCTATCTCTTACTATTCTTCTGTAGGTAGCAATTCTTTTTCTTCCATCTATAAGTTCATGAAGTTTCACATTTTCTATCCCAGACCCCAGTCTCTGCTAACTAAGCAACTTTCCATGGCAGGAATTACTAGGCTCTTCAGATTCAAACACAACATGCTGTATACAGTGTGTCCAGAATTTGCTGGTTTGTTTGACAGAACAAAATCTCTTCTCTGCTGAGTGACTTCTTCTGTGCTTCCTACCCAGTCTTTTCACTTCCATCACCTGTCCCTCTGGTTTTTAGCACTTTCAGATTTCTTTATAGTTACAATTCTTTGATATCTTTATGATTTATGTATTTATGTGTCTGCCTGAATTCTGTCTCTTTCTTCTAACATATTAAGTGAAGATCCTCAACCTTTCTGTGGCCTAACTGGAACTTCCAAGTGTTTCCAAAGAGTTTAAAATCTAATGAAGATATAAACCCAGCTAGGTAAGAAATGCCAACTGGAAAATAAATGATAATGATAATAAATCTCACAAGAGTTCAGAGAAGCAAGTAGAGCTACCAGACGTAATAAAATTTACCCATTAAACTTGAATTTCGGATATATTAGTAGTTATTAAAAACATATATATTCCAAATATGAATAGGTGTGTTAGCTTTCCACTACTGTAACAAATACCTAAGAGAAATCAGTTATATAGGTTTACGCTTTTGGAGATTTCAGTCTATGGTTTGTTAATGCTTTGGGACTTGTGGTGATGTAGCATATTATGCAGGAAAGACATGGCAGAGAAGGGCTACTTGCACCAGGATGGCCAGAAGGAGAAAAGGAAGACACAGAATCCTAAAGTGCCCTTCAAGCTTATGCCCCCAGTGACCAAAAGATCTCTCCCAGGCCTCACTTCTTAAATTTTCCACCATTTCTGGGAGCCCCAAGTTGGGGACTAAAAGTTTATACGCTGACTTTTGTGGAATACTTAAGGTCCAAAGTAGCATATGGAATATACAGACATTAAAATTTTTTTTCTGTTTGTAATTGAAGTTCAAATTTGGGTGAGCATTCTATATATTATTTGACTAAATTTGTTCCTTGGAGGGAAATACCAGTAAGTAGTGTAGGAAAAAAATCTCAAGAAGAAAGAAGAAATCAAGTTAGTTCTAGGAAGGACCAGAACGATTAAAAACTGTCACATAATGGATAGCATTGGCAGAAATGATCAAATAAAGGTGTCAAGTTCAAAATTCTTAAGGATTCTGAATCCTATTTTAACAGGAATGAACTTCATTTTGCTGGCAAAGATGAATAGGAAGGATTCTCTAACCCTCAAATTTTTGACCCCTTTAAGGGTAACAATTGCAGTAAGAATCAATTTTATGATATAGGTCTTCAACAGAGAAGCCCTTTTCAGACTTTATAGGGCTTTTTGCTTCAGTAAGATCTCATTTTCCTTTTTATGTTTTTCCTCAGGAATTTACAACCTTCCTTTGTTCAGGTGTAAGAAATGATGATGGGTCTACTTTCAGGAATGTGAAACAAACACAATTTTCTATTGCTCCCAAATAAACAAAAATCTAGAAGGTTTAAAAATTGACAAATGCCAAACAATAGAGTTTAACCATCCGTGTCTATATGAAGCAACTTGCCTTACTTCAGTGCAAATTACAAATCATCCTTTCAACTACTTTAGAATCGAAGATCTGCCAAGAGCTAATTAACTGCTCTGACAGCAGGAAGATGTAGCAACATAAGGCATGGATTCTGAATGGCTGTAAGGTATTTAATTTGAATAAAATGAGCATTACAAAGCAGTAGTGAGCAAGAGGAGCAGATGATAGGGAATGACTATATTAAAGATTCGTATTTGGTTTCAAAATCCTCCACTGAAAATATATACTGAGATGAATGTTCTAAAGTAAAGTCAGGCTTGCAGTGCAGAAGGCAGACCTGGGAAGTGATGGCATGAGTTGGTATTAGTACACGTCACCTAGCAGAGACCAAAGTTCCCTTCCTCAGTACCTTTTCATGCACTCTGAATTAGTGCTCAGAACACAAATGAGGGTGCTTGGTGCTCAGGGTCATGGGCAGGACCAAGAAGCTTCTCCTAGACATGAGTAACAGAATCAAGGGGCTGCTGCCTATTAGCTAATTTGAAGAAATGCAAATCTGATGCATCTCCTACTCATGCATTTGCAACAAAATCACTACACAGACAAACATAAACTAAGCCTGATCTCATTGCAAGGTCTGAGGGCTGACAGCAGCAATGGTATTTTTCTTAGATTCCTCTGAAGATGGGGCTTCGGGTCACTTTAGCTAGTCTTTGTTTTTTTTTCTCTTCCCTAATTATTTCATTCTCAGCTTACTTTAATGAATAGACAGGAAACTTACTTTTATTTAGGTGCCAAGTCTATTGTCATATTATTTCACTGAATTTTCCTAGAAATATCCATACATTAGTGTTACTTCTCACTTTGAGAAAGAGAAGATTGAAAATCTTGCCTGTCATTGAAACCCAATTGCATTATCTTCCCAGTTTTATTAAACAGCTTCACCTTCCTGCCTTGTAGAGTCTAATGCTCTTGTGTTCTTTGTAGCTTACACCTGAGTTACTCCTAATTTCTTACGGAATTAAAAAGACTCCCACCCAAGGGCACAGTCTTATCTGTATTTGAGTTCACTTCTCCCAGGATTCTGGCTGGATTGTCCTTGTCAGTTTAGATGTGGATTTGCTCCCTAAACTGTCAGGATTTCTAGGTGCTTTTCCCAGCTCCACCCCTTGCTGTACTGTGCTGAAATCAAAAGTACTGATTACACTTGGGCCATGTGAATCCTGCTTTGTGAGGATCAAATCCTTTTTCACCACTTGTTCTCTAAGTCATATATACCTCCTCCTAAGGAGAGGGCTGGATGCGTGTATTTAAAAAAAGTATTTAACCAATAACTGTAATGTTTTTACAGTGCATGCAAGACTTTTCCTTTAAAGTAGCATCCCACCACTTTTAAAAATTTAATTTTCAAGGGACATATGAAATATTTCAGGCATATTTAAAAGTATAAGGGAATTCTTGATAGCAGCCATTCTTTGTGGGGTGAGGTGGAATCTCAGTGTTGTTTTCATCTGCATTTCTCAAATGACCAGTGATGTGGAACATTTTTTCATGTATTTACTTGCTGCTTTTACTTCTTTGTCTGAGAAATGTCTGTTCATTTCAGATGCCCATTTTTGAATTGGGTCTTTATATTTGGGGGGGTTGATTGTTTTGAGTTCTTTACATATTCTATATAATAGTTCTTTGTCCGAGGAGCAGCTGGTAAAAATTTTTTCCCACGTTGTAGGTTGTCTCTTAGTTCTGTTGATGGTTTCTTTTGAAGTACAGAAGCTTTTTAATAAGATGAGATCCCAGTTGTTGATTCTGCTAGTTCCCGTGATACTGAGGATTTGTTCATAACAACAACAAATGTTGGCGGGGTTGTGGGGAGAAAGGAATCCTTCTCCATTGTTGGTGGGAGTGCAGACTGGTGCAACTACCGTGGAAGTCAATATGGAGATACCTCAAAGAGCTGGGACTAGAGGTTCCATTTGACCCAGCCATCCTTCTGCTCTATATCTTTCCAAAAGAATTAAAAGAATCATATCACAGTGATATATGTGCACCTATGTTTATAGCAGCACAGTTTGTAACAGCTAAAACTTGGAAACAGCCCATTTGCCCATCAGTTGGAGACTGGATAAAGAAGATGTGGTTTTTCTATAAAATGGAATATTACTCAGCTATGAACAATGAGAAATTAGATTCATTCACAGGAAAATGTATACATTCTGAGGATATACTCCTAAGTGAAATAAATGAGTCACACATGTGTAAATACCAAATAGTTTCTCTGCTGTGAAAAACTATAATAGTACATAAGATCCTAATGATATAAATGACAATGTGAAATAGGAAGAAAAGGGCTAACGGTGTAGGAACAGTGGGAAGGATAGGGGAAAGGGAATAAGGGAAAAGAAAAACATATGAGAAAATGGAAATGAAATGTTGGAAAACGGGGAGGGGAGGAGGGGTGAAGGGAGGGCACAGACAAGGGGAAAAAATGAGAACCAAGACCTGTCATGTAAAAGTACAAGATCCCAATAATGAATATAACTGTACTGTAAACCTAAAATGTACCAATAAAAGTGTAGGGAAAATGAAATGTCTGCATAGTGGCATCAAGATTTAACAGATGTTACTGCTATCTGCGCTAGATCGTTTTTTAAAAAACATAAACTGTGATAGACACCCAATCCTCTCAAAGAATTCACTCTACTGAAGGTAGTATGGACCATTTTGATGCATGTATTTGAACTTTTATAGCATGAATTAATTTTGTCCATAAACAGTATTTCTGACTTTTAGAGATTTATACAACAGGAATTCTAAAGCATCTCATTTTACAGTTTGTTTTTGTCTCACTTTTTATGGTGGCTACACTAGTGAAATTATATGAGCACAAGGATAATATTGGCAAGGATTTTCACTGAATCATTGTATGGTCTAGTAAAACAAGAACTGAAAATAATCCAGTTGTCTATTGTGCAGAGTGCACATTAATGTAATTTATCAGTGCTGTTATGGCTTGTGTCTAGATGTCCCCTCCAGGTCTCATTTGGTCATGGGTGGTTTCTTTCAGGACGCTGGATCTAGGGTGTGTGATACAGGATGTAGTGTGTGATGCTGGGATTAAGGGTGCCCTACCCTGGGGGTGAGTGCTACCCACCTTAGGAGTGGATAGACTGGATGGAATATAAGGGACAGAAAGAGGCCTGGTGCCCTTACTTGCTGTTGCTGCAGCTGCTTAGGTTTTGCTGTCCCCTACCCGCTCTGTCATGGACTTCTTCTGTGGGATGCCTATGCTACTAGCATTTGACTATTGACTCACACTTCTACAAACTGCACTACAATAAACCTTTCATCCTTTAACTCTGGTTGTCAAATAATTGTCATAGGAATGAGGCAAGTAAAAGACAAATGCTATTCAGAAGTTCAAAGGGATCAATAGTATCTGTACATATTCATAGATATTAAATTTTTAATGCATTTGGCCTAAGAAAGCAATAAATATAAAGTGATAAGTGATTTTTGTTTGCTTCTATTCAAAATTGATCTCAATATAAAATATTGAATGATTTAGTACATAAAAATTCTTCACATTGTTACTGGTGTGTGTGTGTTTGGGGGGTGTTTCATTATTTTCTTTGCCTAAACTTCTGATTTACAGCTTACACATCAAATCTTATCATGAAGTTAGCAAAAGATACAGGGTTTAGTTGGTGAATTTAGTCAACGTAATTGCAAACTCTCATTCAGTCCCTGTCATTGACTCCACTAAAAACCTCAGATGAAAGGAAGGCATTTCCATCTTCCATTCCTAAGTAACTGGTACCATTTGTTATATTTGTATATGGGTATCAGATCAGGAGTACATTTTAGAAGACTGGCATTTTTTTTGTTATTGTTCTCTTGTCTCATCAAGTTATTTCAGAAAAGATTTTTAGGTAGCTCATTTGTATGCAGGCCAGAATTTCCAAATTGGCAGCTCTAACTACTATAGCATTTTAACTGCCATCTACAGATGACAGTAAGTTACTTTCACTATTACCTCCAGACTATTAAAGCTATAGTGGTATGAGAATAATGCATGTGTCCATATTGCTACTGTCAGTAGGTATTCAATCAATAAAACAGTATTGCTAAGTGTATCAGTGTAGCAGAGGTCTGATAAGCAATGGTAGTTTGAAATATGTTGATAAATATATATGGTAAAGTATCTATTAGTGAAGAAAGGGCTCCTGTGAACTTAGTGCTAGTATTCCAGACCTGTGCTGAGCAAAGCTGGAATTGTGCTGAAGAAGCTTTGTTGTGGTTAGAATTAGAAGGGAAGTGATGAGTGAATCAGACAAAAATGTATTGAGACATTCAGTTGAATTGATAAAGCAAAGCAATGATTCTCTTATCTACTTGATGTAGGATTCAATCTGCTTTTGATAAGAGTTTATCACAACTTTAAATTTGCAATTCATTTGAAATTACGTGATTAAGGTTGCTTTTTAACTGCTATCCACTAAGTTGTATCAAAGAACAATGCCAAGCAAAGCTCCATGTAAACATTTCAAAATACTCATACAAAAAAACATTGCAGTGCTTTTCTGTGGTTTCACATTCTGAAAATTCAGTGCTTTGAGGTAAAGCACAGTCTGAAAATATTAAGTGGAAATTTGTAACAAAAATTCCTAAGTTGTTCTGAGTACTATGATGAAATCTCATGTTTTCCGCTTGGTTCTTCCTGGGATATGACTATCCTCTGTCCAGTACATGGCTACTATATTTGTTACTTATTTAGTAGGAAATGCAGCTATTAGATCTACCATCCTGTTATTGCAATACTTATGTTCAAGTAACCCTTATTTTAGTTTTTAATGACCCTAAAGTGCAAGAGGATTGATATCAGCAATTTGAGCATGACAAAAATAAGTCTTAAAGTGCTTCATCTAAAAAAGTGTGAAAATCCCCAATTTAAGGACAGAAAATATCATATACTGAGATTAATAAGAACTACAGTAAGAACACAATATACAATAGGATTTTGTACTATCTACAGTTTTAAGCATGTTCTGGGGGGTCTTTAAACATATAGCCCATGAATAAGGGAAGACTACTAAGTAAAAGGGTATGAAACAGAAAGCTCCAATGCCAAGTTGGGTGTTAATGAGCAGTGGTCTTTTTTATGTCTCCTCCCACCTATGACTAACCCAGCAGAAGCAGAAAGTAACTGAATCCAGAATGAAGCTGAAGCACAGGTTCATGTTCAGGCCATTTGAACTGTATTCAACTGCACTGATCACTGTTGGAGGACTTTGAAGAAGTTACTTAACTTTCTCAGACTTCCAACCTCCGAAGTGCAAGATGTAAAAATATTTTTGTGTACTGTTTTAAAAGATGAACAATATGGATATTGTCTACTAACAGGTAATATCTCTTCAATGCATATTTTCTATTATTATCATTATTATTCAAGATTTAAGTACATTCCAAAGGAATTTCTAGAGCCAGTAAGAAAACTTAGGGCATGACAGTAAGTTCCATCCATAGGTACTGGCTTAAGAAGGGTTTCAGTCTCAGAGATATGAAATTTCAAAAAGGATCATTCATATATTTCAGAAAACAAAGCAGAATTATGGCCTAGGCTGACACAGAAAAGCTATTGCAGGGAACAATGGCAAGCTCCTAGGCAGCCGGGGCTTCAGAAAAAGCAACAGAACATTGAGTCAAATGAGAGTAACTCTAATTATTAGAAAGAATGCAGAAAGCCAACAGATTTCTACTTGGTGCTGAGATAAAGATTTCATTACTGAGAATTATCTGTTCCAATTCTGAGAAATTGGCAAAGAGAGAAGAAATAAACTAAGAGTTGACAAATTCATTCTGATGGTGTCAATTATGATCAGAGAGTTCATCTAAAAAGATTAATATGACATTAAGCAGAACAAATTTTATAAAGTCATCAGAAAAGGAGAATGACAGCTGTACCATCATAATGCATTTAAACTAAAAAAATACATAAAAATCAACAAAAAGCAGTTTCGTATTACTTTTTTACTGCAGAGTGAGAAATTATGGAAACACAGTGAAGACACTTAAGAAAATAATCACTGATAATGGTAATTGCATCCGCGATTTTCCAATATATGGTGTAGCTGCTACCATTTCTGGATTCTGTGTCCTTGTAGACCTCAATGAACAATTTCTTCTTTCTTTGCTAATGAGCCCATGTGTGACCACAAAGAGGTTTAACAGTGAGCCCTCCTGTTCTAACCACACCACCAGTTTGCATGGATGACCTACTCATCTGCCCTGATCTAGATCAAGCCCTTAGCACTTAAAGGAGAAGAACACTAAGCCCTACCGGATGAGACAAATACATTTTTCTCTTAGAACCTCAGACACAGCTATTGTACTTCTCTTGGTTACAATATTGCCCCTTTTATTTTCATGATTCTCGATTCAATTCACATCGCCATTCACCAAACATTGTTTTACCAGACAGTTAGGCAAAATATCAGCTATAATAAATAAGGTACTAAATAAAATGATTTTTCTTCTTGAGGACACATGAATAGTTACTTCTAGAGTGAGGACTCTGGTCAAACACTAAGTTCTTGTGCCTGAATCCATGTAGGATGAGAGGAAAAAATGGTGAATTCAATTAAAAATAAAAATAAAAAACTTTTCAATATGTCATGGTGATTATCTTTGATATAAAGTCACTGAAGGAAAAAGACATAAACACAATCTAGGTCACAAAGTTTTTGAGGGATATAATCCTTCCAACCTATCTTTCCTCAAAGTCTTATAAACTCTAAACTGTAAGAGAATGAAAGATGTCGTGCTTTATTACACTGTCTGTATTGACTTCAGATAATTTTAAAATAGAGAAAAATGTATATTATGAAGCACTTTTCATATTATACATTGATCAAAATGAAGTGTCGATTTCTAAGCTTTTATAATAATTTGAACTGATTAGAGATCAGATACGTCATGCCTTTGTTTCCATGAGGTTGTTGATCATGGCCGTGATTTCACTGATACAAAATCCTTCATATGGATTTCTCCAACCCCTTCTTTTCTATGAAAGTTTATCTTTTTTTGTTATACAATTTCTTGGAAATGCACAGAAGTACTTGGAAGGAAACACTGCTTAGAATCTGATTTATGTGGGCTTTGGGATGAGGTAGAAAGAAGGAGTTTTCCAAATAGAAGAAACAAAAGCAAGTACAAAGGCCCTGGGACAGAAATGTTAGTCTTTTTTTGTATTTGTTTTGTTTTGTTTTTTTGAGACAGGGTCTCACTATGTAGTTGAGACTGACCTGGAACTCACTATGTAGCCCAGGCTGGTCTTGAACTCACAGTGATCATCCTGCCTCAGCCTCCTGAGTGCTGCGATTACAGGCGTGCACCATCACGCCCGGCCAAGTTAGTCTTTTTAAAGAAATAACTATACCTCCTCTAGTTGGTGTACAGTAGAGTTAAAGAGCAGAGAGAAAGCGTGGTTTGAGGTAAAAAAAAAAAAAAAAAAAACAGGTCATGTAGGGCCTTCTAGAAGAAGTAACTCCTTCTGATTAGGAGAGTCACTTGAATTTATGCTCAATAAGAGACATTTGAAGGATTTAAGAAAGCAAATACATGACCTGATTAAATATTTAAAATCAGAGTATATCAGCATTATTTTGACTAGTGTTACTCAAATAAATAACCTGACTCCAGACAGAAAAAGATTCTGCTGTACTGCTGATACATTCACATTCTCTAGTTCCTGACAAAGAGAAGAAATGTTTACTGAATGACTGAATTAGGATGAAATAAAGAAATGACCACAGAAAAAGAACTCTCATCATGGATAGAGCTCAAAATATTACTGGAGCAGTTCTGGCCATATGTAAAGTCTGTATGGTCAAGTAAGAGACTTTTAAAAAGGGAGATAATTATATGAAGCAAAATAAGGCAGACTTAGACAAATATCACGTTTTCTTCCGTATGTGGAATCTACAAAAAGAGAAGGAGGGAGAAAGGCAGAGAGGGAGAGAGGGGAGGATGGAGGGAGTGAAGGAGGGAAGAATACATTAAAGTAGAAAGGGAATATTAGAGAAAAGGAAGGAAATGCAGGGGACGGGAGAGAAAGGAAGGGGAAGGGGAGAGGATCAAATTATATCCTATGTATGGATATGCCAGATGAAACCCGTAATTCTAAACAACTAATATATATTAGCAAATAAATAACACTGTAATAGTGTGCACTTCTATTTATGATTTATTGTCAAAGATCTGATTAGTCTCTGAACTTTTTCTTTGTTCAAAAGTTTGTTGATTTTGTAGTTGCTACATTAACATTCTTGTTTATTTAAATATTTTCTTGCTGAGTACCAGACACATAAGTAGTCAAGATAATTAGGTTGCATTACATCAATTTGAAAATGTTAAGTTAGAGTAATTATATATTTACAACTTATAATTATGTAATGATGTGGTATACTATTTGCAAGGTATAGGATAATGGCAATTTTAAAATGATGTTTTTTATATATATATATATATTTTTTTTTTTTTTCTGTGAGAAATGTCATGGACATCAAGAAACAGTCCACCTTTCACATTTTTCAGTGGCAGGACTAGGCAATTGGAATGTTTAGTCAACAATAAATAACTATTTTGTTTCCCCCCGACACAAGAATTTTTCTTAATATTTTGCAGTGCATAGGATTAAGGCCAGGACTTATATATTTCAGTAAGTTTAATATATTTCTTTTTTAGCTCATTAATACTATATATATTTAGTTCCTGAGATATCAGGCATATACACAGTTACGGTTTTTATGTCCTCTTGAATACAGCCTATCAACTCGAGTGGGAACACCCAGCTGAACAGACTCAGTGTGGTTCTGGGCATGGAAGACCCAACTGAGGATTGTTGCCAATGACGCAAAGAGGGAACTGAAGGGAAAGATTGCATGCTGTTAATTTTCCTGAAAAACGCTTGCCATGGCTAGTTTTTCTGATATGAATTCAGTGGTACCTGCTGTTCTCTTCCAGGGAGCTGTGGTTATCACCCCGAGTATCATTTTCTGGCTCCAGGGAAGATTCCTCAGCCTTCTGGCACAGATCCTTCACACTACTGATGTAGACTTTCTAGCTTCTTCAACTGGCCATTGGGCCTTTCCAGTGCAGATCCTTCATACAGACTTGCAGGAGACTTTGCCATGGATTCTAGGTCTTCAGCTGGACTTGTGTGGGACATTGCCATGAGATCTAGGGCCTTGGCCGGATTCATCTCCTGTCTTGTGCATGGATAGATCTCTTGCACTCTTTTGCATTTGATTTTTTGGATGAACACTATAAAATAATCCTATAAATTTTATGTCCTATATTAAATCTATTCCCTTGCAAATCCTGACTACAACAGAGCCCCTCCTTCATTAAATCACAGCCTTTGTCTCTTGCGACAGCTCTTGATTTGAAGTCTATTTTTTTAACACAAATTTATCTACCAGCCTTTTGTCCTCATTTGGCTACCATTTCAATGGGATATCTTTTTCCATATCTTCACTTTCAGCTTATGTTTTTTCCTTAAGGCTGAAGTCAATCTCTCAAAAGCAGTGTATAGTTGAACTTTTAAAAATTCATTCAGCCTCTCCATGTCCTTTGATTGGAGGATCTAATTAAATTTTATTCAATTTATTTATTGATGGCCAGAGATTTAGCTCAATGGCTCTGGATCTGCCTTGCAAGTGTAAGATCCTGAGTTTAATCCCCAGTACAAAAAAAAAATTATTTATTGATGGGCAAGGACTTACAACTGTCATTTTGTTAATTATTTTCCAGCTGTTTTGCAGAATCTTTGCTCTTTTCCTGTCTTGTTCATTTTTGAGATTTGGCATTTTTGATAGCACTGAATTTTTATGCTTTTGTCATTGATATACAGTATCTGCTATAGATTTTTGCTTTATGTTAATTATGAGGAATATATTTAAAAATCCTGTAGTTGTAGCAGTATTTTACACTGGTAATGACTATAGTCACATCAAAAACTCTAGACTTTTACTTTATGTCCCAATTTATATTTCTGATAATCAAAATTCATAGTTTTGATATTATATACAACTCACTGTAGCTGTTGTCAATTTTGTCTGTTTTTGCCACTCCTTTGATGAATGTTGGTCTCTCAGTTATTTTCATCAAAATATAGTTTATTTATTTATTTGGTTGTCTTTGGGGCCTCTAGTCAACCATCTTGCTAACACCAGTTATGTCTTTTTTTTTTTGATAGTCTAATTGTCTATAAGCAGCTGTCTTTGAGTTTATCCTACTTGGAGTTCACTGAGTTTCCTGGATGCATATATTTCTATTTCTCAGGAAATTTAATATTTTCTGTCATTAATTCTTTTATTATTCTTTCTGTTCCCTTTTTGTGGAATCCTTCATGAGATTAATGTGATCATCAAGGTATAACTGATTATTGTTTAGGCAGCTTGTGTTGGGACAAGCTACAGAATGGGAATAATTTTGCCAGTTGTTCCTCAAACAAAAGACTAATATCTAGAATATATAAATAACTCGGAACCCCCAAATAAAAGACTAAATAATAAAACAAGCAAGTAAAATGAACAGACACATCTCAGAAGAAGTAGAAACTGGCAATATATTCAACATTTCTCACCCTTAGAGAAATGAAAATTAAAATAACACTGAAATTCCATCTTACCCCACTAAAAATGGCTATCACCAAGAAATCACATAAAACAAATGTTGCTAAGGCTACTGGGAAATAGGATTCCCTTTACATTGTGAGTCGCAATTAAACTAGTACAGCTACTGCCAGAATCTGTATGGAGATTCCTCAAAACACTAAAATTAGAAATTCCCCATGACCCAGCTCTTCCCCTTGTAGGTATCTTTCCAAAAGTGTCAAAATTATCACATTAGAGTAATACATGCATACATGTTTATAGCAGTACAATTCATAATAGCTAAATTTTCGAAGTGGTCTGTATGTTTATTGGCAGATAAATGGATAAAGAAAATGTGGTATTTATATGCTATGGAGTAAAACTGCCATCGAAAAGGATAAACTTGAGTCATTTTTAGGAAAATGGATCCACCTTGAGACAATAATGTTAAGTGAAATAAATCAGACACAGAAGCTTAAATACCACAAGGTTTCTCTTAAACGAAAAACTCAAAATATAAAGAGCAAAATGAAATATAGGTAATAAGAAGTACAGAGATAAATTTTTCCCAAATGGAAGGGGATCAAGGGTTGGAGTGTAGTGAGTGAAAGGGAGTAAAAAAAATAATTAATGTGTCATATAACTGTACCAATTCCCCAGGAGGAATGTGCTCATTATGTAATGCAAATCCATACTTATTAGAAATAAGGGAACAGATGAAGAAAAACATTTACTTTGAACAAAAAAGAGGTCTGTTTTTCAAGGCTATTGTAGAGGTAGAGATCAGGAAATGGAACATGGGCAAGTTCAACCCTATAAAGTTCAACCATGATAGTTAAATATTTGCTACTACAGAAAGGTTGAGAATTCTACAGGATAAACAAAGTATTTTTAAGTGTTTCAATGCAATTTGTGTTGGTTTGTACCTCTGTCCCTTTAACCCAGAATGGGCAATATGAATTTTAAAAAATTGGACATGTGCTTTTTCTTTCCTAATACCTATCTCAGAGGTTTATGAACTCTAACTATAAACTTTAGCAGTTGAGGCTGGACCTCTTACACAATTAGCATTCATTACATGGTCTTGAATTTTGGCTAAGTTTGTCCAGTCCTTATTTGTCAAATATATGGAGATATGTTTGGAAAACACAAAGACCTTCTATCTGACAGATAAATTGTGCTATAAAAAGCAAACTCGTGGCAAGCTGTCTGGCTCAGCTGTATCTCCAAAATGAGATGACCACAGGACATGTTTTCTGCCAGTTCTTCACAATGACAGCTGAATCAGGATACCCCACTATTTTACCAGCAATCGTTATTCACATTGTTTGAAGGCTGGTCAATCACTTCAAACTCTTCCTCACATCACTTTTCATCCTTGTTTCCAAGGTCAAATGTATTTTGGCATGTTTCTGTTCTTAAAACGCCTAATTCCTTTTTTTATAAACAATAATCTGTGTAACATAATGTTTCTACAAGCTTCCTCTCTATAACTTTTTATACTCCTTAGATTCGGCAAATATTTCACACAGAACTAGCAGTAGGAGTAAGGAGCAAAGTTAACAGGCTGAGATTTAAAACCCAGGCTCTTTCAGCAGCAATAGCATCAACTATGCAGCTAAGTAACATGAAACAGTAATCTTGACAGAGTCAGACTTGCTGCTACTCAAACAGGAAACTGATGATATGCTTGGAGCTGTCCATTCTAATGCTGTTGTATTTGTGCTCAGAGACTAGAGAAAACTGAACCATACAGTAACCATTCCCCTCAAGAAACCTTACCTATAGATACAATGCCAACAGGAGAGAGCAAATATACAGGTAATCCATATCGAGTAGTGGCTTAGGTAATTTTGGTCAAGTGCCTATTTTATCTGCTTGAAAAATACTTGAACAAATTCTCTATAAATAAAAATTAATTGAGCCAAAGATCCTACTTTTCATGGTTAATAAAAGCAATTTATAGTATATGGCAGATCCAAATTGTTTCTATTTATATTCACATATGCCTCACTTATTATACCGAGAATTCTAGGTGAATTTGCGGCAAACTGTGCCTAAATAATGTTTCATTCTATATTATTTATCAATCATTATCAACCAAGGAAAAATAAGAGATCAAAAGAGGAGAAAATAGATTTTAAAATAAAACTAGGACATATATTTAAAAGGAGAAAAACAAGAGTGATTGATAAGCCATAAGTAGAAATCACAGTGTTAAATACATTAAGTGTGTGCTGGCATGCAGTGGAGCCTCAAATACTAGGCTTCAGGACAGTTTGGTATTTATGGGCTCAGCAAGTTCGATTAAGCCATGGATCTCGGCCTCAGTCTCTCCATCTACACAATAAAAGCATGGACTTGATAGTCTATTAAGTCTTGATTTTGGAATACTTACAATAGAATGTTTAAAAATTTCTTAATCCTCTCTCTCAGAAAGTTTAATGTTCAGTTTTAAATTTATGATGTCTCAAAAAATACAAAGATGATGATTTAATTTTTTCTTGGCACAGTAGGCAAGTATAACTACAAAACTTACATATGTTGTTTATATAACAGTTTAACTTTATAAGAAAATATGAAATACTAAGTAGCAAGTAAAGTAGATATATAGTGGCGAGTATTCAGTTTTCAAATACTTTATTTTATGTGATTCAGTGTAGGTATTCATGAAAATGAACATTTTCCCAAATTTATTGAGCTTACCATGCTATGAATTTGTTGTGCTAAATAATGAGTACTTATAAAAGTCATGCTGTTATTTAATGTGAAACACAGAATGAAAGCCCAGATTTAAGAATTCTAATCATGAGGTTTTTTTTTTTCAGCTTTAATTGAGTTTATTGGTACATTTTAGGGATACAGTATAGTTACATTCATTGTTGGGATCTTGTACCTCTACATGACAAGTCTTGATTCTCATTTTTTCCCCTTACCTCTGCCCTCCCTTCACCCCCTCCTCCCCTTCCCATCTACAAACACTTTATTTTCATCTTTTCATTCTCTCATGAGTTTTTGAATACTCCAAATAGCACAAGACATTTGCTAGACCATTTAAGTTATTTTTTAAAACAAGTATTATTCAAATAAATTTAAAAACTTTAAAAGCTATGCTATGTAATGTTTTAGTAAAAAGTTAAAAACTGCAAAATCAAGAGTAAAGGGATGTGGGTGTGGATGTGGATGTGCCTGAAAGTTGGAGCACTTGCCTAGCAAGGAGCTGGATACTAATCAAGGAGAGAGAGGGAAAGGGGGTGGGGAGGGGTGAGAGAGAAAGAGAGGGAGCGAGGGTGGGGAAGGGCGGCAGAGACACAGACACAGAGACAGAGAAAATACTAATGATATCGCTGTTTTGTATATTCTGGATTAGTTGTTTAACTGGCTAAATCAACTGATACTTGAGATGTTCTCAGAGTAAAATGCAGAAAGATGCAGAGAATGAGAGTGTTGGTATTTCATTATACATCGCTTTGACATGTATATTAAGTCAATTTTTATTTTGCAAGTTTCTTTGTAAATTTTAGGTAATACAGTTACATTCATCATTGGGATCTTGTACCTTTACATGGTATATCTTGGTTCTTATTTTTCTCCCTATTCCCCAGCCCTCTATTTGCACCCACACCCTTCCCTATTTGCAAAGATTTTGTTTCATTTTTTTTGCTTTTCTCATACTTTTTGTCTTCCCATCTTACCTTTCCCCTACCCCTCCCATTTCCCTATTCCTTTAGACTGTTCGTACTTTTCTTTGTAAATATTCCAATATATGCAATGATCAGACTGGCCAAAGAAAAAGGAAAATTGCTAAAATCATCCTGGGTCTGGGAATGTATATCAGATTGTAAATGAAATGTGATAAAATATTATTGGAAAAAGAAAGACACAACATTTGATTATTTTTTCAAATTATTTTTAGAACTATTTCTTAGCATTTCAAAAATGTATGAAAATTTTGATTGCTTAAATACATTTATTTCTAGGAATTCCAGTTCAAAATCTATGTATGTTATGTCTGTCTGTCTGTCTACCTATCTATACATTCACATGCTTTATGCAAGCATCTTCGTGATTTCAGATTGAATTTGGACACACTTAAAGATTTATTATATTTTGCCCTTATAACCTCTGCTGAAATGGCTTATTGGAGTTCTATACAAATTTTGGAACTTCTGGGACTATTTTCAAGGTAGAAGAAGTTAATTCAATAATGAGTACCTGTTTTTTGTTAATTTTTTTATATAATTATATGCTCCTTTACATTTACTATGATCACAGTCATAAGTGGCAGTTTACTTTCCTATAAATAACTGATATAAATTATCAATAAATTTATAAAGATAAAGATAACCACAATTCTGTTCAGTATTTGCAAAACTTAAATCACAATTAAGTTGTCCTTCATCACATATTTACCTGTGAGAAAAAAAAAACATTGTATCTCATATCATCCATTGTGTTTCTTTCCCTAGGTACCAAGGGGAACAAGCATCTGTAGTTTCTGGAAAATATAAGTGTAGCTCAGTGGTAAAAAGCTTGCCTAGCATGTTCTACGTCTTAGGGTTAATCATCAGTGCCAAAAAAAGAAAAGCAAAAAACAAAAACTGGGGCCCAGGGATTTAGCTCAGTGGTGCTGCACCTGCCTCACAAGTGTAAGGTCCTGAGTTCAATTCCTGGATAAAAACAATAACTCTGTGTGTGTGTGTGTGTGTGTGTGTGTGTGTGTGTGTGTCTGGCTTGCTGCCTGTGTGTGTCTATGTATGTAACCCTATTGGATTAAGTGACATTTGCTCAGGTTTAACAACATACATGTGCTTGCTTTACACCCTGATAAATCTATTGTAAATTTAAAATATTGAGTTTAAAATGAATTTAATACACATAACTTCAAATTTCCTAGCTTAGCAACACAGTGCATCATAGGTGTGCAGTATTTCCTCTCATGATCACATAGATGCTGTTAGCTATGGCTGATGCTGATGCTGCTGATGCCCATTTACACAAGAGAGAGGGTTCTATTGCACATTGCTAGAGAAAGAAAAATCAAAATTTAAGATTTGAAATACAGTTTCTACTGAATACATATTACTTTCACAATATCATAAATAGAAAAATATCAGTAAAGTGAACTATTATAAGTTGGAGACTATCCCCTGGCTTTTGATATAAAAGATTTTAAAAGTCATTGTAGGAACGACACCAGAAACTGATCTTTCAATTTTCCTGATGTAGCAGAACCTTACTTTTTGATGCTCTACTATTTTATTTTTTTACCTATGCTCTCATATCTTATCACCAGCTTTCATTAGTTAATATTTTTGGAACAATACAGGTGCTAAGCCCAAAAGGAAGACAAGTTGCCATCTGATCTGAATGTTGGCTACTGGGATTTAATTTAATTCAAACACCATCTCCTTAAAACACCTCAGATGATTTTAGTAAAAATAGATAATACTCTTTAATCTTGTTTCCCTATGATTCTTTATGTAAATTTCTAGCAAATAGGAAAGACAATCTAGAACTCTTTAGTTCATTCAATAAAGAGAGCAGCAAAAGGATCTTTGCACTAAAGATTGCAAGGCTATTTACAGTATAAGTATGGCATGGTTATCTGATTTATGAAGATGGCAACTGCAGATTCAATGCAATTTCTTAAAAATAATCTAGTACAGATCTGTAAGTGGGAGCAGATCCCAGAAAGGATATTGTGGACCAGAGGGGTGTGGTTGAAGGTGGATACTTTTCAAGGCACAGCCCTGACACTAGAGGCTTGAGAACACCCACCCAAGTCAAAGGCCAGCCCAGAAAAGAGCTGCATAGGCCCACAAGCATCAGCCAGAGGCCTGCCACACTATTGGCAAGTGGACATACATCCTAGGGAGCAGCTGTGTGGACCAGAGGGGCAGGGATGCAGGTGGATCCCAGCCAATGCTCTGCCCTGACCCCAGTGGCTTGGGCACACAGGCTACAGACAAGGTTCCACATGGAAAAGAGCTGCACAGGAGCATATGCAACAGCTAGAGGCTTGTCCTGATACCATTGATAAGTGTGCAGAGACCCCAGCCAGAAGCCTGCCTAGACAGCAGGAACTGGGATGCACAGCCTCCAGCCAAAGGCCCTCCAGACAAAGCTACATAGGGGTCCCAGCCAGAGGCACACCTACATAACACTCAAAGTGTGCACAGCCCCACACCCAGAAGCCTACCCAGTACAAAAATTAGCTCAGGGATCAGAAGACCACCATTCTGAACCCAGGAATTGATGTACTGGTGAGCAACAGAGAAACGATCACTGTGTGGCATGCTAGAATTGAAAATGACTGGGTGAGCAAAAAGTTGCCTCAGCAAAGGCACAGCAGACTGCATCTGTTAAAATGAGAAGACATGTAAACAAGTCTCATAACCAGACTTCAAGATCACCTAAGGCAACAGCAAAGGGCATTAAGATGTAAAAATCGGATACTAAACCACCTGGATTCCCTGAACTAGCAATGAAAGAGGACCTGGAAAATATGAAATAAAAAATAATTTCTTAGATAACAGCAGTGATTGTGCCCATATCGTAAGACATGATTAATAAATCTAGAGCACACACAGAGAGCAGGTGAAGAACATGAAGGAACACAGATTTCCAAGAGATTAAAAACTGCATTGAAGTTTAAACATAGAATGAGCCTATGTGAGGAAAGAATTTCAGGTACACAAGATAGAATTGCAATTAGTGACAAGGAAAAAAAAATATTTCTTAAAATAGTAAGGGACCATAAGAAATCAATCAGCAACTGCTAGATCATGCAAAGAAAAATAACATAAAATAAGACTGATCAGAGTCAATGAAGAAACAGGATACAGAGAAGACAACATAAAAAACTGTGCACAGAAGTAATGGCAGGAAACTTCACAAGTAGGGAAAAGGAAATTGACATAGACATAATTGAGGCATACAGGACTCCAACTAGCCATAATAAAAAAAATCTACACATAGGCATATAATAGTTAAGATTCCAGAACCCCCGTACAAAAAATCCAAAATTATTCTACAAGTAGTTATAGAAAAGAAACAAATCACACAAAAAGGAAAGCCTATCAGAATCACAGATGATTGTCAGCACAAACCCTCCAGGTAAGAAGAGCTTAGAGTGACATATTTCAAGCCCTAAAACAAAACAACTTCCAACCCAGATTGATGTACCCTGAAAAACTATCTTTCAAAATTGATAGAGAAATAAGTTGCTATCATGACAAAGAGTGCCTTAGGAACTTCATGAATATCAAAACAGGACTCTAAAAATTGTAAACAATATCCTCGGGAAAAGACAATGAGGATCACAACCCCAAGAAGCCCAGCAGAATCAATCCATCTGACATAACAAGAAATTCAATGCAAAGGGAGAGAATCCAACAAAGAGAAAAAGTAATGCCAAGGATAAGTCAATTTATATTAGTTATGAACATCAATGTTAATGGTCTCCATTTTCCAATAAAAGACATAGACTGGCAGAATGGGTCAAGAAGCAATATCCAACTCTCTGCAGCACACAAGAAACACAATTCAAAAAGAAGCTCATAGACGGAAAGTTAAAGGGTACAAAAAGTATTCCATGGCACAGGAACCCCCCACAAAAGCAGGCATAGCTACCTTCTTTGTACATCAAGTGGATTTCAAACCAATACTAATTAAGAGAGAGAAAGAAAGACACTACCTTTTAAAGGGAACAATCTAAGAGGAAGCAATGACAATCCTTAATATATAAGCACCAAACACTAGTGCACCCAACTATATAAAACAAATACTAATGGACATGAAAAATCAACTAAGTACTACAATTGTAGTGGGGAGCATCAATAGTCAACTGTCACAGATAGGTAAATTAGACAAAAAATAACAAACAAAATACTAGAATTCAAACAAATTATTGAACAAATGAAGTTAATAGATGTTCACAGAGTATACCATCCCACAAAATCAGAATACAAATTCTTTCCAGCTACATATGGGTCAAGCTTCAAAATAGAACACACACTCATTCATAGAACATGTTTAAGTAAGTGCAAAGGAATTGAAGTGACCCCCTGTATATTATCAGACAATAGTGTGATGAAATTGGAGATCAATAGCAAAATAAACTGCCAAGAATTTCATAAACACATGCAAATTGAACAACACAGTTCTGAAAAACCAGTGAGTCAGAGGAAATTAAAGAAGAAATCAGACAGTTCCTACAATTAAATGACAATGACAATACAACATATCAGAATCTATGGGATACAATGAAATCAGTCTCACGAGGGAAATTCACAGCAGTGAATACTCATATTAGGAAAACAGTGCGAGTTCTATTACATAACCTGATGCTGAACCTCAAGCTTCTAGAAAAATGAAAAGCAGGACAAACTCAAAACTTATACAAGGGAGGAAAATATAAAGATCAGATCAGAAAGCCATGCAATGGAGACTAAGAGAATGATACAAAAATCAATGAAGCAAAGAGTTGGTTCTTCGAAAGAATAAACAAAATTGAGAAGCCCTTAGCCAAATTTATCAAAAACAAAAAAAAAAAGAAAAGAAAGAAAGAAAGAAAAAGAAAGGGCCCCAATACATGCAATTAGGAAAGAAAAAGGTGAAATTACAACGGACATAGGAGAAATCCAGAGGATCATTAATACTGACTTCAAGAACCTATACACCAATAAGATGAAAATACAGAATAAATGGTGAGATTCCTATATGTGTGAATTACCAAAATTGAATGAGGGTGACCTAAAAATCTAAACCACCCAATATCAAGCAATGAAACAGAAAATATACCATCTAAGAAAAGCTTGGGTCCTGATGGCTTCACTGCTGAATTCTACAAGACATTTAGAGAGGAACTTCTGCCACTACTGTTTAAACACTTTAGCGAAAATGAAAGGGAAGCAATACTCCCAAATTCATTCCTGGAAGCAAGCATCACTTTGATCCCCAAGGCAGAGAAAGACACAACCAAAAAAGAGAACTAGAGGCCAATCTCACTAATGAAAATAGATGCAAAAATCATTAAGAAGATACTGGCAAATAGAATGTAGATGATCATCAAGAAGATCATACACCCTGATCAAGTGGGATTCATGCCAAGGATGCAGGGATGGTTCAACATACACAAATTGATACATGTAATGTATTATATTAATAGAGACAAAGACAAAACCATATGTCTTTCTCAACACATGTAGAAAATGCATTTGACAAAATTCTACAGTCATTTATGATAAAAATGCTCAAAAACTTGGAAAAAAACTCTCTAAATTAATCTAATAAAAGACATCTGTGGAAAGAAAAGATCAATATCACCCTAAATGATCAAAAACTTGAAATCCTTCATCCTAAAATAAGGAACAAGACAAGCATGTCAATTATCACCACTCCTGTTCAATATACTTTTAGAAACATTAGCCACAGTAATTAGACAGGATAAAGAAATAAAAGCAATAAAAATAGGAAAGGAAAAAAGAATTTAAATTGAAAGTATTTGCAGATGACAAAATACTCTATATAAAAGACTTCAAGAACACCACAAAAAGTCTTCTAGACTTAATAACCAAACTCAGAAGAGTAGCTGGATACAAGTTTAACACATAAAAATCAACAGCTTTTCTCAACATGAAACACACTCTCTGAGAGAGAAATGGGGCAATCAATTCCTTTCCCAATAGCATGCAAAAACTTGAAATCCCTAGAAATAAAGCAAACAAAAGAAATCAAAGACCTCTGCTGTGAAAACTACAGCACTCTGAAAAGAGACTAAAGACAATATCAGAAAATGGAAAAACAACTTTTACTTCTGCGTGGAAAGAATGAATATAGTGAAAATGGCCATACCTCCAAAGCTGCTATATAGGTTCAATGCAATTCCAATTGAAATCACAGCAGCACACGTCACAGACTTTGAGAAAAGAATCCAAAAATGCATTTGTACTAAGAAGAGACCTAGAATAGCAAAAGCAATTCTAGGCAATAAAGACAACGTAAGGGGTATCACAATCCTCAACTTGAAGCTATATTACAAAGCTATTGTGATAAAAACAGCATGGTATTGACAAACAGATCTGAGGACTAGTGGAACAGATTAGAAGATGCAGAAACCACTTCAAACACACTTAGCCACCTCATGTTCAACAAAGGAGGCAAACAACCTTACTGGAGAAAAGATAGCCTCTTTTTTCCCATAAAGTTTATTGGTACATTTAAGGTAAACTATAATACAGTTACATTCATCATTGGGATTCCATACCTTTACACGATGCATCTTGGTTATTTTTTCCCCATTCCCCTGACGTCCCCTTTACCATTCCCTATTTACAAACACTGTTTTCACTTTTTCCTTTTATCATATTTCTTTCTTTGCCCTTATCTCCTTACCCCTACCCTTCCCACTTCCCCTTATCCTTTAGACCTTTTCTTTTTATTTCATATTATCAACTATACCATTTGAACCTTATTTACACTTTAAGTTTTTCACCTCAGAGAAACTTTGGTATTTACCCAAGTGTGCCCTATTTAATTCACTTCAGAGTATAGCCTCAAAGTGCACCCATTTAGCTATAAATAAATATTTCAAGTTTCTCATTCGTTATGGCTGAGAAGTACTCAGCCATACCACATCTTCACAGTGAAAATGGCCATATTTCAAAAATTTCAGTAGAGATTGAATGCAATCCTGATTGATATCCCAACAGGTTATTTTGCAGAACTAGAGAAAACAATCCAAAAATTCATTTGGTACCAGAAAAAAACCTAGAATAGCAAAACAAATTCTAGGCAATGGAGATATGACAGAGGGGATCACAATCCCCAACTTGCAACTATACTACAAAGCCACTCAGCTACCTCATCTTTGACAGAGGATATTACTATCCTCACTGGAAGAAAGATAGCCTCTTTAATAAATGGTATTGGAAAAACTAGCTTTCAACTTGCCATAGAATAAAACTAGACCTGTATCTCTCACTATGCACTAAAATAAAATTGAAATGGATTAAAGATCTAAACATCAACACAGAAACAATAAACTTGCTGGAAAATGAGGTAGTAGAACTCAAGATATTGGCATAGGAAAACACTTTATGATTAAATCCTCAGTAGCTTGGGAACTTGCCCAAAGAATCAACAACTGGGATCTCACCCTATTAAAAAGCTTCTGCTGTGCAGAGAAAACACCAACAGAGCTAAGAGACAACCTATAATGTGTAGAAAAAAATTTCCACCAGGTGCTCCTCAGAGAAAGGACCACTATCTAGAATATATAAAGAACTAAAAACAAACAAACAAACAAAAAAACAGACCCCCCCCAAATATAACGACCTGATTCAAAAATGGGCATCTGAAATGAACAGACATTTCTTAGACAAACAAGTAAAAGCAGCAAATAAATGTATGAAAAAATATTCAACATCACCAGTCATTCGAGAGATGCAAATGAAAACAACACTGACATTCCACCTTGCCCCACAAAGAATGGCTGCTAACAAGAAATCAACTAATAACAAATGTTGGTGGGGTTGTGGGGAGAAAGGAACCCTTCTCCATTGTTGGTGGGAGTGCAGACTTGTGCAATCCCTATGGAAATCAATAGGGAGATACCTCAAAGAACTAGGACTAGAGGTCCCATTTCACCCAGCTATGCCTCTGCTGGGTATCTCTCCAAAAGAATTAAAGGAATCAATCTAATGAAAAAAGCAAAAGACCTCTACATTGAAAACTACAGCACTCTGAAAAAAGAAATCGAAGAGGACATAAGGAAATGGAAAGATATCCCGTGTTCCTGGGTTGGAAGAATCAAAATAGTGAAAATGGCTATACTACCAAAACTGCTATAAAGAGTCAGTGCAATGCCAATTGAAATTCATACACTATATTTCACAAAACTAGAAAAAATAATCCAGAAATTCATTTGGAACCAGAAGAGACCTAGAATAGCAAAAGCCATCCTAGGCAACAGAGACATGGCAACAGGTATAACAATTCCCAATTTGAAACTATACTACAAAGCCACTGTGATAAAAACAGCATGGTACTGGCAAAGAAACAGACCTGAGGATCACTGGAATAGATTGGAAGATACAAAACAACTCCAGATGTACTCAGCTACCTCATCTTTGATGAAGGAGCTGACCATCCTCAGTGGAGGCAAGATAGCCTCTTTAATAAATGGTGTTGGAAAAACTGGATTTCAATCTGCCAAAGATTAAAACTAGATCCTTATCTTTCACCATGCACTAAAATGAAATCAAAGTGGGTTGAAGACCTAAATAGTAAAAAGAGTCACTAAATTTTCTGGAAGGTAAGTTAGGCAGAACTCTTGAAGATATTGGCATAGGAAAAGACATTAAGAGCAAATCCTCAGTAGCACAGGAACTAGCAGAAAGAATCAACAACTGGGATCTTATATTATTAAAAAGCCTCTGCACTGAAAAAGAAATCATCAACAGAACTAAAAGACAACCTATAATGTTGGAAAACAATTTTACCAGCTGCTCCTCAAAGGAATATTATCTAGAATATATAAAGAACTCAAAAAACCAGCCCCCCCAATATAAAGATCTGATTCAAAAATGGGCATCAGAAATGAATAAGTAAAAGCATCAAGGAAATATATGAAAAAATGTTTCACATCAATGGTCATTCAAGAGATGCAAATGAAAACAACACTGATATTCCAACTCACCCCACAAAGAATGGCTGCTATCAAGAAATCAAACAATAACAAATGTTGGCTGGGTTGTGGGGAGAAAGGAACCCTTCTCCATTGTTGGTGGGAGTGCAGACTGGTGCAACCACTATGGAAATCAATATAGAGATACCGCAAAGAGCTGGGATTAGAGGTAGCATTTGACCCAGCCATCCCTCTGCTGGGTATCTTTCCAAAAGAATGAAAAGAATCATATCACAATGATATATGCACAACCATGTTTATAGTGGCACAGTTTGTAGTAGTTAAAACTTGGAAACAGCCCATTTGCTCATGAGTTGGAGACTGGATAAAGAAGATGTGTTTTTTCTATAAAACGGTATACTACTCAGCCATGAAGAATGAGAAATTATAGTCATTCATAGGATAATGGATACATACTGAGGATATACTTCTAAGTGAAATAAATGTCACACATATGTAAATACCGAATAGCTTCTCTGGTGTGAAAAACTATAATAGTACATAAGATCCTAATGGTATAATTGGCAATATGAAATAGGAAGAAAGCGGCTAAAGGCATAGGGGTATTGGGAAGAGTACAGGAAAGGAAATAAGGGAAAAGAAAAAAACATGAAAAAAATGAAAAAATGGAAATAAAGTATTTGTAAATAGGAAAGGGATGAGGGGGTGAAGGGAGGGCAGGGGTAAGGGGAAAACATGAGAACCAATACCTGTCATGTAAAGGTACAAGATTCCAACCATGAATATAACCTAAAATGTAACAATAAACTCAACGAAAGAAAAAAAAAAAAGAATCATACCACAGGGATATATGTGCACCCATTTACAGAGGCTCAGTTTTCTAATAAATGGTGCTGGAAAAACTGGGTTTCCACTTGCCAAAAATTAAAAGGGAACCTATATATCTCACCATGCACTATACACATCAAAATGGATTCAAGATTAAAATATTAAACAGAAATTCTACTGGCTGAGAGGTTAGGTAGAACTCTTGAAGACACTGGTGTAGGAAAATATTTAATGAAAAAAACCTCAGTTGCCTGTCACCTAGCACAATCAACAAGTGGGATGTAGTATTATTAAAAAGCTTCTGCACAGCAAAAGAAACCATCAGTGTGAAGAGACAACACACAGTGTGGGAAAATTTTTTCACCAGCTCTTCCTCAGAAAAGGTCTACTACCTAGAATATATAAAGAACATAAAATATATCAGACTTTCCAATTTTAAAAACCCAATCCAAAAATGGGGATCTGAAATACACTTCTCAGCCAAACAAGTAGAAATAGCAAATAAACTTATCAAAAAAGGTTCTACAGCACTAGTCATTGAAGCGATACAGCTGAAAAGAACACTGAGATGCCACTTCACCTCTGAAAGAAAAGCTGCTATCAGGAAATCAACCAATAATAAATGCTGGTGGGGTTGTGGGGAACTCCACTCCTGGAAGGAGGGTAGACTGGTGTAACCACTGTAGAAATCAGTATGGAGATACCTCAAAGAACTAGGATTGGGATTCCCATTTGACCCAGCTCTTCCCCTGCTGGGCATCTTTCCCAAAGAATTAAAAGAATCATAGCACAGTGACACATATGCATCCATGTTCATAGCAGCACAGCTTGTAATGGCTAAAACTTGGAAGCAGCCCAGTTGCCCATCAAATGCAGACTGGATAAAGAAACTGTGTATTTGTTTAGAATAAAATGGAGTACTACTCATCTATGAGAATGAGAAACTAGAAATACTTTCAGTTAAATGGATGCACATTGAGGTGATAATTTTAAGTGAAATAAATAGTATGGACATGTATAAATATTGAATAGTTTCTCTAGTGTGAGAACCTGAAAGTGTAAATAAGACTAACAGTTATAATGGATAATGTGAAATAGGAAGAAAAGGTCCAAAAGTGAAGGGGACGCAGGAGGGTTAGGGGAAAGAAAGGAAAGGGAATTAATATGAGAAAATGAAAAATGGATACAAAGTCTCTGTATATAGGGAGGGATGAAGAAGGGGTTGAAGGGAGGAAAGGAGAGCAGGAAAATATATGAATTAAAATGGATTATGTAAAGATTCATTTTCCAATGATGAATGTCATTACATTGTATGCCTTAAATGTACCAATAAAATTAATTTAAAAAATAATCTGGTAGCTTTGCAGAGTGGCAGTATCAGAGCCAATATGATTTATCTGAGGCGCAATTATTGCTAATTGAAAAAATAATCATAAAATCTACTAAGTTCTTGACTAAAACTTTTATTTGAAAGGCCATAAAATTTTCTATGTTTTATCAAATAATGGCATAATGGAAGTTGAAAAAGTGTTAAATAAACTAAAAATGATAAACCAGTCATTCAAAACACAATAAAATTATTCTCTATACTTAAAACTACAAGAAGCACTAAGTAACAATACAGACTGACTTGTAACCTTAGCAAAAAGAGTATCAATATTAAAAATACATTATTTTGCTTCCCCCTGGGATTTCGGTCATAGATATTGTGGATACATCTTGCTAACCTTTATTTCAGTCAAAAACATTTAAATCTGCTATTGACAGGTACTAATGCCAGTAGGAAGGCTTATGTACAGTTGGTTCCACTGTGGTTCATGCCAAAGTGTGAAGTGTTTAATGTAGCTTATTAAATATCAATAAAAACAACTTTGTCTGACAACTCAATAAGACAAACGTATCAGGAAATAAAAAAGAAAAATGGAGAATACTTGGTAGTTGTTCTCTCTCTTAACTTTAAATACATCTTTCAGTATTTTAGTGCTTATAACTCACTCATTTTGATGAATTTTACCTTTCTCGATCAGGTATACATGACCTGAAGGCCATAAAAGGTAAAAACAAAAAAAGCAGAGTTCAAATACATTTACAAGTTTATTATTATTTTTATGATAGGACTCAATGTAATATAAAACAGAAAAAGCAACTATAGCTATATCGGATGTAAATGGCCAAATCTGGCCTAAAAGCTCCAACATAAGGACATGTGTGTGAAATAAATCATTTTGACAGTCCTGAGTGCTTCATGGGCTTTAAATATTTTATGCCTTCCCCATTTGCTAATGCTTCCTTCCAGTCAAATACAGATATAGAGCAGAATATAGAAGGTTGATGGCCCAGGAATTCAGTCACAAATTTAAAAGACTACAGAAAGAGTCTGACTTATAGACTCAGGTTGTTTTCCTTCAGAGAATCTCAAAAAGTGTTTGTGAAGACAACAATGTGTAGTGGTGGCAAACATGCAAAGCTGTGGCGCTCATACTTTTCTAAACACTGTCTTTTCTCCCCTTCACTTCATTGAAGCTTTCTAATCCTAGATAAACATATCATTTTCAGATTTTTGGTGCATTTTAAACATTCAGGATTTCTTTCAAAACTCACACTGCACCATTCTTCGTACAGTAAATTGTTCAACTACCAAGTGTATACTGTATAAAAAGAAAAAGGCAAACAGTATATCTTGGGGACCCTAGAATAACAGCGGCTCCCTCAACAGACATTGGAAAGGCAATGTACGTTCACCTAGAGCACGTGTTCTTGTTAGCAATACTATCGGAGAAGAAATGAAGTGGGAAAAAGATAAAAATAAAGTTTGAGTATTTTATATGCACATTATTTGTTTATTTATTTATGTTTTAAATTTAGAGACAGGGTCTCACTATGTAGTTGAGACCGACCTAGAACTCACGATGTAGCCCAGGCTGGTCTCGAACTCGCAAGCCATCCTCCTGCCTCAGCATCCCGACTGGTGGGATTACAGGCATGCACCACCATGCCCAGCATGCACTTTGAAATTCTATGCTACATTTTATAAAACGTACATCTTAAAACTTGATCTAGATTTCAGTTCAATGACTTTGGCAAGAACTCCAAGATTCTAATAACAGCCTTCCTCATTCTACATCATTGATAATGCAGCTACTTCTAGTTCTGCTCTTCCTGCTCATTTTTTAAATGTTTGATTCAAGAAGCACCCTTATGAACCTCCACAGCTATATTAATAGAATAGAGGGAGCTACACTACCATAAGTATTAAAAGATCTGTGTTTGAAAAACTTAGAGAAACAACTAAAAGGTATTCTTTTTTTCTCATTTAGTTTATTGGTACATTTTAGGTACGCAGTACAGTTACATTCATCATTGGGATCTTGTACCTTTACATGACAGGTCTTGGTTCTCATTTTTATCTCTTACCCCACCCTCCCTTCACCCCCTCTTCCCTTCCCTATTTACAAAAACTTTGTTTCCATTTTTTAATTTTCTCATTTTTTTCTCCTTATTTCATTTCCCCCACCCTTCCCACTTCCCCTACACCTTTAGCCCTTTTCTTCCTCTTTCACATTGTCAATTATCCATTTGGCATTCTTTTGAAAGTGAGTGGTTTTCTTTCCTTCTTTATATTTTTCTACATTTCCTAGAAATTCTAAATGTATTAGCAGTACTGAATTTCATAAAAATCTTAAAAAGTCTTATCAATTTTACTTTCATAGTTCCAATAGCAAATATCATTATAGGTCTTTAATCCATTATCTGTCACTACCTATCAACCTGAAATCTACATCTCTACAAATAAAGTTATTCACATCTTTGGTAGTCTTTCACTGAGCAACACAATCTAATCTGATGGCAAACTACCAATCATGGGTATCTTGATTATGAGAGTTTTATTGTACCCCTCAAGTAACGCTAAGGTGTCTGCTTACTGAGTTCTGTCTTAGGCCCCACTGGTGTTGTTAAACACTTTATGGGATGAGCATTATATTATTTTTCTAAAACATGAAATATTGTGCATTCTAAAATATATATCACAAAATTGAAGCACATAGAAGTCAGATAGTATGCTTCTCCTAGCTGGGCATGATGGTGCACTTGTAACCCCAGCACTTGGGAGGCTGAGGTAGGAGGATAGCTGTAAGTTCGAGACCAGCCTGGGCTATACAGTGAATTCCAGAGCAGTCTGAACTAAATAATGAGACCCTGTCTCAAAAAAAAATTATATCTATAAATATATATTGCTTCTCTTTAGCTGTGTTCTCTTTAGAACTGGTTTTCCAAAACAGTTTTTGTAACTCAGGACAAGTAAATGGGGGGGAATCTTATTTTGAGATTATAAATTTGGCTAATTTTACACATGATATATTTAAGGCTGATTAGTCTTTGATTATTTTTTATTTACTAAATGGAGCCAGAGAGACTATCATTTAATTTGGGAAAAGACATCTCATTTTAGGTATACATATACATGGCTATCAATTTTCCAATTTGGTCCTTGATTTACATGTTGCACTTTGAAATCTTTTGTATTGTCTTTGTCTGTCATTTATAATAATCAAATAAATTGTGCTCTCAACTAAAGATAGAAAATCTGATATATAAAAGTTGTTAGTTTTCTCTTTTAAGTATTATGTAGAGATTGAAAATCTGTTATATAAGCCCAATTTCTATATATATATATCAATCATACGTAATAGGATTTACATACATAACACAGATATATATCCCATGTACATACACACGACCTCCTGCACCTATCAATAAAGTTAATGATACTGCACATATGCCACTTTAAAATGGTCATAATACACAAGCATGTAATTCATTAACACTGGGATAGCTACTCAAACTAGTTTGTTAAGATAAGATCCTTTTGAGATCGTCTTGTAATACAAGAAACTTAGCAGGACATGAATGAAGCTTCCCTTGCCTTTCTGAGAGGTCAGAAAATTTCACTTTACACATACAGGTGCCATATTGCAGAGCAAAGAGAAATAAACTACTATGTATAAAACTCAATTTTCTTAATTGCATATTATAAGTAATTAGTAATAAACTTAAGGAAAAACTTCAGAATTTCATCCTCCCTTTATCTAATAAAAATGTCTACATTAAATAAAATTTTTAGAACTTGAAGTTTTATTAAATTCTAAGGTTTACAATTTTTAAAATGACAGCATGGCTTTCTCCTGTATAGTAGCCAGTCAGGACAATTCCTTTCCCTTAGGAAAAATAATACCCAATACTATCCATGCCCCAATAAGAAAATCTTAAATCCAGGATATTCAATTAAAAGCTTTGCATTTTGAAAACTGTTCCACTTGTCTCAAAACATTTCTCATATAACTGCATTGATTTCTAAAGAATTAAAGGTGGCTAGGTTTAATTCTCCTATTTCTTCTTGACCTTGGAAAACATCACATAGATACAATCAGTCCCTCTTCTACAGTTTGAATATGCAAAAGTGGGAGTAAATCAGCTATCTGGATCAGTGGACCTTCAGTATGTCCAATTTCTGCTTTCTGATGAATGAAGGGAAAAACTCATAAAAGCAAGGCATAATAAAATCACTTTAGAAGTAAAATTATACTCCATGAATTGGTTCAGAATAATCCAAACTACAAAAATATTTATATTGTGTTCATTTCTTCTCCTCTGAAGGAACAGTTGGACTGCCTACTTACCTCGACATATCTACACGGTGCCAACTCTATTTATGTTACCATCTCCTCAAATAATATGAAAAGCTTATGTTAAGTGGTTAGTTAAGGGGAAATTAATGGATTGGAATTTATTTAACCAAACAGAATACTAATGGTTTAAAATTACAACTAAACTTCCTAAACTGAAAGAGAACCTACTTTAGAAAGATATTTAACAAATTTCAATTTCAGTTTGTAGTCACTATAAAAAGATTGTATTACCAGGTGTGGTGGCTCAAGCCTGTAATCCCAGCACTCGCGAGGCTCAGGCAGGAGGATCGCTGTGAGTTCGAGACCAGCCTGGGCTACATACATAGTGAGTTCCAGGGCAGCCTCAACTACATAGTGAGACCCTGTCTCAAAACAGACAAACAAACAAACAAAAAGATTGTATTTATTCAACTTAATGTCAAAGGATAAAAGGCCATATGGCATACTTTTTCTAGAACAATATGGACTTAAGCCTATTTACTGGGATAAGTAGCCATACTATTTTTTATTGCCCAAAGGTTTCTGGTTTACATAAGTGGTCTCTCTTACTATAATTGATATGTATGAAATGCTTCAAAAATTTCACTGCAAATGGCACACCAGTGATACCAAGTACCATACTGCTAATGCCTTATCAGTTTGCATTAATGTGTGAATGATTTTATTTCAGATACATGTCACCCATATAAAAGGAAGTAGTATGTATCTATATTCATAGTAGCATATTTCACAATAGTAAAAAGGTGAAAACAATGCTCATCAGATGAGTAGTGCTACGGATTCGATATGCTTTCCAAAACTCATGTTAAAATTTAATTGAAATTGTAACTGTGTCAAATGGTGAGACCTTTAAGAGGCTCTTCCCCATGAGTGGATTAATAGCATTATTATAGGAGTGCATGAGTCTCTTATGGGCCCCATTCGGCACAAAAAGATCAGCTCAGCTCAGTTTCCTGTCTCCCGCATGTTCACCTGCCTTTCTGTCAAATTATGACACAGCATGAAAGCCCTCATTAGGTGCTGCTGTTGTGCACTCTGCCTTCATTACTTCCAGAACTGGGAGTTAAATGAACTAACATTGTTTATTAAGTACCTAGTTTTTAGTGTTCTATAAGAGCAACAAAAGATAATCTAATAAAAATGAATTTTAAAAAGCAAT
Organism: Fukomys damarensis; assembly: GCF_012274545.1. Taxonomy (NCBI): domain Eukaryota; kingdom Metazoa; phylum Chordata; class Mammalia; order Rodentia; family Bathyergidae; genus Fukomys; species Fukomys damarensis. The sequence continues at coordinate 48,039,353 of NW_022900917.1, forward strand.
ATACAGATATGTACATGAAAAGTTCTGATATTCTCCAATGTGAACCATCCTTGAAGACATTACTCTAAGTGAAATAGGCCAGATACCAAAGGACAAATATTCTGATTCCCTCTGTATCAGTATCCTTGAGTAGCCAACTTAGTGAGACAAAAAACAGAATAGTGACTCAAACGAGAAGGGAATGGGGAACTTTCTGAGAATAAATAGTTTTTAAAAGTTCTAGACATGTGGCCAGGCATTTAGCCCAGTGCTTCCGCCTCCTGCCTCCCAAGTGCAAGGTCCCAAGTTCGATCCCTGGAACCCCCACCAAAAAGGAAGAGTTCTAGATATGAATAGAGGTGAGAATGTTTTGTATCAAAAGATCAATTATGAAGTACGTAGAACTTTTCAATTATAAAAGTATATTCTCTGAGTTCTGCTATAGCCCATTTTATTTTTGTATTATGAATTTTGACTTTTTCCCCAGAAATTGTTTTCATTTGATGTACGCATCTGAAGTTTCTCAAAAAAGAAAAAAAAAAACTACATGAATAGAGGCGATAATTAAATAGTGATGTGATATACTGTCACTGAAGTGCACACTTAAAATTATTTAAGTGGTAAACCTTATTAATAACTTAATATTATGTCACAATAAAAAACAGGTGCTAAAAATAATACACAAAAAAGACATAATTAATTTTGCCATACATTTCACTGCTTTATTGTCACAGTTCTCATTGAAAACCAATATAAGCCAGTGCTATCTCAAGATGTCAAGGGTACACACAGAATTTTAACTCTATTACCTCTGTCCCCATTGTCGTAATCACATCTGTGTGTAGATGTTGAAGATCTTCTCTGGGCTGTCATTACTAAGAGACTCTACAAGCACTTCACATGAACTTTAGTCATCTGACTTGCCAATTATACAAAGCATTGTCTTAGTTTTGTTTAAATTTAGAAGGCTCAAGATGGAATCCTGAAATTAGTGATCAAAGTAACCATATGTCATTTCCACTCTAACAGAAGATGTTTTCAGGGTATTTAGTCCTGAGTGTTTGTAATAACCTGAAAGTGGCACTGTTTTCAACACTCATTCCTTACCAGTCTGAATTGCTGCTACAATTTGTTCACCCATCTGTTTAAATGTACTGCTTTGATATACTTACTTGCTGCTTTTACTTCTTTGGCTGAGAAATGTCTGTTCATTTCAGAAGCCCATTTTTGAATTGGGTCTTTATATTTTGGGGGGGGCTGATTGTTTTGAGTTCTTTATATATTCTAGATAATAGTCCTTTGTCTGAGGAGCAGCTGGTAAAAATATTTTCCCATGTTGTAGGTGGTCTCTTAGTTCTGTTGATGGTTTCTTTTGCAGTACAGAAGCCTTTTAATAAGATGAGATCCCAGTTGTTGATTCTTTCTGCTAGTTCCTGTGCTACTGAGGATTTGTTCATAAGGTCTTTTCCTATGCCAATGTCTTCAAAAATTCTGCCTATCTTCCAGCAAGTTTAGTGTTTCTGTTTTAATATTTAGATCTTTAATCCACTTGGATTTTAATTTAGTGCATGGTGAGAGATAAGGATCTAGTTTTAATCTTTGGCAGGTTGAAATCCTGTTTTTAAAACACCATTTATTAAAGAGGGTATCTTTCCTCCACTGCGGATGGTCAGCACCTTTGTCAAAGATGACATAGCTGAGTACATCTGGAGTTGTTTTTGTGTCTTCCAATCTATTCCACTGATCCTCAGGTCGGTTTGAGAGTACAATGCTGTTTTTATGACAGTGGCTTTGTATTATAGTTTCTAATTGGGAATTGTTATACCTGCTGCCAGGGCTCTGTTGCCTAGGATGGCTTTTGCTATTCTAGGTCTTTTCTAGTTCCAAATGAATTTCTGGATTATTTTTTCTAGTTCTGTGAAATATAGTGTAGGAATTTCAATTGGCATTGCATTGAATCTTTATAGCAGTTTTGGTAGCATGGCCATTTTCACTATGTTGATTCTTCCTACCCAGGAGCAGGGGATACCTTTCCATTTTCTTATATCCTCCTCAATCTCTTTTTTCAGTGCTGTAGTTTTCAGTGAAGAGGTTGTTTGCTTTGTTTGTTAGATTGATACCTAGATACTTCATTTTTTGGATGCTATTGTGAAAGGAATTGTTTCCCTAATTTCTCTCTCAATGAGTCTGTTATTTGTGCACAAGAAGGCATCACTGGTCATTCGAGAGATGCAGATGAAAACAACTCTGAGGTTCCACCTCGCCCCACAAAGAATAGCTGCTATCAAGAAATCAAACAATAGCAAATGTTGTCAGTGTTGTGGGGAGAAAGGAACCCCTTCTCCATTGTTGGTGGGAGTGCAGACTGGTGCAACCACTATGGAAATCAATATGGAGATACCTCAAAGAGCTTGGACTGGAGGTTCCATTTGACCCAGCCATCCCTCTGCTGGGTATCTTTCCAAGAGAACTGAAATAATCATATCACAGAGAAGTATGCGCACCCATGTTTATAGTGGCACAGTTTGTAATAGCTAAATCTTGGAAACAGCCCATTTGCCCTTCCGTTGGAAACTGGATAAAGAAGATGTGGTTTTTCTACAAAATGGAATATTACTCAGCCATAAAGAATGAGAAATTAGATTCATTCATAGGAAAATGGATACATTTTGAGGATATACTCAAGTGAAATAAATAAGTCACACATTTGTAAATACTGAATAGTTTCTCTGGTGTGAAAAACTATAATAGTACATAAGATGGGAAGGGTGTGAAAGGGAATAAGGGAAAAGAAAAAAATGAGAAAATGAAAAAATGGAAATAAAGTGTTTGTAAATGGGGAGGGGAGGAGGGGGTGAAGGGCAGGCAGGGACAAGGGGAAATAATGAGAACTAAGACCTGTATGTAAAGGCACAAGATGAATTAATGAATGTAACTGTATTGTATACTTAGAATGTACCAATAAACTCAATAAAAAGAAAAAAATAAATAAATGTACTACTTTGTAATCTATAATTTTCTGGTTCTTGTTTATCAAGCACAAATCTTTATATGCCTGAAAGTCTATAATTTTTGCTAATTAAACCTAGAAAAAAATAATGACTCACTCGGCCCAACACTTCCGTGTAAATAACTTTTTCAGCTTCTGTTTTGAGAGTAGATTTTTAATAGACTAAGGAAGCGCTTGTATGGAAGACCAGCATAAAAAGGAGAAGAAATGAAGGGCAAACAGAGAGGTTGCCATAAAGTGGCACTAACATTATCTCCATCCACTGTGTTTCTACCTGGGCTCTTCTGTGTCTTTCCTTTAATTTCTTGGTGCCATTATAAATAGTTTCATCTGTTCTCCTCTTTTTTTATTGCACAGTAGTAAAAATTTTGAAAACGCTGAATAAAAATTTAATGAAGAAGACTTCTATCAGGTAATGCTAGAACAACTCCAACTGACTTATCTAACCCAGATAATACAGCAGATGATTTTAAAGAAAAGGTGCCCTGAAATCCAAGTGACTCTTACAAGTGACTTACATCTTTTTTACAACTATACCTGGATATATATAGGAACATCCCTGTGTTTTTATATTTGTACAGGGATATCTATGTAATAAAGATTTCTGCGAAGGACAAAAGGGAAGTACAATAAACATAATCAAGGTTGTGTGCTGAAGGGTCACACTGTATAGATCTTAATCCCAGCCTTGGCATTCACTGTGTGAACTTGAACAAATTATTGAGCATCTCAGGGTTGTTTCCTTATCAGAAAAATGGTACAATAACAACAGTTACTTTCGAGGGTAATGTGAAATGCTTAACCTAATTCCTAGTATATTAAAACATTTAAATATCCTTAGCTATATTTATGAACATGGTAATTTGTCTTCTAGTCATCTCATATTTAGTCTTCACAAAAAGTAGCAACTCAAGTTTCAGATTCTCTAATAAAACTCTTTCAAATGATGCAGTCATTAAGAATAAACCCTACTTAATTACTGTCTGCTATTTATTCTGTCATATTTATCTATATGTGATCTGAGAAGAGTGTATCTATTATATTATTCTACATAAAATAGATGATAATGGTCTATATGAATGTTGGTGGAGTCAAAACTTTGAGGTTCTAATTCTGTATTCCCTACTTGTTTAACTTTTGGAATTGGGCTAGTAATAAAATCTCCTGATGCAAAATTTCCTAACTGGTAATATGGGGATGCTTTTTATACTTATCTGGTAGGCTTGTGTATATTGAAAATATGAGTCTGATGCCTATGAAATAGTGTTTGATCAAATAAAATCTTTGTGAATGGTGAACACTAATAAGTTTCAAAACCAGATTTTTTTGGAGGTAGCAGAAATGATAGCAAAGAAAATAATTTTAATGAGCACAAGAAATTCCTTCAAGGATATATATATATATATATATACACACATGTATACATATACATATAACAGTAAAAACATAAGCCAGGAATAGTTTAAAAGAAGAAACACCTGAAGATGCCAAGTGTGAAAGTAGAATGGTTGACATGAAGAACTGCTTTGATAAGTGAAGAAAAAAGTGAACTGAGCTGAAAACAATCAAGCAATCAAGAAAGTCAGACAGAACAATTATGATAGAAATCATCAGGACACAAGAGAAATAAATAAAAATAATAATAAAAAGTGAGTAATCAGAGAATACATATACTGACACAGTAAAAAAGTCTGAAAATTAAGAGAAAAACAAAAGGAGAGAAATGACGATATATCAAAACTACATTAAAATATATTGATTAACAATCAATAATCTCCCTGAATTAAAGAAAGATGTAAAAGTTCAACTTAAGTGGATCACAGAATTACAGATTAGGTAAGAAAAAAAAAATCCAACCAAGTCATACAATAATCAATTTTTTAAATACCACCAACAAAGAAAAAAATTCTAAAATCTTCTTCTGGAGAGGAGATTATCTACAAAGTGAAAACGAATTAATTAATTAATTTATTTATTTATTTATTTTGGTACCAGGGATTTAACTGGGGTCCCTGTGCTTGAAGAAGGAAGAGGAACCACTAAGCTAAATCCCCGGTCTTAAAAAATGAACTTAAATTGCTATCTTTAAAAATAACTACAAAAATGTACATAATATTGTACCTCAAAGATAGAGAAAAGAAAATTTAAACCTGAAATTTACGAAGCTAAAAGTTGTCATTTTAGGTAGAAAAACTCAGAATTTCTTCCTCAACAAGACAATTGTTGAAAATGATCTTGAAGAAAGTAAACCAATAAGTAGAGAAAATAAAATTCGGAGACTGAAAGTAAGAATGAATGACTTACAATAATGACAATTTGCAATGAACATTGAATGATAATAAATTTATTGTTATCAAAACAAAATTTGACCCACTATGGATGAAAAATTATATCTCCAAATACACAGAAATAACTTTTTCAGTCTATGTTATGCAACAGGCCACTGGCCGTATTTGGACATTAAAATTTAATTTAACTAAACTAAAAATTCATTTTCTCAATAACAGTATCCATGCTTCAAATATTTAGTGACATGTGGATGCCTAACTACTGTGTAAGACACCTCCTAGTTACTGAAGGTTCCACCACTAGGAAAAGTTCCGTTGAACCGTGCACTTGTAGATGATATGTACCTTCATGATTAAGGGTGAGGTTGGAAAGGAGATGAACAGGTAGAATGAGCATGTTTCAGGTTTATATCTTACTCAGGGAGATGTAGTTTCTGATACACTCAAGGCATTGACGACAAAGAACTATGAACATGTTATGCTAATTAGCAGATAGAAAAAAATAAAATATATAACTATCCAAAAACATTTTATATGTAAAAAAATATGTGATATAAGATAGCAGAGTTAAACTTTAACTAATAATAAATATAAGCTGGATGTAGTGACACATGCCTATAATTTCAGGAAAGTTACATTAGGCCTGGGAAATTTAGAAAACTTCTGCCTTTAAGTGAAAAATAAAATGGGCAGTGGGTGTAACTTAGTGTGAAGGTTCTGAGTTCAAGTCCCAGAAAAAAAAATATATGTATATGTATTAGTGAATGATTCTCAGATTGGATTTTTAAAAATTTATCTAATAATATTATGCCACCTATGAAAGACATACATTAGTGACAAAAATGCACAAAGAATAAAACATAAAGGAGTGAAGCAAATTATGAATAAAAATAATTGTGATCATAATGAAAATACCACACAGAATAAAATGTAGGAAAAACATGAAAATCAATAATGAAGGACAATATATACTACAATAAGGAATTACAGTTGGAGTCTTAATAATCATGCATATATATAAAATTATACTGAAAATATAAAAGGTATCAGTTATCAAATTCATAGGAAAAATAAATTCATGTTGCAGGGATCTTAAAGACAAGCCTCAGTAACTGGTAGATAAAGATTACAAACGAAAGAATTATTGAGCTTTTGAATGAGATAACTCAAACTTCAATGGATATAGATACGATTTTGCATCAAATGCACAGAAGAGACATTTCAAATACACATGAAATATATACAAATGTCAAAAATTAACTCTCAAATCCAGCTTTGAAAAGCTCCAGTCATTACTGTACATACTAAATATTCACTGATCCTATGTAAAAAGATTAGATCAAGTTTTAAAAGATAGCTAAAAAACATGAATATATGTAAACTAATACACTAATAAACTAATGACTAAAATGCTCTAAAATTTTAAGGATATGAGACATTAAGAACAATTCAGAGCTAAATGACAATTTTACAACTGTACAAAAATAATAGTGAGACAAAGCTAATAAGAAATTTATTTTAAAAATTACAACTTTAAATAGGTTTATCAAAACACAAGAGGAATAAAAAAATTGAGTAAGAAAAAGGGAAAAGGAAAACACCACAAAGCCAGAAGAAGAGAAAAACAAAATTAACAAAAGTAATCAGTCAAGTAACAAAGAAATATTCAAAATTCAAAAGAAAGAATAAACCAAAATTATTTGAAATATGAAAAGCCTTACTAATAACTTGGAATAGATGGTAGGTGAAAAGATCTAAATAAAAAATAATTATAGAATGTAAGAATAAAATATCTCCACATATGGAAGCTAGAACAGTAACAACATATTGCACATTATATACCAATAAACTAAAAAATATAAAATAACACAATTGAGAAAATATAAAGCATCAGGAAATGGCAATATTGGTTCAATGAATGGATAATAACTAGTAAAAAATTAAAATTTAATACTACATATTCCTCTTTAAATAAGTACCCAAGTCATAGGAAGTTTTACAAAAGAGTCTCAAACTGTCAAGGGACACATAAACTACCTTAAGTAATGAAAGAAAATTGTATAGGCAAATCTCAAATGTGAAAAAAATCCAAATTAATTAACTTGGCTCATATTAGTCAACAATTTAAGAAAAACTAATATGTCATATGTCATAAGACTTAATTTAGAAATGTAATAAAATGTTTACTATAAGAACATTTCTCAACCCATACATTAAAGTAATAGGTTAATGGGAAAAATCATAGTATTTTTGCAGATGTACAAAAATTTTTGATAAAATTAAATATAAAATTTCTGAAGAAAATAAAATTAAAGGAAAATCCCAAAATTTGATAAAGACAATATCAAAATTCTATGGAAACATAATGGATTATCTATGGTCCATACTTTTTAAAAGAGGAAATAAGGCGAAGTTGTTCCATGTCAATGTTTTACTTGATTTTTCCCATCTGAAGATTCAGAAAAAAAATTCATTAAGAAATGTTAAAATAATTGGAAATATTAGGATTGGAAAAGAAGAGATGAGGTAATAATAATTGACCAGTAGAGTATATGCTTATTTAAAAAGACAACTCAATAGAATTAGAGGTAAAGTCTCAGAGTGAATAAGATAGTGTGGAAATCGGCCTGATATAAAACTAATCTTTTTTGGGGGGTAGGGGAATTGAACTCGGGTCCTTGCGCTTGCAAGGCAGGCCAATGAACTGCTGAGCTAAATCCCCGGCCCAAAATTAATCTTAAAAAATCTATTTCTAACAAGAAAACCAAACAGAAAATAAAATGAGAAAGAAGTTACTATTTGAAGTATCAAGGAAGTAACATATGTAGGAATTACTGAAAAAGTTGTGTAAATAATACACAAAGTTCTAGACTTTCAAGTTTTATTTATTAAAGTTGAATAATAGATACTTATATATACTATTTATAGATGGATATCTTTTTAAAGATGTTAATTCTTTTTTTTTTTTCCTTTTTTTTGGTACTGTGGATCAAACTCAGGTCCTTGTGCTTGTGAGGCAAGCAGCAGAACCACTGAGCTAAATCCACAGCCTCAAGATGTTAATTCTTTTCAATCACATAAATAATGAAAACTTGCGAGAAGTGATTGGTCTAATCAGATATGAGGAAATGCTGGAAAGAAAACTAAATAAAATACCACAATTATAAACTCAATGAGGAAAATAAAATACCACAATTATATTAGAAAAATGTGATGGAAAGTAATTATGTCTTAATATCAGTGACAATGTGCTTTATTATTCAAAGAGTAAAAGCTTAATTCTTTGCCTGACTTAATTAGGTTTAAAGTTCCCAGATAATATTACTACTCAAAAGAGCCAACAAAGTGACAAGCAGAAGTTAAACTAAAGTAGAAACAGGATAAGAACAAAACACACAAAGGTTAGTGTTGACAAGTATCAGACAAAGCCTTAAAATGGAGGAAAATGAATCATAGCCTGAGACAGTTTCAGCATTTTAAAGATGATTTTGAGAGTAAGATTTCACAGTTATGGGAGTAGAAAAATTCAGACTCTGCAGGACAGTAATTTTGTGCAAATGCTTGTTGTATCACAGTTAATAAAGCCTTGTAATAGCCACAAACCTGGCCTGACTGCCTGTGGCACCCTACTGCCAGATTAATCTTTGTGTAATGCTGCATGTTGAGAGGATAAGTGTTTGAAAGCATCTGAAGGTAAAGATATTTCATCTTGCATCCTTATTTTTACAGTTCTTAGCACATATACACTCACATCTTTAATTTTTTCTTTTTCATTAGCATAATAATTATGCAATTTATGGAGTACAGTGTGATATTTATACATACATAATGTGCACAGATCAAATCATAATAATTAGCATTTTCATCTCTTTACCTTTAGAGACTGAATTTTTCCATTTTTATATAAAATATATAATAGCTTACAATGAACTACAGTCACTCTACTGTACTGTACCAGAACTTCTTCCTATCTCTGACTTTGGTTTCCATTATTCAGCTCCCTTTTTCTCCATCACCCTGAGTCTTCTTAGCTTCTAGTAATTCCTATTCTTCTCTCTTCTATTTTGAGATCCTATTTCAGTTTGCACATATGAGGCAGAACATGTAGCACTAGTCTTTCTGTGTCTAGCTGTTCCTCTTACCATAATGTCCTCCAGTTCCATCCATTTGGCCCAAACTAACAGGATTTTATCTTTACTTGTGGCTAAATATATTTAGCCTACCTTTTCTTTACTCATTCATCTTTCAGTGCACACCTGGGTTGATTCCATATCCTGGCTATTGTGAAATGTACTGTAGTAAACAGGAAGTGCAAGTATCTCCTGATAAGCTAATTGCATTTCCTTTGGAAATACAGTCAATAGAAGGATGGCTGGATTATATTGGATCTACTTTAGATTTGAGGAACTTTAATACTGATCTCCACAATGCTTGTATTAGTTTGTATTTCTACTAGCAGTATATAAGAGTTTCTTTTTCTCTGCATCTTCTGCAGCACTTGACTTTTTAAGAAAATACTGCCATTTGGCCTTAGGTGAAATGATATCTCATTCTGGTTTTAATTTGCATTCCCTTTTTGGTAGGTAAACTTTTTTTTCCCCACATACTTGTTGGATATTTGTGTTTTTTCTGAGAAATTTCTACTAGGGTCATATGCTGATTTTGCAAGGCAGGCAGCAGAACCACTGAGCTAAATCCCCAGCCCTAATTTTGAATTACATTTTTGTTGTTTATCTTTTTGAATTGCTATTATATTCTGGATATCATTACTTTGTCTGATGCACAATTTGCAAATATTCTTTAATCCATTATTTATTTCTTCAGGCCCTTGATTGTGTCCTTTGCTGTGCAGAATGTTCTTTGTTTGAAACAATCTCATTTGTCTATTTTAGCTTTTGTCTGTGCTTTCAAGGTCTTATCCAAAGAATCACTGCCTATACTGATACCTTGAAGTATTTCCACTACGTTTTGTTTTAGTAAGTTCACGTCTTACATGCAAGCCATTGATTCATTCTGAGTTAATTTTTGTATATGGCTTATGGAAAAGGATCTGTTTCAGTTTGCTATACGCTGTACATGAATATCTAGATTTTTGAGCACTGTATATTAAAATTAATAGCATTTTTATATACCAACAGTGAACTTTCTGCAAAAGAAATCATAAAGCCACCTCATATTTATTTGGAATCTAACTAGTAACAAGAGTTCAAATATGAAGGAGAGGAAATGATAATAAATTTGAATAGAAAAGGAAGGGATGAAGAATGGGTTGCAACCTTTATTTTCTAAAGTTGAGTGAAAGAGATATGTTTGCCAATAAAATGGATAAACTGATTCCTCCCATGTCTACTGACAAAAAAGGTCACCTTGTCAGGTGCAAATTTTGTTTGGATTTAAAAGCTTTCATCCTCAGTGAAAGATAGACTAGGATGCTTTGAATTTTAGGAATCTCTGAATAAGAACAAAGCAACAAAATTCACATTGAAGGGCATTTGCGGTTTGAGCTGGACTATTTTTCTTTTGGGTTCTCTTAAGTGTTCACTGTGGAAAGTAAATACAAAGACTCTGATAAATCAATATTAGGAATAATGATGTTTTCCTCTCTGACATTGGGGCTCCAGTAAGGAGTAAATACAATGCACACCTTAGACCATCCAGCCTTGGTTAAAAAGGTGGAAGAATACAGTGAAAAAGAGGATCCAGACAATTTTTCCATTAAAACCAACATCCAAACACAAATGAAAAATGTTTTTTCCTCACATTTTTATCTGCTTCCCAACTGATTATGTAGGGCAACAAAAACACAAATCAAAAAAAATCATTATTCGAACAATAGTTGTTTCAATGAAGTAGAGTAAAACGCTTCCTCAATACAAGCACATGTTCAGAACTTAACAGCAAAAAAAACAAAAAACAAAATTGACTTTGCCTTGCTGCACCTCATGTTTAGTGGCAATGGTTGTTCTATGCAAATTAACTAAGGAAACTGTGAAAGGAGAACATCTTTGATAACATCTGCCTGCAAATGTTCACAACACTCAGCATTTGAATCCATGTGGCTAAATACAAATGTTAATGATTCTGAATTAGATTGGATGGATTGTTGAGGCTGCTAAGTGTGACATAGAGAGTCGCACTAGGGGGAACAATTTGTAGGCTGGACACATTTTTTATTCTGAATAAACACTGAAGTGCACAGACACTTGAAGAAAATCTATTTTGTAGCCAAATGATGTTGGTAGCTTTAATTTGCTTTCTTGCTTCCAGGCTCAAACACCTGCTAAGTTTGGTCTTTTTAAGAATTGAAAAGCATGGGTTGACTGGGATCAAAACCATACTAACACAGAAACTGCACAGTAATTGCCCTAGCAAAATCTTAAAATGTGGCACCTCCTGTACAATTTGCAAACTGTAACTTGTGCTTAAGCTAGCTTTCCTTGTAGTGGTAGAAAACGTCCTCACTTCATCAATCAAAGGCTCTGGGCTCCTACCCTGGAGCATCACCCAGCAGCTGTGCCATTGTAGACCACATCCAGAATCATCACTCATCTTTCACAACAGATCCTTTCAAGAGCTTTCTCGGGACCCTGTGATAAAGGCTAATGTTGTTAGGTACCTTGGCTTAGAAAGCGTCACACAATTTGCCCTCCCCATGTCTCCAGTCTAATCTTGAGCCATGTGCAGTTTGCTTTCTAGAGTGTGGTTATGATGGCTTATTTCAATTTCCCAGTACTCCGGCACCTGAAGATCAGCATCACAGGGGATATCAGAGCAGATCACAGCCAGTTTCATACTGGCTTTTACTGACACTGGCCTCAAGGTAACCTCTATAGGTGGGAACCAGGGTAAAAGAGAGAACATGGCAAGTGACCTGAGATGACTCAGGTGACAAGACAAGTGCACCCATGAGGAAAGCAGAGACTCATAGCAAATAGGACATTGGTAAGCACAAGGGGCACTGGATTCTATCACACTAATGTCCTGAAAAATATAGAGAAATCAATTTAATTTTATACTTTCCTCCAAACAGGAATAGGACCTTTCCTATGCAAATGAAAAATATGTAAAATTTACAGAAAAAAGCACAGAAAGGCCCTGAAATGAAGGGTGGAGAAGGGACTGTTTCACACCCACGGGAGGAGCCGGGCCCAGGTGTAGCCAGTTTGTAAGGTGCACAAAGTTTCTTCTCTACACATCTGCTCATGGGACTCAACATATATGTATTTTTTCACCATATATTTTAAAATAAGGGGTTTGTATTATACAATGAAAGATTTGTATTATCAATTATGCAAAATATGTTTTGTAGAATCTCAAGGATCATATATATCACACCAACTAACATTTCACCTCTGCATTATTTTCTTCTAGCCATTCTTATACACTTTTAAAACTTTTTAGGCATTTATCTAGTTCATAACTCACTCTTTCCAAGTATTTTCCCAAACTATCACAAAATCTTTTCAAAATTTGTGTTTAAATAACTACATGGACTCCAGGAAGAAAATACTTACCCAGACTTTCTATTTGTATATTAAAGTCATTTCCTTTGTTATATAGGTACTCACTGGGGCAATTATTTTTGCCATTATACCTTTGCAAGTTCATAGGTTCTAAGCATTGCCTAAGGAATTCCAAATCGTTAAGTATTGCTCTCAAGGGCACCAGCAACTTCAAGTTTCACACATCCTTTCCTCCACACTGCAAGGGAGGGACCTGTCACTGCAGCATCTGTAAGCCACTGCTGGAGATGACCTCAAAACCCTGGCTCACTATCAGTCAGCACTGCAGGTCATCCCTGCACCCAGCTAAAAGGGAGCCCCTGTAAACAAAACCTTTAAATTTTGTGCTATCTGGCTTGTCTTTAGGCCCGGGCGTGTATTTTGAAAAACAAATTCAATTTCCCTTTCTTTAATTCTTTGATGTCAGGCTTTATGCTTCTATTAGGGAAAATTTTATGGTGAATCCTTCCAGTAAAATTGAAATTATGTTCTTATTTCAGTGGTTATTCTGACTAATTTTATAGCTCATTAACAGTCTTGTGTGTTTTTCACAACTTTTTAGCCTCCCGGTGTCAAAAGAAGGTATTTTCTTTCTTTCTTACTGATATTCTTGAAAATTTTACAGCTGATAATAGCAATCTAAAATCAATACATCTCTCAACTCATTTGCCTATATTTAAATGGAATGAAATAAAGCAAAGTGATTATAAGCTAATATGTAGAATAATCTAAATAGTATTTCCTTTACTTTGGTATATACATTTAGACATTACAATTTAAAGAATCATTTGTTCATTTTAATATATATATTTTTATTACAATATTTTCTACTCATCAAAACTACATTTCCTTCACAGCCCCATGACCCATCAACTGGAGACAGGATAAAGAAGATGTTTTGCTTTGTTTTATAAAATAGAGTAATACTCACCCATACAGAATGAGAAACTAGAATCTTTTATAGCAAAATGGATGCATATTGAGACCATACTCTTAAGTGTAATAAATAGTTCACACATGTGTAAATACCAAATAGCTTCTCTTGGTATGAGAAACTGAAAGTGTAAGTAAGAATCAAAATGTATAATAAAGTGAAATAGGAAGAAAAGGTCTAAAGGGGAGGAGGAAGTAGGAGGAGTAGGGGAAAGGAAATAAGGGAGAGGAAAAAATATGAAAAAAGGATAAATGGAAACAAAGTCTTTTTAAAAAAGGGAGGGGTGGAAGGGTTGAAGGGAGGATAGAGGAATGGGGGGAAAATAAGAACCAAGATATATCTTGTACAGGTACAAGTTCCCAATGATGAATGTCATCATATTGTATGCCTAAAATGTACTGATGAAGGGGAAAAAACTTACATTTCCTTCCTCCTTTTCTTAATCCTGGGACTTTTTTGTGAAAAGTTTGGCACTAAGAAATATCAAAACTGCTAACTGCCGAGTGAGATGGTTAATTTGCTTATCAACCTCATTGCCTTGAGAGATGTCTAGGAGAATCCTAAGGCGCAATACTGGGTGTGTTTGGGTGAATCAAGGAGGGGTGACCTCAGGGCCTATGCTATATCCCAGGTGTGATGGAAAAAATTCAGTGATCATTTAAAGTTTCAAGTAATTATTAAAAGAAAGGATATTGCTTGCCATTACCCTCCTCAAAGTACTCTTACTCTACTATTATTATCAATTCCTGAATAAGTTCTGAAAGTTCTCTTTTGTATCTTCAGTTGTGCTGTCGTGACAATTGCAGACTCCTGATTGATTCAAAGTATTTAACTTTCATGGTCATTTTGACTTTAGGGAAGAGCCAGAAGTGACACACCGCCATAACTGGTGAGTGAGGTGGATAAGTACCCACAGTGCACAGTAAAGTTCTTTCAGTTGGATGGCATTTGACAGCCATGTTCACCATATTTGTGATCACACCTCATAAAATATAAAAGAGGACTCTCATAACTGCTTCAGAAAGTGGCAAGAAGACGGAGTAAGTGTGCCAAAAGTGATGTGATTATTTTGAAGTGGATAAAAGGCAATATGAATTAGACGGCTTTATTCACCACATTTGTGATCACAGTTCACTATACATGAAAGAAGACTTCCAGAATTGCTTAAGAAAGTGGCAAGAGAATGGAATAAGTGTGCCAAATTTGGGGGAATTATTTTTAAATGGATAAATGGCAATAAGTCTTTTACTTTAATAAACTATTTTTAATTTAAACATTCTCCATATATTTCAATAGCCTCTTATATGTGGTCTCTCTCTCTCCTTCTTTCCTGGCTGTCTCACTACTCTGTTTTCCCAAAACCATGAGTAGAGCAGTTTCTTCTGCCATGCCCTTCTATCATGAATTTCTACCTGGGAAACAAGCTAACCCCGGACTGCATCTCCTGAAAATGGCCAAATGAAACTTCTCCTTTAAATCATATCAGGTTCTGAGGCTCAGAAATGAAATGCTAACTTGCACATAAGGTCAAATGGCATATTCTCAAGAGCCTGAGGTACTAAATTTACGTCACAACAAAATGAAGTTTTTATTATATTCCATTTGCATTAAAAATTATTTGACATTATTATTCTAGGAAATTGGTCAACATTTGAAGATTCCTAAAGAAGTGAACAAAACTAAGATTTTTGAAAAACAAGATGCTGTCCAGGGGCCGGGGATTTAGCTCAGTGGTTCCACCGCTTGCCTCACAAGTGTGAGGTCCTGAGTTCAATCCCTGCTACCAAAACAGTAAGAGAAGATGATGTACAATTTCTGTTAATAAAATTGCTTTATTGGGTAGTTAGCAAATAAGTTCTAAATGTTGAAGATGAGAATCTATTATTGTTGAGTAAATTCTTTACATGCACTAAGATGGTGCTCACAGCTGCTTAATGATCTATTAAGCTGAAAAGAAAGAATGTGAGGCCTTATTATGCTTTATTTAAAGTTGCTATATTAAATATTACTAAATAAAAGTCAAATACTTAGACTTTTCCAAAAAATAGTTTTATGTAAAATTCTCAGCAATGAAATCAGCCCTACTCATGAGCAAGACTTCTCCTGGTTACCCACTATCAATTTTGGGTAAGTACAAGTGAAAGACTTTCAAAGAATTCTTTAGGCACTTTAAAGTCCTCAAAAGTCAGTGAAAATTGGGAGATACTACATCTTCTACAAATCCACTCATGTTTCTCTGAGACACATAATGTCATAAAGGCTGTTTGAAAACTACAGTCTTAAAAGAATATATATACTATGATCTAGTAATTTTGAATTTATTTTGAAGAAAAAACAAAAGCAAAACAATTAACATGTCAGAATATTCTCTTCAGTGTTTATGCTATCAAACACGAGGAATAAGACAGAGGGCATGTTAAAGAATTATGGTATGCTTGTATCATGGCATATTGGCTAGACTATATAATGACCAGAAAAAAGGACTATAATAATTTTTTTTTTTTTTTTTTAGGATTCTGTGCCTATGACATTTGGCACCCATGCCAGAGAGAGTTTTTATTCAGAGCTGCAGAGGTTGGACTTGATTCTGAATAGCCAAGTAGTGGAGTTTTGAAATTAACTCACTTCTGGATTTCTTACATATAATTCCCCAAAATGAAGTGGGCAGAGGAAGAAATAGGAGGGAAGAAGTGAAGTTACAAAAACCATTGTTCTGAGTCATACAAAAGTTATGGCTCATTGAGATTATATTTTATGTGGTACCACAGCAGGCTCTGAAAGGTGAATGTGAGACAAAAGCAGACAAGTACAGAGGGTTAGATGGCCACCGCCC
>NW_022900917.1:48056249-48061949 GCF_012274545.1 Fukomys damarensis
GTAGATTATAATGACCAAAAAAAAGGTTTATAAATTTTTTTTTTTTTTTTTTTTTTTTTTTTTTTGGTACCAGGGATTGAACTCCGGTCCTTGTGCTTGCAAGGCAGGACACCAAACCACTGAGCTAAATCCCTGGCCCACAATAATATTTTTAATGAAGAAAGCCAACAAATGATATTGTAAAATGATATAAAGTTTGAAAAACTTATACATGCGTAGATATATACTTTAGAGAAAGGTTGATAAAATGATGTGAAGTAAATATTATTTATCACTGTAGGGCAAATTTTTGTATTTTAAACATTATAATCCTTTATATTACATATTTCCTTTTTATCTTTATTCAATTTATTGGTACACTTTAGGTATACAGTACAGTTACACTCATCATTGGGATCTTGTACCTTTACATGACTTATCTTGGTTCTTATTTTTCCCCATTCAACAGCCCTCCCTGCAGTCCCTCCACCGTTCCCTGTTTTCAAAGATACTGTTTTCCATATATTTCCTTTTACATATTTTTTCTTTTCACTTTTTACCTTTCCCTTACCATATTAATTTCTAAGCATTGTAAGGGAGCTAAAAACAAAATTTTGCCTTAAACCACTTGAATGTGCTATGTATGTAAAAAAAAAATTAGCATAATGGTTTTTAGAAACAATTCCCTTTAATAAAATGTGTGAATGAAATTATTCTGGGCTCTATGTGTCTATTTAAATTAACTTTTTAATTTTTACAAGGACTGTTTTCAGGTATCTATCTTCTTACTCCTATATCATAATCCTGTCAGTGTGTGTGGTAAAGAAATCCATACTAAAGTGATTTTACTGTTGACAACCTTCAGGTGTAAGAATCTGATGCTGTGAATCGGAAACTGGTTATTAGTCCCCCAGGAAGAAGTGCCTTTAACCACTGAAGAGTACGTGGAACTATTCTGAATTCCTCACATTTTCAGTGGCTCAGTGTAATGGCAAAGGACAGCAGATCTTAGGGCACCATTTCAGGCTCAGAATGATCTTCTCTTGGCCAGACAGAGGCTGCAGGGATGACTGGCAGATTGCCCATGTACACAAAATTCAAACCTTATCTCCGCCAATGCTTATCTCCTCCCATTTTCTTCCCTGTTTCTATCCTCTGTCCCTCTATCTTCTGCTCAGGACTCATGTTTTCCAAGAGACTCCGGGCTCAAACCCATTATGCAGAAAGGGAATTCATCATGCTGTGAAAAATTAATTGCTCTATATTCAAGATTTCCAGTGTTAACAGATACACTGTCTGGGTAGAAGAGAGATTCAGTCATCAAGTAACATTTAATCATAGCATTTCTAAATTCCATCATACACATGTATGTGGTTAATTTGCAAGAAAAGGTAGTGGATTCTAGTGTTTTTCAAACCCAATTATTATTAAACAGTTTTTATCAGAAACATATTCAGGTCTCATGCTTTTTATTTTTTTATTTTTTTCAGCTTTAATTGAGTTTATTGGTACATTTTAGGGATACAGTACAGTTACATTCATTGTTGGGATCTTGTACCTCTACATGACAAGTCTTGATTCTCATTTTTTCCCCTTACCCCTGCCCTCCCTTCACTCCCTCCTCCCCTCCCCATCTACAAACACTTTATTTTCATCTTTTCATTCTCTCACATTTTTTTCTTTTCCCTTATTACCCTTCCCCTACCCATCCCACCTTCCCTACACCTTTAGCTCCTTCCTTCCCATTTCTAAATGTCAGTAATCTTATTAGGATTGTATGTATTATTGAAGATTATTCACACCAGAGAAACTATTTGGTATTTACACATGTGTGACTTATTTATTTTACTTAGGAGTATATCTTCAATATGTATCCATTTTCCTATGAATGAATCTATTTTCTCATTCTTTATGGTTGAGTAATATTCCATTTTATAGAAAAAACACATCTTCTTTATCCAGTTTCCAACGGAAGGGCAAATGGGCTGTTTCCAAGATTTAGCTATTACAAACTGTGCCACTATTAACATGGGTGCGCATAATTCTCTGTGATATGATTCTTTTAGTTCTCTTGGAAAGATACCCAGCAGAGGGATGGCTGGGTCAAATGGAACCTCCAGTCCAAGCTCTTTGAGGTATCTCCATATTGATTTCCATAGTGGTTGCACCAGTCTGCACTCCCACCAACAAGAAGAACCCTTCTTCTCCCCACAACTCCGCCAACATTTGTTATTGTGTGATTTCTTGATAGCAGCCATTCTTTGTGGGGTGAGGTGGAATCTCAGTGTTGTTTTCATCTGCATCTCTCGAAAGATCAGTGATGTGGAACATTTTTTCATATATTTACTTGCTGCTTTTAATTCTTTGTCTGAGAAATGTCTGTTCATTTCGGATGCCCATTTTTGAATCGGGTCTTTATATTTGGGGGAGCTGATTGTTTTGATCAGGATATTATAATATCCTTAATAATAGTCCTTTGTCTGAGCAACAGCTGGTAAAAATCTTTTCCCACGTTGTAGATTGTCTCTTAGTTCTGCTGATGGTTTCTTTTGAAGTACCAAAGCTTTTTAGTAAGATGAGATCCCAGTTGTTGATTCTATCTGCTAGTTCCCAGGCTACTGAAGATTTGTTCATAAAGTCTTTTCCTATACCAATGTCTTCCAGAGTTCTGCCTAACTTACTTTCCAGCAAGTTTAATGTTTCTGTTTTAATATTTAGATCTTTAATCCATTTGGATTTTAATTTAGTGCATGGCGAAAGATAAGGGTCTAATTTTAATCTGTGACAGGTTGATATCCAGTTTTTCCAACACCATTTATTAAAGAGGCTATCTTTCCTCCACTGAGGATGGTGAGCTCCTTTGTCGAAGATGAGGTAGCTGAGTACATCTGCATTTGTTTTTGTGTCTTCCAGTCTGTTCCATTGATCCTCAGGCCTATTTCTTTGCCAGTACCATGCTGATTTTATCACAGTGGCTTTGTAGTATAGTTTCAAATTGGGAATTGTTACACCTGGTGCCATGTGACTGTTGCCTATAATGGCTTTTGCTACTCTAGGTCTCTTGTGGTTCCCAATGAATTTTTGGATTCTTATTTCTAGTTCTGTGAAATATAGTGTTGGAATTTCAATTGGCATTACGTTGAATGTATATAGCAGTTTTGGTAGTATGGCCATTTTCACTATGTTGATTCTTCCTACCCAGGAGCAGGGGATATCTTTCCATTTTTTTTATATCCTCTTCAATTTCTTTTTTCAGAGTGCTGTAGTTTTCAGTGTAGAGATCTTTTGTTTCTTTTGTTAGATTGATTCCTATATACTTCATTTTTTTGGATGCTATTGTAAAAGGAATTTTTTCCCTTATTTCTTTCTCTCTGTGTCTGTTATTTGTATATAAGAAGGCTATTGATTTTTGGGTATTCACCTTGTATCCAGATACTCTACTGAATCTATCAATGAAGTCTAGAAGTTTTTTGGTGGTGTTTTGGATCTTCAATATAGAGTATCATATCATCAGCAAATAATGACAGTTTAACTTCTTCCTTTCCTATCTTTATTGCTTTAATTTCTTTCTCTTGTCTAATTGCTGTGGCTAATGTTTCCAGAACTATGTTGAAGAGAAGTAGTGATAATGGGCATCCTTGTCTTGTTCCTGATTTTAACATGAAGGTTTTCAGTTTTTGGCCATTTAATATGATGTTGGCTGATGGTTTTTCATAGATAGCCTTTATTAAATTGAGGTATAGACCATCTATTCCAATTTTTTGAGGGTTTTTATCATGAATGGGTGTTGAATTTTATCAAATGCTTTTTCTGCATCTATTGAGAGGATCATATGGTTTTTGTCCTTGACTTTGTTAATATAATGTATTACATTTATTGACTTTCATATGTTGAACCACCCTTGCATCTCTGGAATAAATCCAACTTGGTCAGGATGGATGATCTTCTTAATAATCCTCTGTATTCTGTTTGCTGGTATCTTATTAAGGATTTTTGCATCTATATTCACTAAGGAGATTGGTCTGTAGTTCTCCTTTTTAGTTGTATCTTCCCCTGGTTTGGGAATCAAAGTGATACTTGCTTCCAGGAATGAATTTGGAAGTATAGCTTCCCTTTCGATTTCACTGAAAAGTTTGAAGAGTAATGGTAGTAGTTCTTCTCTAAATGTCTTGCAAAATTCAGCAGTGAATCCATCAGGGCCTGGGCTTTTCTTTGTTGGTAAATTTTTAATTACATTTTCAATTTCACTGACTGTAATTGGGGTGTTTAAAATGTTTTTATCCTCTTTGTTCAACTTTGGTAATTCGTAAGTATCTAAAAATCTGTCCATTTCTTCTGTGTTTTCCATTTTATTGGAGTACAGGTTCTCAAAGTAGGTATTCGTGATCCTCTGGATTTCTTTTAGATCTGTTGTGACTTCACCTTTTTCATTCCTGATTGCATGGATCTGAGCCTTTTCTTTCCTTTTTTTGATAAGATTAGCTAAGGGTCTTTCAATTTTATTTATTCCTCATGCTTTTTAAAAGTTCCAGCTGAAATGCAGCAGTATTTCTTTCTTCATAGTTTCAAGTCTTTATGGAAAGGAATGGCTTGCTCATGATGTAATGTCTTGTACTCTGTTTCAGGCATTGGGGCAAAGACTAGGGAGAAAAGTAATTTTGTCCTAAAATATTCCTCACATCGTACACCACTGGTTCCTTTGCATGCTAGTTTGTACTATTATATACCCTGGTGTGGTAGTCTAGAATCTAGTCTTCCAGAGCTCAAGTAAAACAAAACTCCAAACTAGTAGCACTTACCCAGGCTCATAAAGCCATATAACCATATTACCCATCACATGTAAGGCTACTGCATCCAGAAATTTTTCCCTTGAAATGGGAGTCAAGTCCCCACCTCTATATTTTCATCCTATATTTTTGCTGATCGGTATCTCCTTTAGTGTTCTCTCTCACCGTGTGGTATTAGAGAGCAAGATCCTTGACTAATTCAGCATGACAACACTCACAGTATTCTGAAAAATGTCCTGAGACCTTCCTAACAAATTATTGCATGAAAAATAATGAGAAATCAGGTTGAAACTTTCATGGCTCTATGATAACAGCAGAGTCTAATTCTTTCTCAACTTTGAGACTCAGCTCAAATGCCACATCCAGAAGGACATGTTCTCTTATCTTTTTAAGAGTGGAGCGCTTCTCTTGCAGACACAAATGTTCATCATCACAGTGCTTATATCAGGCAACACTGATTTACTTTATGCTCATTTCTTCACTAGCTCCTGTCCTTTTCACTTTGGTATGCTCACAACTAACCTCACAGAGGCCATAGCAACATAAGAAAAGAGGGTGAAGCTGTATTCCTAGGACTCAGCAGAAATCTTAGACTTAAAGATTACTCAGTAGAAGGTATTCTCAATGAATGGATTGAAGGTTGAAAAATCAAAGTCACATAAGGCTGACAAAATATTAAGGGACTGATTACACACCCATATCTGACTTTCAAATTCATTAAAGATTTATTTTCAAAAATGACAAAAGAGAGAATCTATACATATTTTTACTAAGACAGTTTTAAACCCCTCCTAATATAATAATTTAACAAATTAAATTTAATGTCTAATGAATTTCAAGGCCATTGTAAACCAGAAATTTGAAACTTTCCTAAAGAAAAATCCCCATGATCTGATAAAGAAAAGGTGATATATATATATATATATATATATAT
>NW_022900917.1:48062370-48093600 GCF_012274545.1 Fukomys damarensis
CTCAAAGTAATTTAATAAAGGCAATTTCATTTGGGATTGAAATGTCAACAAACTAAGAAAGGCTTGTTGGCCCTCACATACCACTTCCCTGGTTCAGAATGTATCAGGTCATGGGTGGAGACACAGGGTCTCAGATGCGGCTAATCAGTGTTAAAAGCTTTGCTTTGGGAGAAATAGGACTGAGATAGTGTGAAATGCACAGCAATCTTCTCACAGACAGGTCAGATACTTAGGGGCAAATCAGGCTCCTGTTCTTAGAATTATTACTGAATGTTCAGGTTGAGAGATAAGCAAATGCTTGGAAAAAATATAAAATCCACACTCAAAATTCAATTCACATAGTGCAGGCTAAGGGGTTTTAACTGTGATGCATTCTCTCTACAATAGCCCAGTGAACTTGGGATAGGTTATTTCCCTTGGCACAGCCTTAAAAAAGATCAAAGACAGCATGAAAGAAGATAATGCACACTCTTTTGACAGAGTCCAAATATCACGTTAATGCATAATTTCAGTATCACACAGGGTTGTATGGGTCAGAAATCTGAACCATTCTATATAGTTCTCTGCTAACACAGACATTATTCCTTAAGCAGATTCTCTTGTTGTAAGAACATAATTTGATTTGGAAGAGATGTTTCCTTCTTTCTTGAAGTTCTTCCAAGTAATAAGAGCTCTGAGGCTGTTTTTGCTTGACAGGAAAGGCAGTGCTCAGCGAAGAGATTAAATAAAGCCATTTGGATGGGATTTTTAGTCTCTGAGGATTGTAAATTTGAGAAGATCTATCATAAGGATTCCTTAATATTTTTACACCACCAGAGAACTTTCCTGTGCATTCTTATGGATTATTTTGAGTGATGTGCCTGTCTTTTAAGGAGAAGCAAATTGAGTACCCTATATGAGGAGCGATCACAGCTTTTTGAGGTTAAACCCACACAGTTAATAATTTGGTTCTTATCTTTTTACTACTTATTTTATTTCCATTGATGAAAAGTGTTTCAAACAGACTTAAAAATTTAAAGGGTTATGGCAATGAGATATCTCTAAATTAGTTATATTTAAATGGAGTGACTATGGTTATCAAAATAAGTTAATTATTTTTACTCTCTATAAGGGTTTCTTCAGTTGTTTTTGGACCATCTGAACAGATAATTAAGCATTCTGTAAGTCACTTTTACAGTCCTTGTTAGCATCGATTGGTAACAAGATTGAGCGGAAAATAAATCACTTTCCATTTTTCAAGTCACCTGAAACGTTTTTTAAAATCCTTTGTTATTTTAGAATACAAGAAAATCAATTGCTACAGCAGTAATGGTTTTCATCTACAAGCCTTGAGTAAGAACAAACACAAAGATGTTATTTGTTTCATTTTGTGAAAGATTTGTCAAATATACTATATATCCGAAATTAACTGTTTCTCTGCCATTCACAGTATTGCATTCATAATTTCCAATACAACATTGGTTTATGCTTGGCAATATACTTTAGGCAAATTTTGCAATCATTGTATTCAGAACTTCATGGAAATAAAAGCATATAGTTGACTGAGAAATGATATGAATATGTTTATCTTGAATATAAGATATATTTAAACAAAAGTGAATATAAAGTGAATAAATCATGATATGCACCTTCATTTGTAAATAGATTCCTTGTTAAATGAATGTTCTTTGTTAAATATATTTATCTAATTCAATTTCAGTTTTTTTTGAAAATCTACTTTAAAAAAATGAAACCTGGTTAATGGCTAAAATTAAAGTAATCCAACCAGAAATCATGTGATTCAGATTGTCTTTGGATGTGATGGAAGAAAACTCAATACTGGAAAAATTGTGACCATAAAATTAATATAAAATTGATAATTGTTAATATATTTATAATTTGCTATAAATTATTTCATTTCCTTTCTAATAATTTCCCTTTCTCACGTTTAGCTTCTGGGCTATTTCTCAGTACTGTAAATCAGTTTCACCCCTCCTACATTCACTTTGCCCTTTGTGCCAGTGGTGTTTTCCAGCATTTTCATGATATGCGAGAACCCTCCCAATTATTTACCATGCACATGAACCTCCGTCTTCTTCATGATGATTTTTTGGTTACCCCTTCCCAAATGCAACCCATTGTGTCACCCTGTTCATATATACTTAACAGTTTCTACCGAAAAGGTGGAACTTCATCATACACAAGTCCATTGCTTTGTTTCTTAATTGTCTTTGTATTCATAATTTATCATAATTCATTTATAGAATTATTCTCATTCACATTTAAACTAATCTTTACATCTACCATCTTATTTCAGAAACATGTCTATTTTTAAATGTAGTTTCTATTTTGATTTTCTTTTCTTTCAGTCCTGGGCAAGCATCTACCACAGAGTTATATCCCCTTCCCTTCTATTTTGAATTGATTTTCTTTGGTGGCATGTTAAAAATCAATGATCAAGGATCTAGAGCAAGTGGAACTATTATGTAAAATAGTATGGTCATTTCAAGAAACACTATTTTATCTTCACCAAAGAGTAAGAAGAGAATTATCATATAGAACCTAGCCGTTCTTCTAGGGATATTTCCCAAAATATAAACAACCCAAATGTCCATCGGTGTATGAATGGATTGGCCAAATGTGGTATGTCCATAAAAAGTATATTCACATATTAAAGGAAAGAGATTATGCAATATACTGCAATGTGGATTAGCCTTGAGGAACTTCATGTAAGTGAAATAACACAGTCACACACACACACACACACACACACACACGCACACACACACACAGAAGACAAAGACTGTATAGTGCAATGATGTCCAGTGATTGAGGGTGGAGAAATGGGGAATTTTTGCTTGAATAATATAGTTGTACAAGATATAAAGATGGATGGTTGTGACTGTGGCATAGCATTATGAATACATTTAATACTACTGAACTCTAGACTTTTTAAAAATGGTTAAGTTGGTAAATTTTACTTTACGTATTTTTTATCACAAATAAAATAGAAGATTAAAAAAGAAAAAGAATGGATACAGTTCAGTTACCAATGCAGCCACAGAGTACAAACTGAGTGTACTGGATAAAAGAAATGT
This sequence comes from Fukomys damarensis, assembly GCF_012274545.1. Lineage (NCBI taxonomy): Eukaryota > Metazoa > Chordata > Mammalia > Rodentia > Bathyergidae > Fukomys > Fukomys damarensis. The sequence goes on from NW_022900917.1 coordinate 48,065,448, forward strand.
GCTGATGTGGGTCCTTCTGCCTTCTGTTCGGGGGGTGGGGGGCACTAACACTCAGAGGTTGGTGGCAGGTGCGTTCTCAATACTGAATGCATTCTTCTAGGAAATGATGTGGAAAATACAATTCTGTGGGATTGTACCTAAAGCAGTAAGTTCTGCACTCCAACATGCTCTATGAATAGAAATACTCACTAATAAGTCCTCTCTGTTATTCATGAAGCTATTGGCTAATAGCTATTGGGCATCCAGTAATTATTAATAATATGATACATATTGCATCAGTTCTTCAGAACATCGTTGAAAGTGGTAATAGCTACACTCTGGATGAGGAAACTGAAGGTGACAACAAAGATTTTAACAGCCAGAGATTCACAGAGTCAGAATCTGAGTCCATACTGTGCAGCCTCTGAGGCTTTGCTTACCAGCTATGGTGTCTTTTAGCTGCTTCTCAGCTCATGGATAGAGGAGCCCCAAACAGATATGGAGAGGTACAGAACACTTACAGTTCATGAAGTTCTCTTAATATTGTTTTAAACTTATACTTAATATATGAATAATTTCAAAGTAAGTAATCTCATTTTTGGCCAGTATCAAAAGTCAATATTCACAGTCCTTCCTCGGTTGAGCCAAGTGGCCATCTTTATATTCTTTTGCCAGGCCTTGGTTGACAGCCCTGTTTCCAGTAGTTCCCTCTCTAACATGGCTACTATGCACGTGTCAACTTATAGGAAGTATCAGGTAAGGGAGCAGCCCTGTGATCTACATACAGATGCTTACAATAAAAAATACCTATGTTTCCATCGCACTTACATAGTGGCCAAGATAACATATATGGGTGACCTACATTTTCTTCTTGCCAGTGAAGAATACAGACAAATTCCATAAAGAAGAAAACAAAATAACAAAGTAGACAGCAAACCAAGAAAATCTAAAGTTAGAAATTTCTTCAGCATTATTCCTATGAAACTTTTCTCTGAGATTTTTCTTGTCAGGCTTTTTCTGTTGAAGTTCTTAACCAAGGAAAGGTGTTCATCACCCATTCACAAGGAATCAGGGGGAAAATCGAGCAAGTCTGAGAAAGCACTGCAGGTACACAAAGTCTCTCAACATTAAGTGACCGATCAGAAGCACTCTGTTTTGAGGAAGATGTTTTTGGAAAATAATATCCCCATATGTAAGAGACCACTTCAAGTATATTATCATGATAATGACTACCAGCCACTAATGATTTTTCACAAAGAGAAGCCTACGTTTTGTTGTTTGGCCACCAAAGAACCAGATCTTACTCTAAATTCATATTCAGAAATTATTAAATATTATCTCAGTGATTAGTGCTAAGGCTTTTCTGGTAATGTTTATTTCAGTAAACAACCAGAGATTGCTGCTGCTGAAACATCCAATGTCAAATTTTCCATGTCCTCATGAAATTGAAAGTCGAAGTAATTAAGTTACTGTATGTTGGCAATGGTTATTTATTTGTTCTCATCATTATCCTTTCTAGGTGCTAAGACTTTTATTTTAGATCCCCCAATGATCTGTGTATATTGGGCTGATATTTATAGCCTTATTAAAATGTTCTTGATTACTTATAATACTTATAATAAAAATTTCCAAAATTTTGGAAAACTGTAAAAGACTTTTGAGTAGCTATATAATCCATCAATAAAAAATTAAATACACTAAAGCAAATAACATAAGATAAATAAATTAATCTGATTCTGGAAAAATAAAAAAGAGTGGAGGGAAGAAAAAAAGAACTGAAATGTGGTATGCACATCTACCAATTTTCTACAGTTAATGTAATCATTATATACTGCAAACATATACTAATAAAAGTTTTAAAAAGCAAATATGAAATCATGGAATTAAAACATCAGAATACCTGAAGTGCATGTAACTGTACAGTAAGCAATAGATTTCAGATAATATTGTATAGGTAAGAAAGGCATGAGTTATTGAGAAAGAAGACACTAAAGCAAGGAAAATTTTTCAATGACTAAAGGTAAATTTCAACATAAATACTTGTATTATAAAGAATGCAAGCCTTCATCTAAAGATATCTTTATATTACTTTATCATTCTATTCAAATGACTTTTCTATATTAGCTAAACTTGATGAAGCAAGACATAACATGAAGAAGCCAATGAAGTACTATGGTAGCAAAGCTAAAGCTATGAAGAATATCAATAATAGAAAGTGAAATGTATAAATTCATGTAAATTTGAGAAAGATGGACAATTTCAAGTTTAGATACTGGGCATATATATGTATAATAAACATATAAATATAGACAATGAATATTTTCAAATATGTGAATACAATTTATGAAAAAATACATATATTATTGGAAGTGAAGAACATGGAAATAGCTGGGGATTTAGCTCAAGGGTTCTGCTGTCTGCCTCACAAGCACAAGGACCAGAGTTCGATCCCTCGTACAAAAACAAAAACAACAACAAATTAAAGAAAGAACATGAAAATATAGCTTTTATCAGAAGATGAATTTCATTAGACAGTGATCATGCCTGTCTTTTCTCTGATTTGACAGGCTGACTTCTAAAACATTCTAATTGTCATTCTTTCTTAGTTTTAGTTAAGAAGAATTTCAGTCAGTATATACATTTCCTAGTCTCTTTGCAGTTAGCTGGGCAGTGTGACTTTTTCTGGCTAGTGAATGTAATAGCAAGTGATATGTGTTATGTTTAGGTTGATACCATTAAATATCCTATTATCTCTCTTGGCAACTTTGAAGATGGTACAGCCACAGATAGAAGAATTAAGAATTTTTGAATCATTTCTTGGAAAAAAGTTGCTCCATGAAGCCAACCAATTGTTAACATCTGCAGTGGACAGTACTTGCAAGTTATAAACTTAGTTGATGAAGTTAATAAGATTGAGGAATCATTTTATATGACAGCCTACCAGAAATAAAATACTATCTGATTTTCTAAATGATCCTATTTTCATTGTTTAGAATATAATGTGAAAATATAATAATTAATCATTAAATATTTCCTTCTGGCTGTGTTTATGGTTGTGGTAGATATGCTAATGGATTACCTAAGTCAGAGACTGAAAAATATGTTTAAGTTTCTGTACCTATGCCAGTCAACTGAGAGCGGCTGCCAAAAGCTACATGTCAAAAAATTCCCAAGATAAAAAGCAGTTTCAATAGGAAAAAGGTTTTGCTTGTTTAGTAATGCCTCACATAACAGCAAGATGAGGGCCATGGGACATGTGCCAGGTATCTGCGATTGGTGATTTTTTCAGTAACCAAGTGTGATACTCAAGTAAAAACGATAAACTTCACCAAAGTGTCCACCAAAACTGGAAAGCTCATATTTTGCACTGAAACTCTTCTCAGATACTACAGATTACATTTTTTTGCCATTGCATTCAGAATACATTTTACAGGACAATTTTTTAGAGTTTTGTATGTATAACGAGAAAAAGATTCATAATCTTAAAGACAATTTAATACATTGTTCATTCAAATCACACTGTTTTGCTACAAAAGAGCATAGACTTAGGAAAAAATTCTCACAATACTTCTTTTAAATATTTGATGGTGCATTTCTTGCAACACCAGAGTGAACAGACTATATACATAACTTTATTATTTTAAATTATATCAACAAACAAAATAGCTGTGTGTATAGTTCTCTATATAAATTAACAGATTCTATTTTCTTTACTTGTTTCTGCATTATTGTACTGGGATGAGATCTTCCGTCTATAACTTGTCACAGACGTGTCTCCAAACACATGCTACAATGACAAATACTGGCACAGATCCCTGTCTATCACTGCCTTTCACCGCAACACTGTGTAGTGGTGAAGAGTCAGAGCTGGAGGGCTTGTGTTTGAATCCCAGCTTTCCCATATAAGGCAAACTATATGACTTCATGTCTACAATTATTTAGTCAATGTATGCCTCACTTTTCCTCAGTATGTAAAAATGGCACAACTGTACCTATATAATGCAATTCCTTTAGGGATTATATCGTATAAATGTAAGGAACACTGTAAACATTGAACACAATCCACTTTTAAATGGTAAGGGGTTACAGCCTGGTCTCTGGTAGTAAATAGATTCATTGCCACAGACAGGGCAGAGAAAGAAAGACAAAGACTCCCTCTGACAGCCAATTCCTTCTGCAGCCTTTACAACTGATACAGAAAAAAGTACTCCATCCCAGACAGATGGTGTGTGGTATTCTCCAATATCTACTTCCCCAAAGAACAAAGCCATGGAGGCTAGTCAAGATTCTCCTCCTGCACAGCTAGCTGAGGCAAGCACAATTTAGTCTTTCACTAGGGAATGTCATGTCAGGAAGAGTGCAGGGAAACAGAGATAATCAGGAAGTGTCAATAAGAGTAAAAGATGGTGCAAATTTTGGAGAAGACATTATGGTCACTATACAACCAAATTAGAGGGAAGGATCCTGCACATTCTTCTCCTACCTGTGACATACACTTGGCTGAGTTGATTGCTGATGCTATTACTGAAAGGCATAGGAGATTCGGTAACTTCTCCTTAGAACAAGGTAGCTGAGATGCAAAGAACAAAGAAGGATAGAAGAGAAATTCATGGCTTCTCTGGTTTATATTTCCCAACCTTGTGTGGTGTTTCTTTGCCAACCCTATGTGGGGAGTTGCACACTTAAACATGATGACTGAATTATCTGCCATGTTTAAGACCTGATATAGTCATCTGATGAACTAGAAAACTTTGTTTTTGATGTTTTTGCTTTGCTGTGTAGTACAAATGTTTTTTCTCCAAAATTTGTTCAATGAAAATATTATAAAAAACATTTTAACAAAATTTTATAACATAATATTTTAAAACTAAATTTGCTGAAATTTTTTCTTAAAATCTAATTTATGGTGACTTAAATTTACCTGAAAGAGCAACTAACTCCTGTTTTTCTCATATTTTTATAATTCTTTTTCTTGAAATCTGGCTTACTGCTTGTGTAAACAATGAGTTCTTCATCATAAGTATACATCTCCAAACTTATTTATCCAAAGTGTACCCACTGAAATGGATGGTGTCACAAAGACTAAACTTCCAAATTTTGGTATACTTTTCCTTAAAGGGCTAAATAAATTCCACATTTTATGCCACTTCCGTATCTGCTGTATTACTGAGATGATTAAAGCTCGTTGCTACAGAAGTGAATATATAAGTATTTTCAAAAATAAATTTTCAAGCCTTAGTCTCATTATTCTTCTATTTAAACATTAAAATGAGTAACATGAAAGTTCCGATTATGTTTTCAAATGATTATCTATGGAATCCAAATTGACTGTTACTCTTTCTATCCTGCAAAGCTGCATATAATCATATCAGCTGCAGCATAAATTCAGGTGGGCATAGCAGTAGTAATTGCTTGATAGAAATCATATATCTGGAACTGGGTCTGAGTAGATACAGAAAGTGTGAATAAATTATGTGAACAAGTAAAATCTCATATTATCTACATCATTCACTAAGGTTCCTCCTATTCACACCTATGACTAGTAAGTCTTCCCACAATCAAATGTTGGAGAAAAAAGAGCTCTAGCCTCACATACTGAGGGTAGGTTGGTGTTAGCTAATGAGGCAGAGGGAACAGGAACCTCTCAGGTGACATAATTGCTGTTTATCTACTTCAACTTCTATAGAAGTGTCCTTGATTACAGAGATGCAGTACCCTTGAACAGTGGCAAATCTCTTGGCTTTTCAGACATGGTCCTCAAAACGACTAGAAAAACAGGGATAAATATCTAGAAATCTACTCTGTGGTTGGATCTGTAGGAATGGGTGCAAAGCACTTCAGTATTTCTGTCACATATTTATGACCCATGAAATATGATTAATGAAGTAGGTGCTAAGCAACACCTAACAGGAAAACTCACCACATGAATATAAACTGCTCTGTAGTTTCTACTTCCTCTGCTTTTGAGTTGTATTTGTGTGAGTACTGGTTGTTTGTTGTAAAACCATGAACAGAATGACCCAAGTATCAGAGATGATGCTCTTGAATGAACTGAATAGCGCAGACTCTCTCTACAAGACTCACCCACTTCGTCATGACTGAATAGCAACCTCTTAGTAGCAAAAGATGACTCTGAGCATTCTTCTTGACATTACTATAGCATACAGACTCAGAATTTACCAGCAGGTAAGTTACATCAGAATTTTTGCATCTGGAGAAAAGTGATTTGATCTTTAAAATGTAACAACCTTTTCCAGTCCACTTCGTAGACCATGGAGGTAACAGGACTTTCCAAGATATATCTGAAGTGTCAAAGTTCTTTTGCAAAGTAGCATTTCCTCACTTAAAGGGACTTAAATCAAGAAAAGATATCAATCATGATATAAACATGAGATTCTGACATGCAGTAGCCCAGGAGCAGCCTAAGGAAAGTGGACATGGTCTGCTACAGTCTCTATTAAAGTACAAGTTTAAAATTAGTACTTTGTAAAGTCACGGTTTTGACCCCCATAGCAAATCTATAGTCCTACGTCCCGATTAGCTTGATTTTTTGGGCCTTGAAATCAGAGTGGAACTTGGATTTACACCTCTTACCATCACTGTCAGTGACAATTAGGGTACACATTCCCATCATCTTTGATACTTCTTTAAAAAAATGTTTCTGCTAGGGAACATATGCGAGGTACTGCTAAACTTGGAGTCCCAGTGAACGCTGGTTAGCACAGTGGTCTCTTTATGCCAACAGATTTCAAACAAATAAAATATTTGTAGTACTGGTTAGGTAAAGATCCATAATGGCTACGAAGAGAAAGAGTAGCTGCTAAACAATGGAGCAAATCAGATCATGTCTGATACTCAAAGAATTGAACAGGACATCAGGAGGTGCTTCAATGTCCAGTTATGAAAGCAATTTAAATAATATAGCAACCATTATTGAAAAACACCAAGTACACTAAGGATTTACACACCTCTGAAATAAATATTTCAACCACTTTACTAGGTAAGTCATTTGTTCCAGCTAAAGTATTGGCTAAGGATGAGGAAAATCTAAATGAGCAGTGGAGAAGGGAGATGAAAAAGATCAATTACAGCCCCAGAACCAGTGACAGCCATGAAGACTATAGCTGATCTCATTAGCTCACCTTCATTAAGCTTTTCAAAGGGTACAGCTGACTACTATCTTCATAGAAATTCTCCAACATGATTGATTTATTCAATTATCTCTCAGAGAAGTAGCACAGACTTTTGGACATTTTTTCATTTTGCTAGGAGAGTCAGATATGAAGGCAGATGCTGAAGTAGTTGAATAATGCAAGGGACAGACTGTAAACCTTTTAGCTACTATGACATATCTCCTTAGATTCCCAATTGTTTCTTTTTCAGGAATCTGACCTTATTGAAGGTATAACCAGATAGTACCTCTTCAGCTCTCCTAAGTGTCCCTCAAAACTTACATTCACACACATACAACTGAAAAGCAGAGGAGTCAGTAACTGTGGAATGAAATGCAAATCAATGGAATCATATGATGGTTGATATTTGCTTTTCCTCCCTTCTTACTGATGAACGATTCCAGGAATTTTTCTATAAATCCTTGGGGAAAATAGTTCTCGGATCAAACAGCCATTGCACTTGTTGGCTGCTGGCTTAACAATGCATCTCTTACAAGGTTGTTGGCGAAGTAAAATATGTTTGGTACTTCAATGAAAAATTTAAGTAGGCATCAAAATGTTAGCACTCAAGGCAAAGAATAATTTAAATAGCATTGGGATCTTGTACCTTTACATGACAGGTTTTGGTTCTCATCTTTCCCTTACCCATGCCCGCCCTTCACCCCCTCTGCCATTCCCCATTTACAAATACTTTATTTCCATTTTTTAAAATTTGTCATATCTTTTCTTTTTCCTTATTTCCTTTCCCCTGCATTTTAAGTATACAGTACAGTTACATTCATCATTGGGATCTTATACTTTCACATGACAGGTCTTGGTTCTCATTTTTTCCCCATACCTTGCCCTCCCTTCACTCCCCCTCCGTTCCCTATTTACAAAACCTTTATTTCCATTTTTTCAAATTTGTTCTTTTCCCTTATTACCTTTCCTCTACTCTTCCCACTTCCCCTACACCTTTAGCCCTTTCCTTCCCATTTCACATTGTCAATTATGCCATTAGGATATTATTTACAATTATAGTTTTTCACACCAGAGAAATTATTTGGTATTTACACATGTGTGACTTATTTATTTTACTTAAGAGTATATCCTTAATATGCATCCGTTTTCCTGTGGATGATTCTAATTTCTAATTCTTTATGGCTGAGTAGTATTCCATTTTATCATCAAACTTCATTTAAAAATTCATGATGGAAACAGCACAGAACAGTGAGGAGTGACGAAGGTGCATGGAGATAGGCTGCTTCCCTACCTCATTACCCCGGGCCTCCCAGCAGTGCAGACCAGTAAGCTCTACAACACCCCAGTGCACACCCCCCGCACTGGTCTCCTAGTTGTGCTTGTACCTGGATCCACACCACAGAGGCACAGGGGGTCATAAAACCCTTTGTCCTGAGCTCCAGAAGATATTGCAGAAGTGAACAACAGGAAGAGGGCCTCTCTCAAGCTGCTTAATGAAAACTGAAGCCATTGGAGAAATGAAGCAAATCTCTGCAATAAAGGCACAATAGACCACCATAGTTGGTAAGCTGGAGGGATCACCACCTCCCATCAGAACCTGGACTATCCTCAGATACAGGGTTGAACCTTGCAGAGGTTCAATATGGCAGGAGCTCAACAAGGGCCTTGCAGCTAGAAATCAGCCTGACTTTCAGGGGTCTGCTGCTGGCTTGATGAGACTAATTGACTTAGATCTGCATACTGCTACCCATGTTGTCTACTGTAACAGCAGATACATACCAGCAAGAAGCCCTTCATTTTTTTTCTTTTTCTTTCACTCTTATTTTTAATTTTTTCCCATTCTTTTCACATTCTTCCATTTTTCTTTCTTCTTTTTATTCTTTCCCTTCTCTTTCTACTTCACACTTAATCTCTCACTCTGCCACATTGTTCTTCATCTGTGCTTTTGCTCCTCTTCCAGCCCTAATTCAGATTACTTCTTCTTTTCTTCTCTCTTTTTGGTTCCCTACATTGTCATTTCTAGCTTACCTATTGCTGTTAGGTTGTTCTATTCTTATCTCTCTTCTTTCACTCTGCATTTCCCTTTCTCTTCAACGGGTTCCTAGAGTTTGTGTTTATGTGATCTTTCTTTGTCCTCTGAATTCACTTCTAACTTTCTCCTATCCTTCTACCTATCTATCCCTCTCTTCTCAACACCTTCTAGGTCCCCATCCTGAAGGGTAAAGTTGCTAAATTGAAGACTTTATTCACTATAAACATATTTTGGCTGGTACTCAATTTTGATTTAATTCATATGGTTAAAGGTGATATATTAATAACTACTACAAATTGTCATTTTTCTAAGCTGTTTGATGCTATTGTATTGTATCACTCAGGCTAGGGCTAAGGAGTTGTGATTGATCTAATCAGTTGTCCTTCCTAGTATTATACAAATGACAGTGTTTCCAAGTCATTGGAGGCTCAAAACCTAAAGACAGGCTATATCTGGAAGATTGAAGTATTAACTCAGGAATTAAACCAAGGACAGTAACAAAAACAAAACAAAACAAAAAAATGAGAAAACATTTAAGCAACACACAAACACAGACTTCCAGTTCACCAAAGGCAAATTCTGGAGGAAATGAGGTGAAAAATTTGGCAGTCAACCACCAGGACACCCTGAACTGATAGCACAGAAAGTAACAAAACAGATAAAAGAGGTTCTGTAATAATTCAAAAGAGAAATAATTTCCCAGCTAGCTACAGAGATGGTGAGCAGAATGAAAGATATGATTAGCAACTCTACAATGAAAACAGATAAAAAAATACATGAGTTCAGAACCATGATACAATCCATTGAGTGCCCAGCATAGGAAAGAAATTAAAACTATGAATGCCCAGCATAGGAAAGAAAGGGAATGCATGAAATAGATTCAAAAAGATATGCAGGAGGTAAAAAAAAAAAAAAAAACTCTATTGAAAGTATACACAATGGACTGATCCAATCTGAAGACAAAATATCAAATATAGAAGGCAGAATGTTGGTCAATGACCATGAAAACAAAGGTCTCTTAAAAATAGTAAAGGACCACAAGAAATCAATCCAACAGCTCCTATATGATGCAAACAAGAATAATATAAGACTGATAGTAGTCCATAAGGTAGCAGCAGAAAGTACAAATGACAATGGAAAAAAAAAAACTGCACACAGAATTAATGACAGAAAACTTCCCAAAAAGAGCAAAAGAATTTGACATACAGATAAGTGAGGCATACAGGACTCCAACTAGCCATGATAAAAAAAAAAAATCTATACCTAGACATATAATAATCAAGATCCCAAGAACTCAACAAAAGAACAAAATACTATAAGCAGTTAGAGAAAAGAAACAAATCATATGTAAAGGAAAGCCCATCAGAATCACAACAGACTTTTCAACACAAACCCTCAAGTCAAGGAGAGCCTGGGGTGAGGTATTTCAAGAATTAAAAGAAAACAACTTCCAACCTATACTGATATATCCTGCAAAACACTTTTAAAATGGATGGGGAAATAAGATACTTCCATGACAAAGAACACCTGAGAAATTTCACAAATACCAAAACACCACTCCAAATGATTCTAAATAATATACTAGAAAAAAACAATGAAGGTCACACTCCATGAGGTCAAATAGAGCAAATCCATTAGGAAAAGCAAGAAATTAAAGGGGGGGAGGTAAAAAAAGGTCCAACAACAGGAGAACAATAACATGACAATAATGAGTCAATACATCAGTTATACCATCAATGTTAATGACCTAAACTCACCAATCAAAAGAAACAGACTGGCAAAATGGATTAAGAAGCAAAATCCAATAATGTGCTGCACACAAGAAATATACCTAGTTAAAAGAGAAACTCATAGACTGAAAGTAAAAGGATGGAAAATAGTTCTCCATGTGACAGGAATCCTGAAAAAAACAGAGAGCGATATCTTATTTGCAGACAAAGTAAATTTCAAACCAAAACTATTTAAGAGAGACAAAGAAGGTCACTACATCCTTGTAAAAGGAGCAATCCAAGAGGAGGAGATGACAATCATAAATATATATGCACCAAATACTAATGCTCAGAATTATACAAAACAAATATTAAGGGACATGAAAAATCAAATAAGCACTAATACAAATGAATCGGGGGACCTAAATACTCCACTGCCACAAACAGACAGATCATCTAGACAAAAAATAAACAAAGAAATACGAGAACTGAACCAAGCTTTTGAACAAATCACCTTAATATATGTCTACGGAGTGTTTCACCCCACAAAATCAGAATATACATTCTATTTGGTTGCACATGGGTCTTTCTCCAAAATAGATCACAGGCTAGCTCATAGAACATGTTTAAGTGAATGCAAAGGAACTGAAGTTAGCCAATGTATATTATCAGACCATAGTGTTATTAAACTGGAGATAAATAAAAAGAGAAACCACAAGAACTTGATAAAAACATGGAAATAGAACAACATTCTCCTGAAAAACCAATGGATCACAGAGGGAATTAAAGAAGAAATTATTTAAATCAATTTTTACAAATAAATGATAATGCAAATACAACACACAAACATCTATGGGACACAGTGAAAGCAGTTCTTCATGGGAAATTCATAGCAGTGAATGCCCGGACTAGGAAAACAGCAAGGTCAAATAATCTAATGCTGAATCTTCAACTCTTAGAAAAAGAAGAGAAAGACAAACACAAAGCTCATACAAGGGAAGAAATTATAAAGATCAGAACAGAAAGCAATGCAACTGAGACTAAGAGAACAATACAAAAAAAGTGATGAATGGAAGAGTTGGTTTTTCAAAAGAATAAAATTGATACACCTGTATCCAAATTTATCTCAAAAAATGAAAAGAAAAGGCTCAAATCCATTCACTGAGGAATGAAAAAGATGAAGTCACAACAGATCCAGCAGAAATCTAGAGGATCATCAATAACTACTTCAAGAACATGTACTCTAATAAAATGGAAAACACAGAAGACATAGAAATACTCTCGATAAATATGAATTACCAAAACTGAATGAAGCTAAAAAATTCTAAACATCCCAATTACATTCAGTGAAACTGAAAATTTAATTAAAAATATACCAACAACAAAAAGACAAAATCCAGATTCTGATGGCTTTACTGCTCAATTCTAAGAAAATTACTCTTTAAACTTTGAAATGAAATTGAAAAGGAAGCAATAATTCCAAATTCATTCCTGGAAGCAAGTGGTACTGTGATTCCAAACCAGGGATAGACCTAACCAAAAAAGAGAACTACAGGCCAATATCCCCTAATGAACATAGATGCAAAAATCCTCAATAAGATACTGGTGAACAGGATACAGAGGGTAATCAAAAAGATCATACACCCTGATCAAGTCAGATTTATTGCAGGGATGCAAGGATGGTTCAATATACATAATCAATAAATGTAACATAATATATTTACAAACTCAAGAACAAAAATGATATGATCACCTCAATAGATGCAGAAAAAGAACTAAAAAAAATTCAAACCCCATTCAAGATAAAAAAAAAAAAACTGCAGAAAATTGGAACACATGGTCATTATCTCAAGTTGATAAAGGTTATCTATGAAAAACCAACAGCCAACATCATACTAAATGGTCAAAAACTGAAAACCTTCACACTAAAATCAAGTTGAGGACTACGACCATCACCACTCCTGTTCAATACAGTTTTGGAAACATTAGCCACAATAATTAGACAAGAGAAAGAAATAAAAGCAATAGGAAAGGAAGAAGTTAAACTGTCATTATTTACTGATGATATCATACTCTACATAGAACCCCAAAAACTCAGCCGAAAGACTTCTAGTCTTAATTGACACATTCAGGAGAGTAGCTGGATACAAGGTCAACATTCAAAAATTAGTAGCCTTCTTGTACACAAATAGACTCACTGAGAGAGAAATTAGGGAAACAATTCCTTTCACAATACCACCAAAAAAAAAAAAATGAAGTATCTATAAATGAAGCAAAAGACCACTACACTGAAAACTACTCTGAGAAAAGAGATTGAAAAGGATATAAGAAATGGGGAAAATATCCCTTGCTCCTGGGTAAGCAGAGCAAACATAGTGAAAATCGCCATACTTCCAAAAATGCTATACAGATTCAATGCAATCCTGATCAAAATCCCAACAGTATATTTCACAGAACTATGGAAAACAATCCAAAATTCATTTGGGACCTAGAAGAGCAAAAGCCATTCCAGGCAACAAAGCCATGGCAAGGGGGTATGACCATCCCCAACGTGAAACTATACTATACTAAACTAAACTGTACTATACTAAACTAAACTATTCTAAAGCCTCTGTGATAAAAACAGCATGATACTGACAAAGAAAAAGACCCGAGGATCAGTGGAAAAGATGGGAAGATACAGTTAACAACCCCAGATGTACTCAGCTACCTCATCCTTGACACAGAAGCCAACTATCCTCAGTGGAGAAAAGACAGCCTCTTTAATAAATGGTGTTAGAAAAACTGGATTTCAACCTGTCAAAGATTAAAACTAGCCTCTTATTTTTCACCATGCAGTGTTAAAACTGAAGTGGATTATGTTAATATTAAAACAGAAACACTAAACTTGCTAGAAGATAAGATAGGTAGAATTTCAAAGACATTGGCATAGGAAAAGACTTTATGAACAAGTCCTCAGTAGCACGGGAACTAGCACAAAGAATCAAAAACTGGGATCTCATCTTATTAAAAAGCTTCTGCACTGCAAGAGAAACCATCAACAGAGCTAACAAACAACTTACAATATGGGAAAAATGTTTACTAACTGTTCCTCAGACAATGGTCTACTATCTAAAATATATAAAGAACTCAAAAAAAAATCAGACCCACAATATAAAGACTTGATTCAAAAATGGGCACCTGAAATGTGCAGACACTTGTCAGAAAAACAAGTAATAGCAGCAAATGAATATATGAAAAAATGTTCAACATCACTAGTTGTTTGAGAGATTCAGATGAAAACAACAATGAGATTCCACATCACCCCAGAAAGAATGGCTGCTATCAAGAAATCAACCAATAAAAAATGCTGGCGGGGTCGTGGGAAGAAAGGAACTTTTCTCCATTATTGGTGCAACCACTGTGGACATCAATATGGAAATGCCTCAAAAAATTAGGATAAGAAGTCCCATTTTAGCCAGCTATCCTTCTGTTGAGTGTCTTTCCAAAAGAATTAATAATCACACCACAGTGACATATGCAGACCTGTGTTTATAGTGGCACAGTTTGTAACAGCTAAAACTTGAAAAAGCCCAATTGCCCCTCAACTGGAGACTGGATAAGAAGATGTGCTTTTTTTCATAAAATGGAGTACTACTCAGGCATAAAGAATAAGAAACTAGAGTTATTTATAGCTAAATGAATGCATATTGAAGCCATACTCTAAAGTGAAATAAGGAGTACTCACATGTAATTACTGAATAGTTTCTCTGGTGTGAAATACTAATTGTGTTAATAAGGTTCAAACTGTATAACTGATAATGCTAATTAGTAGGAAAAGGACTAAAGGAGTAGGGGAAGTGGGAAGGGTAGGGAAAAGGAAAGAAAAGAAAAGAAAAGAAAAAGTATGAGAAAAGGAAAAAAATGGAAACAAAGTCCTTGTAAATAGGGAAGGGTAGAAGGCATGAAGGGAGGGCAGGGATATAGGGAAAAAGTAAGTATCAAGATACATCACGTAAAAGTACAAGGTCTCAATGATGAATGCAAAGGCACTATATACCTAAAAAGTACCAATGAACTTAATGAAAAATAAATAAATAAAAATAAAAATCCATGACGTATAAAATAAAAGTATCTTACATAGTGATAGATTTAGATATATTGGCTCTATTTCTTTTGTCCTTTCCTATCCTTGTTTTCATTCTTTCTATCTAGATTGTATTTATTAATAAAATAAACAGGTTTCTTGTCAATATTTTCTTTCTGGGAAAAATAAGGTAAGACAGTTTTACAAATACTGCATGTCCAAAGGTTTGGAGAACTACTTACAGAACAATGGGAAAATAATACCTCTGTTGGAGAAAAGAAATGAGATAAGGAAAGGGAAGAAGATAACAATGCAGGAAAAACATTTCAACTGTAATTTTACACTTGATATTGCTAAATTCTTTCTCCAACTTATCTCAGCCTCCAGTTCTATCATTTGCTAGTTATGAGTTTGTATGAATGACGTGCTGTAGGTCATGGGTTCAGATCAGACCTCATCACACTCACAAAAGTGGACAAGAACTAAAATTTGCAATTACCAAATCCTTGGTAAACTTAAATTTTAGCTCTAGAAGGGGAGAAAGTGGGGCATTTCACTGCATAAATCTCAAGATGTTCCAGAAATCCTGAAGACTTATCCTACGTACAAGAATTAAGACCAGTTAGCCAGGGAACAGAGGGAATGAGATTCACCTCCTCAAAGATTTCCAAAAGAATAATTATTTTTAAAAATCAGTTTTAAGCAAAACATTTATTGTTACATTTTAGACATGCACAAAAATACTCATCATAGGGAATTTGCACCTGTACATGACATATCCTGCCTCTTTTTTCATTAGAGCAAGTTTTCCTAAAACAGGGAAAGATGACATTTATGTACTTTTACTAGTTTAAGGCTGGTTCTAGGTGAGACTTATGAAACTCAGAAAAGCTTAGGATCTACTACTCAATAAATTTTTCCACTTTTGAAAATTTACATTACTGAGCTATCTGTACCAGAAAAATGAAAATAATAAAAGGAATTTACTCAAAATGACCTTGCAGAACATATGACATACTACACTTGCTTCATCAATATTGCAACTCCCTTTATGTATTATCCAGTATGCAGAGCATACCATTGCAACAGGAGTAATGTACGTAAAAAATTATGTTATATTTTAAAAGAAAGCAATCTATTCCAAATAGTCTGCACTGAAGCGAGGAATTTGAGAATACAAAAGAGAACAGAGTGTTCTTATTCATCCTTAACAGCATTCAGGTGATTTAATTTAATGGAAACTCTCACATCAAAGATATCTAAGTTTTATCAATATGTATTTCAGAGTTTAAACATTGCTGATTTATTCAATAATGAATCGATATTTATTGGGCATATATTTGGACAGGCATCATTTACTTGTATATATAGTATTAAGTAAGAGATAAATAACAAAAATCTATCCATATCAACTTACAATAATCAAATTATGTTGAGGTTCTTTTGACTAGGAAGTTATAATTCATTAAAAATGTATGTTATTAAATCATCTTATATTATTACTTTTAATATTATATAATTTGGGCATTTGTTAAACATAGCAAAATAAACATTCTCATGCCACAGTATATTGTCATTGGCTAAAACATACATTAATCCTGATATTTCACTAAGAAAAACAAGCTCACTACAAGCTTCTTGATTTAAATTCTGTACTTTAGTTTTCTCCTTAAAGGTGCTTAGGGATTTAAATAATCAAGTCTGGGCATTAGTCTAAATTTATTTAGCTCTTGTTTAAAATGCAACTGGGAAAAAGTTATAAATGATGCTTTTGAATTTATTGACTTCTACATATCTTGTGCATGAATCCATTCAACAGTTATTATTAAGGTAGAAAAACTACAGAAAGTGAGGCTTAAGCAAAAATCAAAACAAAACACCCAAAAATAAGAATCAGAATAACGAACAGGTGGGCTGGCACTTCCTTTAAACATTCAGCATGTCTTTTGATGGAATATTCCATACTCCACCCATGTGTCCTGATGGGACACCAACCCTAGAGGAGGCAAGAAACTAGAATTTAACACCCTTAAAGAACCTGTTAGACTGTGTAACACAATGTAAAACTTTATACATTTTCATTATCATGTCAAATAGATAAATAATTTAACAAATTGGTAAAAAAGAGTCATTAATTTTAATAAAAAGGACCTGAAATTGTATATTTCTCTTCTTACCATTAGGAAACAACAAAATAAACAAATAATATTGTAGACAAAAAAGAATTTAAGTGAAAGCAATTTTTTAAAAATTTCTGGAATGACATGTTAATGAATATTAACCCAAATTAGGGAATATAACTACTATTATAAGAGCTATAAAAATTTTATCATACATGATATATCATATAACCTGTAAAATTCCAACAAATGAAAAATACTATAAACAAAATACTTAAAATGAATATTAAAGATAATAGTTAATATAGACTACATCTAAAATACCTTACCAACAAAAGCATGAAACCTAGTGGGGAAAAAGTAGCACAGGGCAATAACACATAAGACCTACTAAAAAATTATGTAAATGTATGAAGAAATGTCAACATCATCAATATTCAAACACATTACAAATTTAAGATTTTCTGCACAGTGAGTGATAATCCTTCAGTTATTTTTTTATATTACTCAGCCATAAAGAATGAGAAAATAGATTCATTCATAGGAAAATGGATACATATTGAAGATATACTCCTTCAAAGTTATTTTTAATCCCCTTAATCATTAGTTCTTGGTTTTCAGAGAGGTCTAGTATTCCCTAAAGGAAATATTACAACTCCCAATTTCTCTAACAATTAGATGGGACAATGTGACACAGTTTTGACTAAGGTATGAGCAGAAGCCTTCTAAACAAATTCATAATGTTCTGTAAGTAGTACTCTGCAATGTTTCCTTAAAGAGGCAGCGTATTCCCCACACACCTCCCACTTCCCTTGTTTGCTTTTCTTCGTAGATTACCTCTGGGTTTCTCTGGACCACTGAAAGAGAAAAATCTACATTTGAGCCTCTGTGAGTAGGGGTATAAATATCTGAGTGTGTAAGCAAGGGTGAAACAACTACGCTGAGCATGGTCAACTATTTTACTTGTCATTATTCCCTAAGCAAATAATTATTTATGTAGCATTACAGCATATTACATAATAAAAGCAATCTAGAAGTGATTTATAGTATATAAGAGGATGTGCATAAGCTATGTACAAATACTACACCATTTCATAAAGGGACTTGAACATCTGTAGATTTTTATATCCATGAAGGTCCTGGAAATAATCTATAAATATGAAAGATCTTATTTATTCCACAGTTTGTGAGAATCTCTGCTAAATGCAGCTCAACTTCAACTGATGCTTAGTGAAAACGTTTTGTTTAATTTTTAAGAATATCCTAAAAGTCACTGCAGTTATTATTATGGAAAGTGAGATGAGTGCACTCACTTTATGGGTGAGAAAAGAATAACCAGTACAGTTGTTGGGTTGTGCAATGTACAACATATATTGACTTTGGATAGACATAAAAATGTATGCAAAACTTTAGTAAATATTTTAAAATATTAATCAACAGCCTAGGAGATCATAATTCCACTGGAAGTCTATTGTGATGAAAATTATGATGACTAAGAGCAATATTCAAAATATTGTGTTCAAAGTTTCATCACATAAAATTTTAAAAATGTGAAAATATCATCTGAAAGATTATTAAAATGGTACATAGCTATAATAGGCAAATATAATTACAAAATTTTTGAAAAGTATGGGTTTTTAAAACCTTTTATATACCGCAGACTCTAAAGATGCTTTTAAGATTGAAAAAAGTATGCAAGCAGATATTCATATATAAAAGATTTGAGAAAAAGACAAAATTATTAAAGTGTTTATCTCCAGTTGGTAGATGTATGACTTGTGTCTAGATGACACCCACCCCCCTGAAGCCTCATGCAGTCCTAGGTGAGGCTTTTTCAGAAGTGGCTGGGTCTAGTATGTGTGACTCTGAGATCGCTTCATGGTGCAATGCTAGGACTAAGAGCTCTCGGATTACGGGTGTTGAGTGTTACCCGCCTGGATAAACTATAAAGGATACAAGAGAGCAGTGGTCAACCCGTGTTGCTTTGGTTCCTTCTGCCCCCATGAACTGTTTCTCCTCAACAATGCCTGTCTGCCATGCCTCCCTACCATGGAGCCAGCCAATCATGTACTGAACCCTCTACAAACTGTGAGCTGAATAAACCTCTCCTCCTTTAACTTTGGGCACCAGGTATTTTGTCTCAACAAGGAGAAAAAATCTATGGCAGTAGATTATAAAATCCATTGCTTCTTCTCTGCTAATTCTTTGTATTATTTTTATTTACAACTAGCACACACTACTTTGAAAGTCAATCAAAATAATTATTTAAAGTCTTGGTCCAGTTGAATCCAAATAGAAAAACTGTTACAATTTTTCATCTTCAATTTTCTAGTTTATCGCTAACTTTCTAACTTAGTCAATTGTCATAGAATCATCAATATGTTGATCTATAAAATGCTATAGGAAATATATCTTACAAGTAAGCTTATCCTAAGTAAATATATATCATTAAAGTTTTTCCAGATAATTACAATGATACAATTTAGTAGCCTACTTTAATGTATTTACTGTGATCACATATATTTTAAGAAAAATACTATTTCTCTTTTCTGATGTAGAATTAAGAAGAGAAAAATTCTTAAAAATTTATTGTACTTTAAGATTCATCTAAGGGCTGGGGATTTAGCTCAGTGGTTCTGCGGCCTGTCTCGCACACACAAGGTCCCAAGTTCGAAAAAGAAAAAAAAACACCCTACAAGATATTCACCTAAGACAGTGTAAATTAAAAATAATTTCATATCTAAAGAAAATGATAACATATTTGTGTGCATAGATACAGTGTTTTGGAATAAAATATTTAAAATTATACTGGTTAGGTATAAATTTGTAGTTATCAATCCAATGTTAGAGAAAATTTTGCAGCCCCCAAAGGAACAGCTATGGAATATACATTTATACTATTTTTTTCTTTTCTTTTTTTTTTTTGCACATAAAGGGTTATTTTAAATGTTTTAAGGATGAGATAGAGGTACATCATAATTATAAAAATTACAGAATTAACAGATTTATATTGTGTATACTTCTAAATGCAAAGAACAGGAAACCGTTCACACATTGTATAAAATAAAATTGAAAATGAATTCAAGCTCGAAACATGAAGTCATTTGCCTTGTTTAAAAATGTGAACACAAAGACCTCTGAACTATACACATCCATCCAAATAGCACTAATGACAGAAAATACGAAGAGGGCAGCATTTCCAAGGAACACAGACATTTCCACCATAATCAATTTGTTATAATAACTGTTCCTTTTTTTGTCTTTGGAGAACTTTCATTTTTAAGACAATCATCTTGAGTGTTTTTAGGCACTACAATTTGTGACAATCAGAACAGTCTTCTAATGAGTCTACAGTGTTCAGAAGTTCAAGCCCAATGCACTTCAGGATTTGGCACATAAAACAAAAATAGAAATGAAATCTGGTTTAGAAGTAACTGTGATTTTTAAATAATGCACAATCCCTTCAAATGCTGCATGACATATACAATGGGAAAATCACCTTCTGTTGGCTCTACATTTGCTTCACCAGTGCATTTTTATCTACAATCACTGTAACAGCACAGGAAACAAAAATATACAGGAAACTGAAAACAAATAAAAAGAAAACAAAAACAAAAAAACCTAAATATCTTTAACATGAAATTTTAGTTAGTTACACTGAACATTCTACTTAGAATAGTGTATGCAAACAGGATGGTCTGCTTTTGAGGTTCTCTCTGAAGGTTTTACGTGGCAGCCTGACATCACACGCACACGCACACACAATACAATACTAGAGCAGGTAAATGAAAGGCCAATAAATTTTATACATAGATTCATGTCTTGTGTTGTCACAAGTCCCGTGATAATTTTGGAAATTAATATTGAATTCCTAAAACAAGGAACCAACAATCAGATACCAGAAAAATGCAAGCAGTGCATGCATGTCTGAAACATGAGCCTAAAATGAAGCCCAAGACACACGGGCTCTGGAGCAGAATTAGTCACAGCATTAAATGAGGTGTAAGTCACCAGAAGAATAAAGCATGGGAAAAAATATGGAAAAACAAAAGTAACAAAAAATCCTTCCCCTTCCCTCAGCCCAAAAGGCAATAAAGGAAAAAAATGATTAAAATCATCACCGTGTTGCATTCCTCTAGACTGCGAGATGATAGGTATATTAAAGTTGCTGAAGTTGCTTGCAGAAAAACCACAATGCAAGTAATGCCAGAAAGGTTTCCATTGACCCAACTCTTGGGGATACTTTGAAAGGAACTTTATTTCAGCCTGACGTCACTGTGCCACATTCTACACAACCTTCTGTGAGTGCTGAACACACTCATCATCTCATGCCACATGTCAGTACGGGCTCTGGGAGCCAGGCTCAGCTCTGAGATTGACCTGCAGGGAAACAGGCAGCACATCTGCAGGATGACACCTGTTCACACACATAAGAAGCATCTATGATGGGGACATCACCCTGCTTTGACAAGTTCGCCCCTTGGTGAAGCTGCCCATGGTGAAGCCCTGGGTACAGGACAAATGCAGCTGGTGACAGAGTCGATGTACTATGTTCATACGGTGAGCAGTCATTACCATCCAAAAGCACAAGGCACAAGCCTTCAGGAAGGCAAAAATGGGCATCAAGCAAAGCATACACCATGAGGCCCTAAACTGGAATGACTGCGAACATAAAGAACCGCCACCAAAGACATAACAAGGACCTCAGATCTGAGCCTCTAGTGTTGAGTAAGACAGCAAACCTGTGCAAGGCTTTGCCCAAACCACAGGTCAGGTTTCTCATCTCCACAAGACTGGCTTCACACATGCCACCTTTTTCCTGTCAAACCAACTCGTGGTTCTATTTCAGATTTGAACAACCTTACAGGAATAACCCATGAAAAGATTCTGTGCTGAAGGGCTGCTATTATACCGGCAAGCCAAGATGGATGACTTCTACGGCAACATATCATTGACATGCCAACTCCAGGGGCCACTGGAAGAAATGAACCCCCATTAACAGAATACCTGGGGCAAGAACATACACCTGTACCACCACAACAGATCAAGCTGTTGTATGTCCAGAACTTTTGTGTGGGGCAAAGCTGGGCGGAAGGGATAGGGAAGGAGGAAAGAGGCCTTCACTAGTAATAACAGAAAAACAAAACAAAACAAAAATTATCAGTTCCAGAAAACATATTGGAAGGCAACAATACCATTCTTAAATTTAAGTACAAATTTTAAATGTTAAGTACAAAAGCACTGTTCTTCCAGGAACTCACCATATACACACCATATACTATTTTCAAATAAGGATGAGTTAAAAATATATTATTTTTCCTTTATGAGAAGGAAAGCTTTAGACTTACACCTTGAACAATATATCATTTTATTTTCCAATGTTTAGAAAATAAATCTGGAGAATCATACAAGTTTTATGTATGCCTTTAAAATTATATATAATACCCTGTTCTTAAAAATTCATATAATATATATGTTTCAGCAGATGCAAATTCTTGTGAGACATAAATTTAAATCTTCCATTTCAAAATGAAATAAAATTACATGCATAATTTAAATATCTGTTAGGTTCACCTATCAGATCAACAAGAATTTACTGAATACCTTATATGTACTCTGTCAAATGCTAGCTATTACGGATACAAAGTAGAAGCCATGACTTTCCTAAAACGTTGGGACATTATTTCATTGCATATTGTGGTAAATAAAATAAATCACCCACACTTACACTATGATAAGCCATACTGACTGAAAAACTGACAGACTTACTCGAGAGAAGAGACTCACAGATTTCAAACAATTACATACTGGTTCAAAATAATTTATAGCCAAGTAGTAATATGAATAATAGATATTGTTAGTTAAGTAAAAGAAGAAATTAGCTTACAAAGGGAGAAAGTCTCATCAAGAGCATTTGGACTTAGGTAAAGATACTAGCAAGAGTATGGCAGAGTGAAAAATGGCTATTACAACTGGAGAAAAACAGAAGAGAAACAGCCTAAAGATGGGGTGACCAGGACATGTGGAAAGCAAAGAAGGTGAATTTGGGTACTTAGTAATTTAGAAGAGCAGAAGAAAGAGTAAGACTAACAAAAGTCACATATATTATCTTATTATCATATCCTAGTCAGACCTACACTAATAATTTGAGCTATAATATTGTATTAAAGCCACTGGGGAATATGCAAATATGTACAAGAAATAGAAGCCTCACTTAATTTAGGGACGATAATAGGATGGAAAATGAATAGACAATCTGGTTCAAGAAAAGAAACATGACTGACAAAAAGAACTGGGCCCATAGCGAAATATTTATCAAATGCAAAAGAACAAAGAAAGAAAAGCCACATTAAAATTTGATAGTAGCCCTAGCAAAGGAAAAAAAAAAAACGAGGTTAGAAAATTATTAGTTTCCTGAGACCAAGCAAAATTATTAACTGTGATAGTTATAAACTGTTTCCCTAAATTAAAAAAAAATAAAATTGCAAGCCATTCTTCTTGAATGTAAATTGGATTCTTTCTAACAAACAAAATATGGCAAAAGTAGTGGAATGTCATTTTTGTGTTGAGGATACATAAGACTGTAACATGTATGTTATTATTCCTTCTTGGCTTTAATAAAGCAAGTTACCACATTAGGGCGGTCTATTTGTCGAGGGCTGAAGGCAGGCCCCTTCCAGCGGTTACCCAGGAACTGAGCCCATCAAGTGTTCAGATGAAACCTTGGCCCTGGATGACATCTGAATTTTAACCTTTTGAAATCCTGTGGGAAAGAAATTCTGACCCACAGTCTGAGATTCAAAAATGAAGAAAAATGTATGTTTATTTAATCCTAATCTCAAAACTTGAATTGTTCCATTGCTTTTTCGAGGTGATCTCTGTAATTTTCACCAACTACTAAAATTATATCCTGTGTAATTTTCACCACGGACACCTCTCTGACACTGGCCCACATGGCGTACGACATCCATAGGAAAAGAACACATTTCATAGTCCTCACTGTGGTGTTAGCCAAAGGTAAAGTAAGGGCTGGTCATTGTCATCATTTGTTGTTTTGATAACTTTCATCTTTAAGGGTTTCCAAGAACTTCCATCTTCCTAGAGGCATATGACTAGAACTGCTTTCAATTCAGTTAAATTGCTTTCTGATCCACTCAATTCCAAAGATGCCTTTATGATGAGGTGGGAAAGAAAAGATGGGCGAAAATCTCTGATGCTTTCAAAAATAAGACTAGAGCAGCCCCTAGATAAAATTCTCCTACCTAGAATACTTATGCATCAGTCACAAACATAAAAATATAGATAACAGACTTACAGTGCAACCAACTCATAGGAAATAAACATTTTATATGAATAAAAATATTCAGATCTCCAAGGATCGGAAAGTATTTTTCATAAGCTAGCAAAATGTTCTAACCAAATATGATAATAAAAATTATTTTCAGTGCTGGGTATTAAATCCAAGACCTTGTGCACACCAGGTAAGCACCACACCACTTGCCAGACTGCCTTGAAATTAAGGTTTGTGAGCCATTATATGTCAAGTTTATAAGTGCTATACATATTTATTAATGCATTTGATTCCTAAGATGCATATAAAAAATTCTACTATCTGAATTTTATACATGAAAAAAGAGACAAAGGGATGTTAACACTGTCTAGGTTTCCAAAGGAGCAAATGTAGGTTACAAACATGGGCAGTTTTATTTCAGAGTCCTTGTTTTCAATCAATAGTAATAAGTATTGATTAGCTCTCCCACAGGTACAGCTATTCACAAGTTAGTTTACAGTACTTAAATATTGAGTGCCTGAAGCTTTAAGTATTGTTTCAAGTATAATCATCTCCCTTACAGTTGTTGAAACATAATTATGACAAATAGAACATCTTAGAAGTTCTAAAACTAAAGATTATTTTCTTTTTGTGTAAGTCACCTATTTAAATGAAATTCAATGAAATATTCATAGTCTCTTTTTTTCTATCAAACTCCTTCAACTTACTAGCAATGACTCTTTCCAGAGTTATTTTTCCAAATACCAAACCCACCCCTTTCTCGTTGCTTAAATTCTACTCAGGACTGCTGCATCAGCATTTTTCCAATGATTCTACTTACAGCTTTCCTCCCTATTTTTCATTCTTTAATAACAGAGTGGTTTTCTTAAAGCAAAATCAGATCATGTTCAAAATTCTCCAAGGCATTTAAAAGTAATTTGCACAAAGAAAAATTACACTATGACCTACAGTTTCTTGCAAGCATTATCTCTTTCCCCTGCTGTCTTCAAAACCTATGATTCTCCACTTGAAAACTGCTGCAGTCATAATGGCCTTGATTTTGTTCTTTGACTACATTTAATGTGCTCTCAGGGCCTTTGCACATGCTATTACCTCTTACTGGCTGCTCTATTCTTAGAGCTTCACACGTCTATCTCCTTTACATATTTAATCTTGGCCTAAATGACACCCTGAGAGTATCTTATCATCTCTGTGATTAATTTTCTTTCCAGAATTTGATTCACTCTATCGGCCCTACTAGATTCCTGAGTAAGAAACTTTATCTAATTTACTATTGTATTCCTCCAGCCTAGAATGTCTGATTTTCAGGAGATGTTTGATTTGTTATTTTTGGAAGAGTCAATCAATGAGTGATTTAGTAACTATGCTAGAGGGCTGAAGATCAGAAAGTAAGTATGACACAATGTGTTTGGACTCTATTTTAAGTTCTTCTTTGCAAGAAAGTGAAATGTGACTAGAAAAACAAAACACAGAAGTCAAACAGGTGGAGAGTATGGGGAAAGTCTTCAGGAAGAAAGACTGTGAAAAATAAGGCCCAGAGTTCAGAGGGAGCTGAACTTGTCAGAGGCACTGGAAAAGGAGTAGCTTGACTGTTCTAGAGAGGGAACAGAGAGACCACAGGTGATGCTGCAGGTAAAGAGTCACTAGGGATCTAAGACTGCAGATGGAGCTCTTATTAGGATTTCACCATAAGGAAAGATAGATCTAAAGTTTTAAAGGGAAGAACTATGATTTGAAATATAGCAATGATACATCCCATTAAAGGTCAAAGCTGGAAACCTTAGGTGATGAAGCTACAACCAAGACATATGTTAGCAAAATGCAGAAACATAGCTCTTTGAGCTGATGTTGTCCATAAAAGGCAAGATGGGTTAGTGGTAAATGACAGCTTCCTAGGAACCTGCATAACTGTGAGTCCACAAAGTATAATATATCATTAGGATGAATGATGCCACACTTGTCAGAAAGATACTGGTGGGTCAAATGACATTCCTTCTTTACGCATCTCTATATTTTTTCTATAATTTATTTTCACAAAGCTGAGACAATTTTTGCTAGTAAGACTATTCCTTTTACGAATTACTACTGATTTGTATGTCTTGCCCTTTAGAAAAACTTCAATATTATTTTTTCATTTTTCAGGTACAAGCTAAACTGGATCAAGATAGCACTTCAAAATGATTCTCTCAGACCATGAGCAAAAGTTTGCAGAAATCATGTTTTATTCTTGGATATGTCTGAATAGTTTATATTTTGTACTTCAAACTTTCTTTGCAGAATACCATATTTCTCTGAGATAGATGTCTTACCACATAGATATTTAATGTTTGGCTATTCTTAATTGTGTTTAGTGATTCTCTAAAAGGTACTCATGGAAATTCTACCATACAGAAGGTGCTGCTGTAGTCATAAATATATAAAACAGGGATATTATTATTTCAAAATAAAATAAGAACTAAGATTTTTGGAATGTATAACAATTGATATATATTATTGACATTTTTAAAGTGTGTATAATCCAAAACTCAACTCAAAATAGATAAGAGAGATAATGTAAGACCTGAAACTATGAAAATAGTAGAAAAACCACAAGACAAACATTTCAAGATATTAATATAGAGAATTACTTCTATATAAGTCCCCCAAATTTCAGGCAACAAAAGGAAAAAATACACAAATGAGATTATACTGAACTAAGAAACTTCTGCAGAATACAGGAAACAACAGAGAAAACAAACAATCTACAGAATGAGAAAATGTTTGTAAAATATCCAACAAAGGATCGATATTCAAAATATACAAGATTCTCAAATTACTCAACAGCAACATATCAACAAATAATTTAACAATTAAAATGGACAAATAATTTGAATAGGCATTTCTCAAGAGAAGATATGCAAATGTCCAATAAGTACATGAAGAACATCAATATAATTATCAGGATAATGAAAATCAAAATACCAGTAACATAGTCACCACCGTTTATAATGACTTTTAATCAAACAGACAAAAACAAACATGGCAAAAGATGTAGAGAAAGTGGAGCTCTTTTATACTGTTAGTGAGAATGTAAATTAGTACAGTCAGTATGGAAAACAGTACAGATTCCTCAAAAAACCGAAACCTTTACTGCTATATGATCCATTTATCACACTGCTGGACAAGTACACAAAGAAAATGAAATCAGTACACCAAAGAAATCCTGCACTCTCATGTTTGTTGCAATATTTTTCACACTAGCCAAAAAAAGGAAATCAAACTGGTGTTCATTAATAGATGAAAGAATAAAGGAAATGTTGTCTATACACTCAATGGGCTATTATCTAGCCATAATAAAAGGTGAGATTCTGTAATTTTCAGCAACACGGATGAAACTGCAGTCATTATGTTAAGTAAAACAAACCAAGCACAGAGGTAGGAAAAAGACCATATAATCCCACTCATGCAGAAACTAAAACTTTTGGTTTCACAGAAGTATAGAACAAAATAACTGTCCCTAGAGCTTAAGAAGGGAAAGGTGGATGATAATAAGATTGGACAATATGTATCAAAATACAGTTAAATAAAAGGAGTACGTCTTAGTGTTTAATGTGAAAGTAGGTTGGCTACAGTTCACAAATATATATTACATATTTTATAATGAACTAGAAGAGAGGAGTTTGAAGGTTTCCAACACAAAAATAATTGTTTAAGAAGAGATGCTAACCCGATTTCATCATCATATATTGAATTATCACCCTATATCCCACAAATACACAATTCTTACAAGTCAAAAATGTGTACATAAACATATTTGCCTATCTTTTTTTTTTTTTTTTTTTTT
>NW_022900917.1:48093642-48115964 GCF_012274545.1 Fukomys damarensis
TTTTTTTTTTTTTGGTACCAGGGATCGAACTTGGAACCTTGCACTTGCAGTATCTTTTAAAGTATATTAATCAAATAATCTGATCATTATCTTCATTTTCAACTGCATAAACAAGGTTTATTAACACACTATGTGTGTATATATGTTAGGGAGTAGAAGCTTACCTATATCTGCATGCATTTGAAGGCCAGAAGCACCATCTTATGCTTCTTTGTATTATCAGCACTTTAAAAAGTGTTTGGCAAGTACCTGACTGTCACTAAATATTTCAACTGAAGTGGCATCAGATAAAACTTCTGTCTGTCTCTTAGATTTTACCATTTGCAATTTATTTAAATATCAATAAAATGTAATTGATTTCATATTTATGCTGCCAAGGCAAGTTATTGATATGCAATACATAAAAAAAATCCTTTCTTTTCATCTTGCAGCTTTATCTTGTGTTTATCTCATCTATACCTTTGAGTCCCTTATGACCTGCTTTTGAAAAGCAAGAATCTTCTTGTTTGTATGTGGATAATTTATTCATATTTTGTTTCACCCACCCATTTTACTGGCATTGAAATATGGCACAATCCAAGGTATACTGTTGTTACTATTAAAGCTATGTAAAAGTAGAGCACAAGTATGTTTTGCATTAATAAATGTCCCTGTTAATGCAAAATATTTTTGCATTATCAAAATGAGCAATGCACAAATGCAAATGTCATTCTTCAAAGATTCACTAGAATATAGTCATTCTTGTGACTCATATACTGATCTAGCAGATCTGCAAATTTTTACCATAACAGATATGAAAATTAATTAATTCACACTTAAAAATCCAGAAAATGTCTGTAATTTTTCTTCCTTCATGCCCATAAATGATTGAAAAACAAACCAAGTAGAAGATATATTTACAAGGATAATACCACTGGGTTATTAAAAAGGAGTTAACCAAAATAATTTAATATTAATAAATATTAATATTTACTATTTCTTTTCAAAAAGAGCTTTACAAAATAATAAAGTATGAAAATCACTCGAGATACATGTACCAATTCATTTATTTTATGTAAATGGCACCTAAGCAGGAAAATAGTCAATTACATTAAGTAATCTAAACTTGTAAAAGATATTTTTGTACAATTAACTATACCATAAGTCTTGCTTTAATTTGAGAGCCCATGGCAGCATCCTTAGAAATATTTGTGTTACTTTTTCTTCATCTACGTACAAGACAAGTGTTTATAATCCAGAAAACATAAAGGCAGTTTTACTACAATTGTTAAAAATTTCACTGGCTTATAATATAGTCTTGTGAGAATATTTAAATACAGTTGTTGAGCCTGTGTACTGTTTATGCCACAGGTTTACTGATTCTCTGTATCAATGCTGAACAACCTCCCTGCCACAGCCCTAATATAGATAAGGATCTACTATGAATCCCTTGCCATTCTCTCCACCCATAACTTTCAGTCACCTAGATGCTATCAGTGGCTGTGGAATAACCTACCAATGCTATGACTACATGGATGGCCTCCTGACCAACTCCGTTGTTCTTCTCCATACTTGAACCTCTTCTGCTGAAGCCCTGATGACTGTTCCATCTTCAAGCAAGGAGTACACCGGTACTCCAATGCATGCTCCTTGTTCGTGCCTTCTCCACACATCTGCAGTAAATATATATTAGAAATGTCCTTCTTGCACTGGAGCCAAATCTATGACTTCTGCTTCAAGACCCATCCTTCTGTAACTGTTTTGTAGCCTTGTCTTATCCCTAGCTCTCTCTTTCCTATGTTATCCACAGCCTCCTCTATTAGGCTTTTTCTCTTAGCTTTTCATCATATTAGGAAATCTTATCTAACTACCAAACAAGCATCATTTCCTCCTTCCTCCAAACATGGCAACAGACATTTCAAAACTTACTTTCTCCTCTCATCCCTTCCCTGACATTCTATTTGTTTGTTTGTTTTTGGTACTGGGAATTGAATTCGGGACTTTGCACTTGTGAGGCAGGTGGTGGAATTACTGAGCTAAATCCCTAGCCCCATTCCCTGGCATTCTGTAACTCACTGAAACCTGACTCCTTTTTTCTATGTCTTTCAGGTAAATAAACAGTAACAGAGGTGATTATACACCAGGCCTCTTCCAGGCACTGGGAATACAGCAACTGATCACATAAACACACTTCCCATACATCAAGAATCTTACCAGAATCCTCTTTGAGAGATCACTTTAAAGCCATTCACACTTCCTTCAAGATGTATTATTTTTGCACAACTGTCCACTTTGT
This sequence comes from Fukomys damarensis, assembly GCF_012274545.1. Classification (NCBI taxonomy): domain Eukaryota; kingdom Metazoa; phylum Chordata; class Mammalia; order Rodentia; family Bathyergidae; genus Fukomys; species Fukomys damarensis. The sequence goes on from NW_022900917.1 coordinate 48,095,918, forward strand.
ATAATTTTGTACAATGATCATTAACACAAATTAATTTCAAAGTAAACACATATTGTATGCCTTAAATTTATCTTCAGAAAGAGTTTTCATATCTCCAAGTAGTGGAAACCAAAATAAATTTATGTAGCTTTACTATGTATAAATTGGGACTATTGTTTCTTACATTTAACTGTACAAGCCACTCCAACCTTCAAGATTAGAAATCACTGAGAAATGAAAATAACAACAATCATAAAACAGCACAGTTGCTAACAGTGAGCATGGTTCACTTTATTTCTCCAAGACTCCTTATATAAAATTTAAACACTTGAAATAATTTCCGTGTTGAGCCTTGTATTTGTTTGAATTGTCATCATTCTCATTTGGGACACTTTAAATTAATATCATGTCCTTTTAGGTATGTCATTTTTTTGATATGAAAGACTCAATGGTTCCCATTAAATGTGTCTGTGCCCTGATGAGGTAGCTGAGTACAGGTAATTAACAACATGAAATAGGAAGAAAAGGGCTAAAGATGTAGAGAAAGTGGGAAGGGTAGGGGAAAGGGAATAAGGGAAAAGAAAAAAAATATGAGAAAATGAAAAAGTGGAAATAAAGTCTTTGTAAATGGGGAGGAGATGAGGGGGTGAAGGGAGGGCAGGGACAAGGGGAAAAATGAGAACCAAGACCTGTCATGTAAAGGTACAAGATCCCAATAATGAATGTAACTGTACTGTATACCTAGAATGTACCAATAATTTCAATAAAACAAAAAAAAAAGTGTGCCCTGAAAGGGCAAAATCCCTGCACAAAACCATGAAAGCTCTGGTTTCAAATTTTGCTTGGTTATTTTGTGGCTTGGATTTTCCCTCATGTTTACTTATTTCCACATTTGTGGAGAGTGATCTATAAATACGGAATTCCATCTGAATTCATATCCATCCTAACAAATAGAGGATATATAATCTTGATCATTTAACTTTGTGACTGTTATTCTGTACCCCCTCCCCAATGTTTAAGTTATGTGTTTCTCATATCCAAGGTCCTTTTTCTTCTTTCTCTATTTTCCTGGAGCCTTTCTTCCTGCCTTTCACAGTAGCAACCAGACCACTTGCCCAACAGTGATGCAGACAACACTGGCTGACTGGAGAGCAACAACAGAAATGTAAACCAGCAATATAGATGTCTATTGTACACTGTAGGTAATTGAGATTTAGACTTATATAAAATTTATCATCTGGTTCACAAGGACTGAAGAGCAGGGAATGGGATCTAGTGAACAGAGAACTGACTGGGAGCCAGCAGAACCAGATTCCATTGTGACTTCCATCATAGCTCTGCTCTGTGACTCCCAGCAATTCCAGGAATCACTGTATTTCAATTGTCTTCTCTATAAATTGGATTTACTACTTATCACCTACAACTCTCCATGGAATTTGAAAGATCTAAGTGAGTTATAAGTTGTTGGGTGGCTTCTGTTCCTTAAGAAAAAGAACTGCATAGTTCAAAATAGAAACGCTATAATTTAAACCAAAATAAGTAAGTCTTATATCTTCACAATTTTGTTCTGCCAAACAACAAAGGGAATTTTAGAATCTTTGTGTTATTTTGTTTCTTATTTTCAGTCATAAACAATGAAAGGCACAGAGATGCAAAATTTATTTTCTATCCAATTAAGCATCAGTATGGTGGCAATAATCATTGTCTATATATCAATGAAGCCAATGGCATCCCTATTAAAGACTAAAAGCCTAAAAGTCCTGAAAGATTGTACTGATTACAGTCCTTCCTTTTAACACAATTCAACTATATTAGCCCCAAATAGGGCCCAAAATCCAAATAACCAAAATAATATCTAATTGTACAGGTAAAGACAGTTTTAAATTTCACAATCACTTGTCATGTTAAGTCATTATATTCTGGTGCCTTGGAAACAAAGTCACATTAAGAAATTTCTCTGAAATAATAAGTGAGAGACATTTTTAATGGTGCTCAACTTAAATCGCAAAGATAAATAAATAAAAGACTTCTTCGGTAGTAAAATGTAAGCCAATTTAGCTTAGTTTTCTGTGGAATAGAAATGAGCAGATGCTTAGATGATAGAAATTTGACACATATCAAATTTATTTGGTATATACCTGGACACAAAATTTTTTAGGCTAATTAAGTGAAATGAAAATAGTGTGATAAACATGTTAGTATCTTAACCTAAGGTTTTTTAGAAAATATGCTACCCTTCAGATAAAGGGAATATTTGACAATTTCCTTAAATTCATTTACATCTAGTGTAAGTTACCTCTGTAAGAAAAACCTAAGATTGTCACTGAATAATTGTTTTCAAGAATATAATACACTGGCTGTGGGTTTAGCTCAGTGATTGTGGTGCCTGCCTCACAAGTGCAAGGACCCGAGCTCAATCCCTGGTACCAGAAAAACAAATGAATATAATACACTAAGGAGAATAAAGTAGCAGGCCATGGCTAAGCCATGTAAAAACTAAGCTTTCAAAGGTGGCTCCTATAAGACTTATTCTTCAAATTAGAAAAGGAAAATAATCAAAGGAGTGGAGCATTTGAAAAATAAACAATCATCTTTGAGAGTTGTAAAGATGAAAATAAAAACAACTGAGTGGTTTTTTATTATTAATATTAATCCTTATCTTTTTCCCTTCCCCTACCCTACCTTCAATCACTTTTCCCCTAATAAAACACCAGATATATCATGTACAGGTACAAATTCCCTATGATGAATGTTATCATTATGTATATCTAAAAAGTACCAATAAATTTAATCAATTAAGAAAAACATTAGTCCTTAAACTGAAGGGTTATTAAAGTTATAAACACTAATTTCTGCACAGTGTGCTAGTAAAATGACGTGGTAGTATATTTTAAAAATCTACTCTTTCTCAATTAGAGCATCTCATAAAATAATACATTTGGAGACTTCAGTTTCATTGTATGTGTAATTTTAATAAATGTTAAACATTTTTCTACTATGAAATTAATCAGCTTCTTTGAAAGGATAACTGAACTTCAAAAATATGTATGCAAAGAAATCATTCTTAATGTGTTTATTTCACTGGTATATTTTTAAAAATCTTCGAAATATTAGCACATATAGTGTTATGTTTGCATCCAGATGCCCCCTCTCAAAGCATCATGCACTCATAAGTGAGGCTTTTGGAAGGTCAACGGATCAGGGGGTAAGAGTCTGTGGGTGAATGTGAAGTCGGGAGGTAAAGCCTGGTTGGATGTGGGTCGCTGGAGCCTGGCCTAGAAGGGTCTATCTCCCTCCCTCCTCCCTTGATTCTTCTCTCTGCTTCCTTCTATTGTACCATAAGCTCCTTTTCTTCTGCAATGCCCCTCTGCCATGCTGTTCTGCCTTGGAACCAGCCCACCATGAACAGAAACCTATACAAGCTGTAATCCAAAATAAGAAATGTTTCATCCTTTAATCTGTGGGCATTGGGTATTTATAGTCATATATATTTATACACACATTATATATCAAATACTATATACATATATGTCATCATATGTATGTACATATGTGATAAGTCACCAAGAACAAGTGTATCTTTTCCATGATCTCAAAGTTGGTTTCACATCCAAAGATCATTTAACATAATAAGTTATTTAAATACCAAAGGGGAAAACTGTATGATTTTCTTAGTAAATGAAGAAAAAGTACTTCACAAGATGTAAAAACATGCATATAAAAAAATCAGCAAATTAGGAGTAGAAGGAAAACTTTTCATCTTAATAAAGGATATATGTGCAAAGCATTAACATGATATTTAATAGTGAAAATCAATATATTTTCTCTTGAGATTGAGAAAAAGACCAGCATGTCCACTCTCACAACTAATGACCAACATAACAAGGAAGAAAAGAAATAAATGAAAGGCAATTTACAATGAAAATAGCAATGATATATTAATTTGTATATGCCATGGTATATACATAGAAAATCCTAATTAATCTATTAAAAAGCTACTAAAAACAGTTTAACAATATCTCAAGATATGAGATCAATAGGCAAACATGAGTTTTAATATATTATCAATGAACAACTTGAAAATGAATGAAAAGTTTTACTAACAACACCAAACACAATGAAACATATGCTATTTAGGAATTAAAGTAACAAAAGATATGCAATGGTTGCTGGCTGAAATTTACAGAACATTGCTGAAAAACAATTTAACAAATCCTATCTAAGTAGAGGTACTTTTTTTCATGAATTTGATATTACTTAAAAGTTAATTCTTCCAAAATTAGGCACAAATTCAATGTAGTCAAATTAAAAGTCCTAACAGTATTTACTGAAGAATTTGGTGAGTTAATGCTACTATTTGTATAGAAAGGGAAAATGTTTAGAGTAATTTTTAAAATGAATGATAAAATCACAGTAGCTGATACCTAAGACTTAACAAGAGCAACATACTTATTAAAGAAAACATGAATGACATAAGGATAGACGTGCTGATCCTGAGAGAATTTTGAATTCAAAATACATCAATAGTAATATATTATAAATTCATTTTCAATAAAGATGCCACGGAAAGTTAACTGGGTTGAGACTGCCTTTTCAATAAATGGAAGTAGAATATTGTAGCTGAATACATGTATGGAAAACAAAAATAAAATAGTCCTTTCTCCACATCATGCATAAAAAATAATACAAAACTGATCATCAACCTAAGTACCCTAAATAAACTGTTACAATTTTAGAACAAAACTTGGAAGAAAATCTTTATGAACTTCAGCACCAACCATGTAATATTTAATTGTATTTCACACTGCTCTTACAAGAAATAGTGTACACTACCCAACAATGCTTAATTTAGACTTTCTATGAACTATAGAGCTCTTACTGAAACAGGTCCTGTACTGTGATCATTTCTTCACCCATCGTTTCTTCGTTTACACCACCACCCTACATCCTGCACGCTGTCCATGTGGAGATGATGCAGTACTGAGCATAACATCAATCTTTCTTACGTCCCACTTATACAATTTAGTTCTAGTGTTTCTGAGAAAGATATTTAGGCCACTTTTATTTAAATCTAATATGTAGCTTTTTTTTCAGCTTTAATAATATGTAGCTTTTAAAAAGGACAATACACATGAATTATAATGATGAAAATGAAAGATAATTACCAAAAAATAGTTGCTTTTCTGTTCATTTTGACAAGCAGATGAGACATTTTGACAGCTAATGAATGTAGGCTTGTTTTTCTTTTTTTTTTTTTTTTTTTTTTTTTTTTTTTTTTTTTTTTTTTTTTTAGACCTACAAATTTTAATGGCTTCCTGGACTCCTGTTCAATGGTTCAATGAATATATTATATTTGTACTTTTCTCTGCATAACAAAGTGACCAAGGAAGCAAGAAAACTTTGTGAAGTTAAAATAAGCACAGGTTCCAATAATAATGTTTCAACTTCTTAATCTTACTACCAAGAAGATGTCCAAATCCTGTCCTTAAACTCACAAACTGGCTCTGAATGTGATCTTCATCACAAATGCTCCTTCAAATTATACACATTTTTAAAAGTTTATAGTTAACAAAATGCTCTTTATAATGGTGCAATAAATTCATTTCCACCTTACATTCTTATTCAGCTTTGAATCATAGCAGGCTTAAGTAACTGCCTAAAAACATCACTGTTCAGAATAAGAGTGAGCTATGGCAGAGCATGCCTTTATCCCAGACTCTAGAGGAGGATGCAAGATGATTGCACTGAATTCAAAGCCAGCATAGATTCCAAAATGAGCGAGTGCACAGCCACCCTGAGCTACATAATGAAACCCTAGATCGAAGTCAAAAACAAAAGCAAAAAACAAGCAGGGTAGGACAATTCATAATGACAATTTTCAAAACTATATACTTTATACAAATATTTTTTTCCTATCACAATGCTTTAGTATTCAGAGCCTGATATTTTATCAATCTTAACATTTTTCCACTAAGTACATTTTTAGAGCTTTAATGAAAACTTTCTCAAGTAGTCTAAATGTTCTGCCGTTGTTGATTCTAAAAGAAGCTCAGGCATTAATGTCTCTAAGAGAAATTATTACACTTAGGACGAAAAGAGCCAGGCATCAATTTAATCTGAGAAAATGCTTGTGATGTTTCAACATGATGTATATTTTCTAAATGAATCTGATATTTTCACATTTGCACACAGGAAAACATCATACTGTATTAAACAATGTAAAATTTTTAAAACTTGCCTATCATTTACTTTTGCCATCACAGTCTCCAAATTGTGTCTCAAAGATTGGCATTTACTCTTATTTTATTATTGCTTTATTTTCACTAAAATCTATCTTTAAGTCATATTGATATGCATTTCTTTAAACCACAGGATTGATAATTTCCCTATTTTATTCATTTTCTATATATCTCTTCTGCTTTCATTATGTATAAATTACTTTTCTTCATTTAAATTCTGCCTAATTTTGTTAGTTCTTATCTTTCATCTATTGCTTCTCTTTCATCTAATTTCCAATTCCTGATATCATCTTAAATGCTCATCCCTTTTATTTAACGTTGTCTCATGGAGCTGACCTTATTTCAAAGCCTGAATTACAACTTTGTTTTCATCAACCAAATCTGTGTCACTTCATTTAATCACCCCTGTTAAAGTCCTATTTTAAATATTTGCAGCTCTTTGACCACAATAGCTATAACAAAGACTTGGTCTCCATTTAGCAGCCAAACAAAGTTTCCAGAGTAGCAAGGAAAAGAGGTGCATGCACATACAGCTGATGCTGCTCCCATAACTGTCAACTGCTGGAGTTAGAGAGGTAAATCAGACTCTCCTTAGACTGAACTGAATGTAAATGAATGCACTTTATTGTCAAATGCAAACAATAAGCAAACTATTAAAAACATCAGGTATGCCAGATACCTCTGGGTACTTCAAAAGAGTGCTTCAGCTGTCCTAAGATAAATATACAACTTTTATTATATTATATCCCACAAATACATAAAAGTATCACTTTTAATTAAAAATAAAACCATTCAAGGTGCATGTCACCAAACTATAGTTGTTTTGTTCCCTTGGATGAAGTTATATTCACGTTGGAGGCTAATGTTTCCAGTTTCCCTGTAGCAAGCCTCCCTCCTCTCAGCCAGGCATCTGCCTATCATAACTAGTATACCTGCTGAGCTGGTGAAGTCAGTGCCAGCTGTAACCCGAAGGGCTTGCTCTGATCTTTCCAGTTTTATCAAGGAAGCCTGTACCTGAGAGTACAGTCTAAGGGAGTGACAGCCCACAAAGAAAGCCTATAACACAATTGTTTGATTCGCTCTAGAGTTTCTGATCACCTGAAAAATTTCATGACACCAGGATCGACCCTAGAAAGGATGGCATGCCTTAGCCTAATAACTTTCAGTAAATAATGAAAAGCCAGACGCTTCAGAGAAGTCTGACCTGATTTAAATGCCAAGTTGGAGATAAAGTAATTAGAAAGGTTGTATAATATCAATCAGTTCTTCATCTTTGTTAAGTTTATTGGTAAATTTTAGGTATACAATAGTTACATTCATCATTGGGATCTTGTATCTTTACATGACTTATTTTGGTTCTTATTTAGCCCCAGTCTCCAGGCCTCCCCTTACCCCCTCCAACCTTCCCTGTTTACAAAGACATTGCTTCCATGTTTTTCCTATTCACATATTTTTTTTCTTTTGCCTTTTTACCTTTCCCCTATCCCTCCCCGTTCCTCTATGCTTTTAGACTTTTTCTTCCTATTACACAATATCAATTATGCATTTAGAAAATTATTTACATTTTTAGTTTTTCACACCACAGAAATTATTTGGTATTTACACATGTGACATTAATTTAAGAGTATGGCCTCAATGTGCATCCATTTAGTTATAAATATCTCTAGTTTCTCATTCTTTATGGCTGAGCAGTACTCCATTTCATATTAAAAAAAAAAAAAAAAAAAAAAACTTTTTTTTCCAGTCTCCAGTTGATGGGCAATTGGGCTGTTTCCAAATTTTAGCCCTTGGACACTGTGCTGCTATAAACATGGGTGCACATATATCGCTGTGATATGATTCTTTTAATTCTTTTGGGAAGATACCCAGCAGAGGAATAGTTGGGTCAAATGGGACTTCTAATCCTAGTTTTTTAAGGCATCACCATATTGATTTCCATAGTGGTTGCACCAGTCTGCACTCCCACCAAAAATGCAGAATGGTTTCTATCTCCCCACAACCCCACCAGCATTTGTTATTGGTTGATTTCTTGATAGCAGCCATTCTTTCTGGGATGAAGTGGAATCTCAGCATTGTTTTCATCTGCATCTCTCAAAAGACCAGTAATGTTGAACTCTTTTTCATATGCTTATTTGCAGCTTTTACTTCTTTGTCTGAGAAATGTCTGTTCATTTCAGATGCCCATTTTTTAATTGGGTCTTTATATTTGGGGGGGTCTGACTTTTTGGTTCATTGTATATTCTAGATAGTAGAATATCTATTGTCTGAGAAACAGCTGGTAAAATTTTTCCCACATTGTGGGTTGTCTTTTAGCTCTGTTTGTGATTTCTCTGGCAGTGCAGAAGCTTTTTAAAAAGACGAGATCCCAATTATTGATTCTTTGTACTAGTTTCCATGCTACTGAGGATTTGTTCATAAAGTCTTTTCCTATGCCAAAGGCTTCAAGAGTTCTACTTAACTTATATTCCAGCAGATGTTGTGTTTCTGTTTTAATATGTATATCTTTAATCCACTTAGATTTTAGTTTAGTGCATGGTAAAAGATATGGGTCTAGATTTAATCTTTGACAAGTTGAAATCCAGTTTTTTCCAACACCACTTATTAAAGAGGCTATCTTTCCTCCAGTGAGGATGGGTGGTTGCTTTGTCAAAGATGAGGTAGCTCAGTATGTCAGGAGTTGTTTTTTCATCTTCTAATCTGTTCCACTAATCCTTGGGTCAGCTCTAATCTCTTAAATTTTAAAATTAGGATAGTATAACCTCGATAGTTGTTTAAATTTTAACTTAATCATAATTATGAAGTTCCAGAGGCAGCTTGTGTTATGCAATATAATGGCCAGGTAAAAAGTAGCCAAGTAGGTATGAACTGGTAGCCCAATTATGCTATCGGTTTTCCCTAATACTTGAGTTGGTTTGTTATTATTTTTGTTAGGGCCTAAATGGTCAATGATCTAGTATTTCAAACACAATTTTTTTAGTATTTTTTCAAAATCATGAAATAAATCCATGCCCTAATTTAAATCTTCAACTATTATATTGGAGCTAGATAATTTTTAAATGAACAAAGGCAGTGCAACAGATTTTATATTAGGAAGAGTATGACATAAATTACTAATCTGGAAAAGAAAAAGAATTTTGAGGGGGTCTCAAAAATACATTTATAAAAATCAATGTATTTCACTCAATATGTAAAAACCTATGGCAACATTTGGATGTAAATACTGATTCAAAGGAAAGAAGTACTACATTTTTACTGTCAAATGTGTAAATAAATAAAGTTTTATTACTATTTAAAATCAAACATTTTGGGCCGGGCATGGTGGTGCATGCCTGTAATCCCAGAACTCAGGAGGCTGAGGAAGGAGGATCACTGTGAGTTCGGACCAGCCTGGGTTACATAGTGAGTTCCAGGTCAATCTCAACCACATAGTGAGACCCTGTCTCAAAAAAATAAAAAAATATATAAAATAAATTAAAAAATTAAAATCAAACATTTTGAAAAACTATTTAAATATATTAAAATTAGTATTGTACAGTAAAAGATAATATACAAGAATACCATACAATGTCATCAAGAAGTAAATTACATGAGTTAAATTTACCCATGGTTTTAAAATGCCATATCCTATAGGAAGAATTTTTTGAAGTGTGATTTTTTTTAATTCATTTAAAACAGAAATCCTTGTGTTCCCAGATATTTACCCACAAAACAAGATGTTTTCAAGATAACAAAGCTAAGACACAAAGGCACACTGAGTAATAGTTTTAAAATTTCAATCACTACCAATTTCACTATAGAGTCAGAATATTAGAGGTGGAAACCAATGCAGACTTACTCTATTCTTAAATTAAACCATAGTATAGTGGTTAATTAACTTTCTCAAAGCACTAGAGCATAACCAGAACACGTATCGAGGTAGGAGAATATTAGTTATTTCTCCTCCAAACTGCAACAAAATCTTATGAGGAACAATGATAATGATGAATAAATGTGATGTTTATTCATAAGAGTCCTTAATAAATTATGGTCCTCTCTCAATGTAAGTATCAATGTTGAAGAAATGATGAACTGTAAATCTTGCTTCACCTAGCAGGTGGGATGTTTAATAAAATGCAGAGAACAAGAGTTATTATATTATAAATCTACTCATGTCCTCATTATTTTTATTAGTCATATTTAAAAACTGTTTTAAAAACTAGACATGAATCAAATAGTTAAAATCACAAGAGATATTTATATTTTATCCTAATGTCTTTGCCTAAGAAAGTCCTTTCCAGATACTCTAGGGACAATCCTCATTGTTACGTATCAAGTGACTTTGCCTTATTAAGAGCTTTCCATTTTTTAAATACATTTTCAAAATAATCCTATTGTGTGGATACTATTATAACTGCCCTACAAAGGAGGCAAAATCCTGCAAAATAAATCCCTTTTTTTCAGAGATTGACATTTGGAGAGTACAATAAGCCTCAATGTACCCAATTTGCAATGGAATTTTATCAGATATACTCCAAAAAATGGGGGTCTCTTTCGACACCACATCTCTGAGTTTAGTCAATTTAGGAGTAAGCAGAGTATGAAAAAAGTCCATGTATAATTTCCAGCCACTTGAACACTGAGGCCTTCATGTGGATGAGCCTAAGCTACTATTGGGGAAGACACATGGAGAGGCAGAACTGTTGAATAGCTAAACTAACTCCAAAAGATTTGCAGATGTATTGATTCATACCAATACACACAGTGACATGTATAAATACAATATGTATTATGAGATGTAGTAAGTGATAGAAGCCAGTATGTACACTGTAGATCCTATTTATATGTCACTTCACAGGACTACCTGTGGGGACAAAGGACACATTAGTGGTTGTCAGGGACTGGGGAGGTGTTGAACTATGGAAAGACACCATGGGGAAATTCTGGGGAAGAAATGCAAGCATGCTGTATATTTATTTAACGTATATGAATGTAGTTGTGGCTGTACCCCCATGCACTTGCTGAAACTTAGAGAACTGTAATCAAATAAACAAAATTTTACTATATGCATATTAAAACAAAATTTAAAAAAAAAATTTAAACTTCATCTTGCCCCATAAAAACTGTAGAATTATTCAGAGTTGATGGGATTAAAGTTAGAAGGATCTGAATTACTTAAATTCTGGATCTATGTTTTACTTTGAGTGGTTTAAGTAAGTAAAGTAATTTCTCTAAGTTATACTTTATACTGTAAAGAATGGAGATAGCGTGATTCACCTTAGGTTTCAGTGATTTCATTTGGCGAGAGGAGAATGAAACTATCTATAGTTCTGGCTGAAGCTTAAATGGGACAATCACTGTCACAGATCTGACACAAAAGCAAACAGTCAATAAAGGAAAAGGATGGTATTTTAAATGACTATGATGATGATGATGATGATGATGACCATTTACAAAAGTCTAATTCAGGACAATTTATGGATTTAGGAAACTTACTCTTGATCTTCTGATTTACATTCCCACCATCTTATAGTTTCCCCACAGATCCTTTACAACCTACGGATAGTGACACTTTTAACAAAAGGACGCCCCCAGGATTGATGGGAAACACTGTCAAATAAGTTGGTTTGAAGGTGGTGGATTATTGTTAAGCTAATCAACCTAACACTTTCAAACAGGTATTCAATGGAGTAATTTAAGTAGCAACTTCTATTAAATCTTTTAAAACAGTAACTGGTGGATCTTTGATTTATTCTTAAATTAGGAGACACCACTTTAATCCCCCTCATTATCTTTCATGTCTTCCTTTGAGATCTGTATGGCCTGAGCCATGGATCTTCATGGAGTTCTGCAATCTCTGCACCTGTAATGGTGACTTTTAAATGAAAGCAGTTTAATTTGGTTTTCTGGACTTTATCAAATTCTTAGAATCAAGAAAATCATCTGAAGACACTGAATCTTGGATGCTTACTGCTCAAAATAATACATCAACATACTAGCCCACACACACAGTGCAGCTGCTGATGATGGAGGATCCCACTCCACTGGATGGGATGGAGGAGTCTCCAGTCTTCACTAACAAACTTCTAAACATACAACTGGAATTCAGTCAGAGGTAGAAGAGGAAAAGAGCAATATATTCAGGCAGGCTATTAAATACTTAAGATGTTCATGTCTATGGTAAAACTTATGAACTTGGACACATTCACTGATATTGTCCAGTTATTTTTTAATGGAAAAAAGCAACAACATAAGTGTTAGAAGGAATGGAATCTTTTTGTAAATCAGTTGTTCCACCCCAGCTTTAAAGGCCCCAGACTGGAGTCAACTCTCTTCAACTGTTTATATAAATGGTAATTATACTTTGGGACAGGCACATTGAAAATAAATACCTTTATGTTTCTAAATATCACTTCATTTTCTGCCACTATTGGACACAAACACACACACACACACACACACACACACCAAAAAAAATTTTTCTAATGTAAAGAAAACATAATCTAGTCAATCAACTGTGTAAACTTCAAGGATAGGATGTTTGACTTGTGGGGATAGAGAACAGCAAAATGCATCCTTGTATAAAATAATTTCATGCATAATTAAAACTTTAGGCTAAGAGTAAAACTTTAACTTGAGTTTGATTGACAAGATAAAAATATCTTAGTGAATGAGGAAGAAAACTGATCTTAAGTATTCTAAAATGTTATCATACAAAGAAAAACTGGGTAAAAATCTTATTTACAGGAGAAATTGTCAGTGCTAAAAGAAAGAAATAACAAACTAAATTTCTACACATTCAGAAATAATAAAGGGTCTTAGAAAGTATGGAAATAGTATTTTATTCACCTTTATGATTCTAGAAAATATAACATAGAACAAACCATTGTTAATTTATGTTTTTAATTGCAAAACCAAGTAATTGGTATTTTTTTAAAAGAAGGATATTCAAAAGTAGAGCAAAGTGTTTTTTGTTTTAGTTTTTCAATAGGCCCCATAAGAAGTAAATTAGAAAGTCTCCATTTATGCCTCACAGAGAAAAAAAAAATCCATTACATTTGCTCTTTATTGGCATAATAGTTCTTCAGAATGGCTTACAACAGAGCTTATATTTCACACATGAACGTTTGATTGAGTTCACCTGTTGTGATCTGCTTTAAGTGCCCACGTTTCAGCAGCAGCAGTACACTGCCAAAACCAAGGCTTTTAAAATGTTTTAAAGTAATGCACAAAGCTTTTCTTTTGTTTTGTTCTCACTTGAACATTAAACAGAAATTATTCAAGTTTGGAAACTCACAGTTGACAATAGGTGCTTTCTTATCGAACAGATTTTAGATCTGCTTTCCTACCACTTCCTAGAAAGCAGCTTTCTCAAAACCAGAACAGGGGCTACCTAGCCAATTCACTATCGCCTCTGTCCAATCCCAGACTCAGGCAAATGCTTGGTAGCTAGGGTCCTTAGGGCTTTGTGCTGGCAGGTGAGCACTGTCCAGTAAGTCACAAGATGTTGCCATTTCAATAATGTTTTAGCCGTTAGTAAGTGGTATCTGAGGAGAACGGCTGCAACTACCGTCATGGCAAAAGAAAGAGCCCAGAAGTCTAAGTACTTGTCTTCATTATGCCATTGCAGCACAAGGATTGCATTTATCCTTTGAAAATGAAAGATATTTATTAATTTTAAAATCTTTTTCTGATATACAAGCTTATAATAAGACTACATTGTCTATCTTCCATTCTTTGGTCACATCTCTAAGCCATTTCAAATGAAAAGATTTTATCATATTGTTAAGTGATATTAAAATATAGTTATTAAAGCCATTTTCTCATATGAGAAGGCAATCAAATGATGGCAGGGAGGAGGTGAGAGAGGGAAAGAAGATGAAAAGGAATTGAGATGTTTTAACGTTACAACTCCACACAAGGAATGTAAACACTATGCACTGTAAACACTATGTACTGTAAACATGTACTAATAAACAAACATTTTCCAATCTAATTTTACTACTTAACAACCTTAGTTATAAGACCATTTTCCCCAAATATACTAAATTGCCTCCACAAATGGCAGGGAGATCCACATAAATTCAAGTCCCAGCTCTATACCTGGTGAGCCCTGCCTGAGCCCAAATCTTCCTCTGTAACATGAGAAATTAAACAATGCTTGTCACCTAAAATCAGTTTAAGGAGATAACCTTTGTAAGAGTCCTCTGCGGAGAATCTGTGTTGAAAGAAATACAAATTCTTTTACCACAGTACATATAGTGTCCATCACTTTTATTTTCTACTCTCTGAAGGCAATAACAGAATAGTACATTATCGCCCTTAATGTACTTGATCAAATATGTAATATACAATCTACTAAAATCAAAGCATTATATGCTCAATAATTGAACAGAATTTTAAAATAGAAATAACTGTTACCTGAATATGATTATTAGAACCAAACCACTTAAAGGAAAATAAATCTTAATAAAAGCCTAAATAGGGGAATTTAGCAAGTTTATTTTGAAGAAAGCATGGAGAAGAAAACTGTGTTTACTTGTACGAGACTACACATTTCAGAGTGTGTGCGTGTGCATGTGAATACATATGACAGAGCATGTTTTAAAAAGAAATTTCAGCAATCAACTTTTCACAGAAGAAATTAAAATCTTTCTTAATTAAATGCTAATTAGGTTGTAAAGTGTGTTTTATTCTATTGTTAATTTTCCATTACATTAACCTCCTCATAAAACTTATGTTTATGGGCTAAAGTTTTCTAATGATTGAACTTCATGAAAAAAAGTTTAGAATGCTTTATCTGCATAAAAGTTAGGTCTTCCAACAAGGCTATTGTTTTATACTCTATAAAGAAAATGTGCATAAAATAAGCATAAAAGTAGCTGTTATGGCTTAAGTACTTTTCACAGAGGATAGATTCTAGATAACAGAATAAAATTGTATACACATTTACTGATATCTAAAGAAAAATACTTTATATTTTCTATTTAATTTACCCTAGAATAGTATAAAGAACTCCTGTTTACCCAAAGAATATGTAAACATAGTACTTTCAAGTCCCCAGATGGGATCCTCCCTTAGTTTCAGTCTATAACTTCCAACTTGTCTGCCAGCATCTGAGGAAGAGAGTTGGTTTTAGTTATATCTATACTCCGAGCTTTGATCAATAGCTGGGTACAAGGTAGGCACTTAATAAATGTGTCCCATACCCAATGGGTCACCGATTCACTCTTTATTCTCCAGGGCAATATCTACCCTTCTCCTCAACATTTGTGTGCCCAAGATTTTATCAACTAGAAAAATCTTCTTTTCTGCTTTTTCCAGCTGAATCGGTTTTTAAGGACCAATTCAAAAACGACCTTCTTTGTAAAGCTGGCCATTTGATCACCTTCCAAACGCCCATTGTGGACAAGAACTTTCCAGGGAGGAAAGTTCTCCCAACCAGGTCTGTAATAGCAATGTTACAGGCCAGTGCAGGAACATCAGATATCCCCTAAGAAGACCTTCAAAGTCAACTTTGGACCAGACATTAGAATATCACAGCAATACTGAGAGTCAGCTATCAGTTTTAGATTCAGAAAACAAGTCTGTATCCAAATCAGTCCCCAGGAAGAATAGGAAAATGTCATGGGAAATACAACAGATAGGCCAAGATGCAGCACAGTCTCAGACAATGGCAGGCAGAAGGATTAGGAAGGAGGGATAACTTTCAAGTCCTTATTAAACAAAACCTGATTACCAAAGGTGAAGTGTATCGTGCCTGGAAACACTAGCTGACTACAGACTGTACTATGGTGAAAAAAGCCCAGAACTGTCAAAGGCAAGGTGCAAGCTGGTCCTGGACCCATTGAGAGCCATTATCAAAACGCTGAAATTCAGGGTGAAGGAGAGGGAAAACACTGGAATCTTCAGGTTATCAGGGAAGGCTTTTCTGCCAAGATAATTTTTTTTTAAATTCCAGTGCTAGTTTTTGAAATACCACTTATTCCTCATGCTGTTTCTTATGCCTGGAATACCTTTAACATAGAGGACAGAGATTGAGAGGGAAGTGAGAGCAGCTCCCTGCTCCCAAGGAGGCCCTCTCCAGTAGGAAAAGTCACACAGCCCACTGGCACGTTTCCTCAGAGCTCTTAACACAGTTGTAGCTCTACATTTTTCCTTTAAGTGGGGTGATTTTCACTAGTGGCTTAATGTTAGAAATGTTTGGGGAGGGACTGGATCTGGTCTGTTCTTTGTGGTATTCTCAGCACTTAACATCACAGTCCACACAAAGTAAAAACTCCCTGAGTGAAGAGAAGCAAATACAATAAAGAAAAGGATGAGGCAAAGCCATCACAGGCAAAAGTAACCCAAAACAGCAGCACCAAAGTACATAGACTGAAGCTTTGATAAAGATACATCCTCAGAATCTGTTGTTTTTAAATCTATATAAACAGTATGTACATATATAAACTATACTCATTTATAATATATATCATATGTATTCAGTTATTTTATGAATGCATATGAGTTAAATAAATTTGGTAGTAGGATTACATGACATAGTCCTGAACATATTATTTTTTCTTCTTTTTTTGTGTGTGTGTGCCAAGGATCGAATGTGCTTTCTTGCGCTTTCGAGGCAGGCAGCAGAACCACTGAGCTAAATCCCCAGCCCTATTATTTATTCTTAAGAATAAAAAACGAGTTAAAATTTAAAATAGCTGAATAAATGACCTGTGGGCACATGGCTGTTACGTGGCCTGGACCATGTCTAATTTAGTGCTGCCTGACTCCCATGTCTGATCTCTTTGCACAGCACAGCACACTGCATAGGATGCCTGCCATGGCCTGCGCTTCAGATTTACTTATTTTCACAGCATTTCAGTGATGGTTTTCAAAGGAAAAAACTGAAATGATTACCAAAAGTGACACATGATGTTTGTACCACACTGCACAGAGTTCTGAGTCCTTACATAATTGGTATTCATCAATAGGCCTAATCACATTGATCCCCTTTTACAGGTGACAGACTTGAATCTGATTTTAAATGATATTCTCCTGATCTAGCAGCTGGCAGGGGTCAGGTGGGAGGACAGCATTTACACGTAAGAAAATGAAACAGTCAAAATGTTAATTCACAGAAAAAAAGCAAAGATTATGCAACTGCTACAAAATTGTGTAGCTTTTAAATATATATATATTTGAATATGAGTTTTAGGTGTGATTATTTTTCCTTCAGTTCAATGTTCTGTGTTCAAATAATCCACTTTATTTCAAAAAAATGAAAAAATGTAAGTAAAATAGCCTATTTTAAGACACATTAGCTGAATCTCCACTGACTTGAGTCCTTTAATCCTCCTTTATACTCACTCCATAGAATTGCTTAACACACCAGGATTTCCTTTGGTAGCTAAAAAATGTAAAGCTATAAAGTAAAACCATGAAAACTGATTGTATCGATGTACAATTTGGCATTAGGAAGCCCTCATTTCATGATTCAAAGTCACAGCTGAAAACCTTCATAGGGTGAAGAATACATTCTTTATTTTACTTAAATCTGCCAAAACATTCTTTGTAGACTGGATTCTTGACTTCTCAGATTCTTGATATACTGCATCTCTTAAGGGAGCTCGAATGGAATTTTTACTTCATTTACCGATTTAAGCTAACTAGAGTTAGGCTGATTTTCAACAGTGATAAGCATATTCATTCTCTGAAGAAGGTCTGTAGGGTAGTAATGAAAATACATTAAATGGAATTTAGTGAATAGCACAAGCCAAATGTGGTTTTATTCCAAATATGCCCACAAATACCATTCTCATTTTGAAAATTGTGTTTTCAGGATGGCTTGCTAAGGTCAAGTAGTATAATTTCTCCAGAGGGTATCAGGATTCAAGTCTATAACCAAAGTGTCCATGAATACCTTTGTGATGACAGCATGCCTCCCCGTAGATGGACTGGTGCAATTAATGGCAACTCATTTCCTCAGTGCAATAAAAGTGTAACAAATCTTCATTGAAGTAAGTTTGTCACTTGCTTTGCTTGTTTTGCAATGTTCCATCAAAGGGTCCTTTATTTCAACAATAAAGGAACTTAACTGTAAATCTGAAATAACTTATCAAAAAAACCTTGGTTTAGAAGGATTCTAAATTTCCAAATCAGTAGGACACAATAAAACATGGGAACCAAACAGGTCAGTATAACCGCTCCTTTCTCACTAAAAGTATACTCTAAAATATTGGCAGGTGGGCAAAATTTCGCTATTAATTCTAAGAACTCTCTTTAACTTAAGAGTTATATTGATCTTAAAACTAAAGTGACAATAATTTCAGAATACAGAAATGTTTTCCAATATATATTCTATTTATTTAAGAAGAATCATCATCATAGATATATTTATTTTTTTAAATTCATGTAAAATTTGACAGTCCTATAGTATAACCTCAATTTTGACCAAAAAAGGGGGTATTTGTGATGGAACTATAGGGCCATCCATAGGTCCTAGAAAGTAACTCATATATAACTACATACTCTTTCTCTCACTCCTTCTTCCTCTTTCTTAATATTTTTTAATATCCCAGGATCATGTTTTAAATTTCTTCAAGCAAATTCTGTGAATCAAAGGAAGTGCATGAACTATACAATGTTTTAAAACGTATTTTCTAATTTGCTTTCTAGAATGTGCTTGTCTTACCAGCAGGTAGAAAAATGTTTTCCCCTGAATAAAAACCAGTAATGTAAAACAGAAATTTTGAAAATGTCTGCAATTAAAGAAAAAAGAAAAATGTTAAAATGCTCCTTTAAGAAATACAAATGAAGGATAATAAAGGCAAAGAAAAAATAAAAGGTCACAGTTATTCTATTCTTTAGAATAATTTTTCTGTAATTTTGTTTACCTTTTAATTATGAAGGGAAGGCAATTCATCTAAGTAAAAATAAAATTCTGCAGAATGTTCTACTATGTTTTAGTAGAACTTCAAGATTAGTGGAAGGATTTGTGTCCCTGGGTACTTTAAAAGCACGCATCACTGAAAAAATCATGTAAGTACTTGGAAACCCATTATGCAATTGAAAGCTACCTAAAGGTAATTGTTATACCAGCTTATTGAGAAATTTGTGAGGAAAATAATACATGCACAAAAATGGGAAGGGTAGGAAAGAAAAAAAATGTATGGTGGTGTTAAATTCCCCTTTTGCAACTCAGAGTACTTTTCAAGTGTTGAAGATCACAGAGTAATTTCATATTTTAGCTGTGTAAGTAAGGTTTTTTTTTTCTTTTGCTAATTCAAATACTTTTATTCATATTGAAATAGAATTGTAACTAACTCACTTTGAGAAGACAAATCATGTTATTTTTGGAGACAGTCACAAAGAGCATGCAGGACAGTTGGGAATCCAACTTGCCTTAGCAGTTTCTATTATTTGGAGCCTTTATTTTTGCTGATCAGAAGAGAATTTTCATGGCTGGGGATTTAGCTCAGCGGTTCGGTGGCCTACCTCGCAAGAGCAAGGACCCGAGTTTGATCCCCGGTACCAAAAAAAGAAAAAGAAGAAGAGAATTTTCAGACTAGATCATATTAAATTCAAATCCTATGAAAGCCCACCCAACTGTCATTCCCATAAGCCTCAGTCCAGCATTCTGCCCCTAGGTCTATTTTCTTTCTCATAGTCACTGATCATATCCTCCTAGGCTTTAGATGGACCAAAAGTTAGGGGAGACATAGGTCCCAGTATTTACTATTTACTCAGTGTTGTTCAATTTGATTTATCGGTAATGATTGTTTAAAAGGTTACAGACACACACACACACACACACACACACACAGGACCTTTTTTATAACCACATAACATTTTGATATGTTCTTTCATTT
>NW_022900917.1:48115984-48141561 GCF_012274545.1 Fukomys damarensis
AAATGTTACACACACACACACACACACACACACACACAGGACCTTTTTTATAACCACATAACATTTTGATATGTTCTTTCATTTTTGTACCACGCTTTTTGTTACTTTAAAGTTTCTTTGAAGACATGTATTTTTCCATTTTAAGAAGTAAGGCATAATAAACATAATAGTAAAACTGGCTCATTTTGGTGTAGGGTACTGAATGTTTTGGTAATGACATACGGTCAGAAACCAAAATTAAAGATATAAAACATTCTATTACACCCAAAACCTTTATTGTTCCTTTGTAGTCAACTCTCCTTCCTCAGAGAACCTGCCAGCCACTTTTAGTTACAATTTTTCTTCCTATACCTATAGAATGTTATATAAATGAAATCCTGTAATACGTATGTAGGTTTTGGGGTCTTGCTTCTTTTATTTAGCATAATATTCATTTGCAATTTATTCACATCATACCATTAGCAGACCACTCTTTTGAACACTGAATAGTATTCCACTGTGTTGACATAACTTTAATTTATCCATTCTAAAATTAAAGGACATTTGAATTAAAAAATCCTATTTTTATTTCTCCTTTTTTTTTTCAGTAAGAAAATCTGAGACTGGATGGTCAAAGTTCCATTCTTAGAGCTTTGGACCCAACTTTCTATTTTTTAAATTGTTATGAGTATATATTTGCAATGTATAATGATTACATTCATTTAGGAGAGCAGGTGCCTGTACTTAATACATCCTCATTCTTTTGATCCTCTTCCCTTCTTCTCAGTCTCCATCTTCCTCTAGATTCCCTTCCTATTGAAAAGGACCTATCCACCTGCTTCACATTGGATCATTCTTATGCTGTCTTTTAGAGTCTGAGATTATCTTATGTTTACTCAAAATTTTAAAAAGTCTACCATTTTTTATTTCATTCTTTGTTACTGTGAGCTTAAAGATACACAGTGGATGGTGCATAATATTTTACAAGTTACCCTCATTTCCACATTTAAATTTTGAAAAATAGACATGCCCCAATAACAGAACTTGTCTAAACATAACACCACATCATTAAAACCTCAGGTGCTAATAAACAGATATATGTCTGACTTCCCTTCTATGTCAGTGCAGCCTGTGTAAATTGTGTCTTTCACAGAGGACAAGGCAGGAATTCTTTTCAGTCTCCCCTTACTACTGAAAATGTCCTGTGCCATGGTGAGAGTAACACTAGATTATTTCAAAATTAAATATCTTCCTGCAAATTGAATTTAGTGAAATATTAACTAGAGCTCACACTTGAGAGAGACAATTACAAAAAATGCTCCAACTATGCCTGAATGTACATTCTGCTTTTTGTAAAGGCTTCATAAAGTTGTGATTTTATGAGATTGTCACTGGTTGCCATCTTCATAAAAGCCTCAGAACATAAAATAAAAATGAATTGAAAACAGCACAATTCCAGAATTAAGCCAGCATACATATAAGTACACAAAACTCAAATTATGCCTATCAAAACCATGAACAAGGCTACTCCTCAAAATTTCTGTTTCTTCAGATAGTGATGACATAAAATGTGGGCTATGAATAGTTACAACCACAGAAACTCACAAAGACTCATTCTTCTCACAGCTTTTTCCTCCTTCAAGCAGAAAATTGCATATTTTGTTAGAAAGCTGACAGAGAAGTATATTGGTACAAAATTAAGAGAAATTAATTAACTAGTTTCTCCCCATTGAAGAAAAATATTAAGAGAAAACAGGATGTTTCTACTCATGGCATTTTATGTCTGTTTTGAGAAGAATAGAAGTGTATAATGTTCTTTCTGTATATAACTAAATTTTAGATAGTAAGAAGTGGCTGTGCTCTCTCTCTGCTCTCTCTGCTCCTCTTTTCCTGCTCTGCTCTCCCTGCTCTGCTCCCCCGCGAATAAAATCTCGTCAGACCTCTTGGTGTGCGTGGCCTAGCTGTTGAGTATCACTGTTCCCTATCATTGGTGTCAGAAGTGGGAGCTGAGATTGTCAGGCTCACAGGTAAAATACCTGGGAACCGGAAATGTGGATACCGAAATGCTCCAAATCTGCCCCACCTGACATCCGCGACCATCTTCCCTGACACTGCTCCTGCAAATAACTCTGGAGCGATGGATCTCATCACCCTGGGCTTTTGGGTAAGTTTCCTCCTTGACAGTCCTAGGGCGTGGGAGGCCTTAGCTCAGGTGACCAAGACAGGGACTCAGTAAAGGCACAAGCACAGGGTACCAGGCCTCGCATCTTCGGTTGTGAGCCTCCAGGAAGTTCACAGGGAGAAGTCCGGGACTTGCCTGTTTCGGCCCCCACCCTCGTGGAATGCCTCAGGGAGGTGGTGCAGCACTCTGGTTTTAGACCCACTCCTCGTGATAGAGACATCTTCACAGAGAGTCTTGGGTCTCGATTCTAGGTCCGGGACCTAGAAGGAGGTAGTTTCCTGGTCTCAAGAGACATCTTGAGACTTAGACTCCACCTCCACAGTTCCATTCTTGGTCACCATGGGCTCTGGCTCTTCCATACCTGTAGACTCTCCTTTGGGATGCTTACTCAGAAATTTGGAGGGCCTTGATCTAAAACCTAAGTGGCTAATTCACTTATCCACTCAAATTTGGCCCCAATACCAATTAGACAATCAAAATGTCTGGCCACCAAATAGCTCCCTCGAACCAGGTTTAATTTGGGACCTATATAACTTTTGTGAGCACCAAGAAAAATGGTCAGAGATTCCATATTTCCAGGGCTTTTCTTATCTCCACAGCCAGCTCTCTCTTTGGCCTCTGACTCAAAAGCAGCCTCCCCTCCCTAACCTTTCAGTGACTCAGGATATCTCTGCTTCCACTTCTTTGTTTCAACTCTTCAGACCAGATCCATCATGCTGCCTCCTCATCTTAAAACCAACCACACCCCTCAACCTCCTCCTCCAGCCTCCTCCTGTCCTCCCATTACCCCCTTGTCTCTACCTCACCTTCCTCCTCTCCATGGCCATCTTCCAAACCTCCATTTTGTGACCCTAATCTTTCACGTGCTCCCTCCTCTCTTCTGCCATCTTGTAAACTTCTATTTCATGACTCTGACTCTCCCCTGCTGCCATTTTGTGATCCCCCCTTCCCCTCCACCATCTTGCATTTCTCTGCCCGATACTCACTCCCACTATCCTACTCTACCACCAATAACCCCTGTGACACAAATGCCCCTTTGTGAAGTGGCGAGAGCTGAAGGCATGGTCAGGTGTACCCTTTTCTTTGTACGACCTTTCACAGATCAAAAAAAGACTGGGTTCTTTCACAGCTAATTGG
The DNA here is from genome assembly GCF_012274545.1 of Fukomys damarensis. Classification (NCBI taxonomy): domain Eukaryota; kingdom Metazoa; phylum Chordata; class Mammalia; order Rodentia; family Bathyergidae; genus Fukomys; species Fukomys damarensis. Next base: position 48,119,283 of record NW_022900917.1, read on the forward strand.
GCCTCATTTGTTCACAAGTTCCAGTATATTACCCAGTCCTACAGGCTAACCTGGAATGATATTTTTTTGATCATTTCCAACACCATCTGTCTTCTCCTCACCCTTTAACCCTACATCTACCTTGAGAAAAAAAAAATTATCATTCTCTCCTCTAGCTAAAGGACTAAAATGTACCTTTCGTCTTCAACTTAAAATAATATCTGATGGTGTTTGGTTTCTCAATATTTAATTGATGTGTTTAAAACATTTCTTTTACATTACAAATTCTGAAATTATAATTACAGATTAACTTGACCTTTTCTGTACTTTCTGCTTACAGACTTCTGACAATAATTATAACACAAGATTATGCTACTGTTATAAAGTGCTTTTGCTCTTTATCCTAATTGCAAGAGATCTCTGTTAATTGACCAACAAAAGTTTTGCTGGAAAAAAAAGACACTTTAAGATTTTAACAACTGAAGTTTGTCGTAGAAGGTTAATAGTAAATGAGACAGAAAAAAATATTAGGAAAGCTATGAGTAAAATGGATAGACTTTTGATATGAAAAGGTATATACTTTTGATATGGAAAGATTTTGTTTGTTTGTCTTGTTAGAAAGATGTAAAGAAAGATACACAAGGCCTAAGTACATAGAGAAGGTGTGTGGAAATGATTTAATAAGAAAATATGTATGTTTGCTTGTTGGTTTCAAGTTTTTTATAAAAGGTTTACATTTACAGTCAAGAAGAGCTTTCATTCCTTTTAACCCTAATTCTACAAGAGATCTCTGTTAATTTTCACCTGCAAAAGTTTTGACTAGTCGTAACTAAAAGAGATTTCATAATTCAATTGGCCAAAACCATCTGAGTGCACTCAGTTTAATTGTCTTATATGTTTGTCTGTGTCTAAATGTTTAAAAGTACTTGTCCAATTATGTTTTTGATCAAAATGACATCAAGTACAAGTAGATTGTTGATTTCTACAAACTGGTTTTATATGTTAAAAAAAAATTTAAAGATAATTAAATATAAACTTTTAAGTTTAGGTACACTCCTGTTGGTAAATAAAGAAGCAGCTGCTCAGAAAAATTTATTCTGATCTTTATTCACTAATGGGATCCCAAATAATTTTCATAGCCTTATGGGAAGATATGCCTTGTTAAATATGTTGTTAAAGATGTTTACATTGGTTATCATCAAAGGGTTGAGTTATAAATATGTTACTGTAACATGTTTATGATGGTTATCTTCAAAATATAATATTTTCTGTATTAAAAAACAGTTATTAAAAAAAGGTGGATCCTTTACGTTTTCTCACATTTTTTTTCTTTTCCCTTATTAACCTTCCCCTACCCTTCCCACCTTCCCTACACCTTTAGCCCTTTTCTTTCCATTTCACAATGTCAGTTATCTCATGAGGATCTTATGTACTATTATAGTTTATTCACACCAGAGAAACTATTCGGTATTTACACGTGACTTATTTATTTCCCTTAGGAGTATATCCTCAATATGTATCCATTTTCCTATGAATGAATCTAAATGAACATATGGAAATAAAGTGTTTGTAAATTGCGGGGAGGGAGGGCAGGGACAAGGGGAAAAAATGAGAACCAAGACCTGTCATGTAGAGGTACAAGATCCCAATAATGAATGTAACTGTACTGTATACCTAAAATGTACCAATAAACTCAATTTTTAAAAAAGGAGGATCCTTTGGATACCAAGCTATATTACAGGACATAAGATTTCATATAATTATAATAATTATTATTGCTACTTTTCTGGTGTACAAAATGTATTCATGTTGTTTGACCATGAAGGTTTTCCAATATATTCTTTATGGCAGTAACCTTTTAAATCAGGTATTCGCCCTTCTCTTCTGCTCCACCTAATGATTACAGGTATATTTATAGGCCCATACAGTTTCCTTAGATGGCATCCTATCAAAAGGAAATAATTTAAGTAAGTTTCCTGGGTTTTTGTTTGTATATATTTTTAAAAGATAAATACATTTAACCATGGCTATTTTATACTAACATACATATCTAAGTTTGGTACAAAGATTACAAGTTTTTCTGTTAATATTCTACAGAAAATCAACTACTTAAACAACCATGATTGATAAAACAATAGCCCTCTAACTATATTTTAAATTCCAGCTATCTAGATAGTTATGATAGTTAAGCTACTACTGTACTGCTGATGTCACTGATCTTCTCTTCTAGGAGTTCAACCACCAAAGTGCAGAGAGCAACACTAAAAGGTAACTGAGCTAAGAAGACCGCCAAAATTTTGGCTCTGGCCCTCCAATGTCATCAAAGATCCAAGGTATGAAGGAACCTTTTCTACAACATCCTACATCTTTCGTAAGTCACACAACCTCCTAAACAGGAAGATTGCTGGACACCAGAGGACAAATGTAATGTGTGCTAAAGGAGGGTCACCAAAAAAATCTTTCACGCTTTTACTAAAAGCACCATGGTCAAGAAAGGGTGGGACCCATCCTAACAGCTGACACTGGGTGCTGAGAAGCCCTATACATGATTCCAAAATAATGCCTAGAGACTTAACTGACCTTGACAGATAGCAAGTTCATATTGATCAACATAGATCTCACTTTAATTTGCTCTTAAAACACCCAGCAGAAAAAAATAACCAAAAAGGCAATCAACAAACAGGCACTAGTGATAGACTTTTGAGGTCCATCACTCCACCTCCCTGTAAAGGGATAAATATCCAAGTAAAAAACCAGATAACCCTGTCTCCAGGGCTACAACACCTAGTTAATACCATCCTCTACTATCTCCCTGTCAATATCTCTGACTGTTAGATGTTTGTATCTGTTTACCCCCACTCATTCCCTCCACACCACCCCCCTGCCAGGCTAATCTAACCCTTGACAGTTGTCAGTGCCTTCCTGGTTTGTTTTTTACCTGTGGAAAAGCAGCATATAAATGCCTCAACTCCTCCAGTATTCCATGTTATGTAGCTTTTCTAACAACACCATTAAAACTTTACCCTGACAACATCTTTCCCAGCTTGATTATGTGATCTCCTCAGGAGCGATCCAAAAGGGCCGTCCCATTCTTGGCCCCAGTCCTGATGGGGTCAGGGATTTTGGCAGGTTTGGGAACCAAACTGGCAGGAATATTTACCTCTATTCATTTTTACCAAGCCTTATCCAATGAAGACACGGAAAAGGTAGCTGAGACCTTGTTTGTATTAGAGAGTCAAATAAATTCCCTAGCAGCAGTAGTATTACAGAACCAGAGAGCCTTAGAAGTTCTCTCTGCAGCTCAGGGAGGAATATGTCAAATGTTAGGAGAGGATTGCTGCTACTTTGTTAATCAATCTGGCATTGTCACGTCTAAGGTCCAAGACCTCAGGGAAAGAACAGAAAGGAGAAGGAAGCAATTAGAAACTCAACAACCTACTCCCTACTACAGAGCATGCTACCCTGGATTCTGCCATTTGTGGGCCCTGTCATCTGCATTTTCATCCTGGCCACTACTGCCCCTCATACCCTCTGTTTCATCCAATCACAGGTCAGCCGCCTTTCAGCTCAGATTTCTAGACAAACCGCTTACCAACTGAAATTACAGGCTGAAGATATAAGCAAGACCAACACATTTGCATGGCAACCACCACCACCCAACCAGGCCTGACTCAGATCTCAGCCCTATTTCAGCACTTCCTGGATGATCTCTAACTTGAAATCACTTGGTTTGCCCCCCACTCCTGCCCGGTGGCACAAACAGTCAATTGGATAACTCATTCGTGGCCTCAGGGAACCTTATTTGAAACACATTCTTTACCAGAATGAAACACTCATGATCTCTACTCCAGTTTCCAGTAGAATTCTCATTTTCATCTGAAACCTCATGAGCTTGGCCTTTACTGTCTGCATTTGTAGCAGCATTCTGGTCTTCTGAGTTCCTGGCGATACTGCCCACCCATCAGTAACTGCTTACAATGTTCTAGAGATTTGAAGCCAAAACTTCAGACTTTTTCTGCAAACCTCCTCCAAAGGTTTCTGAGCCACATGTTCAGGTATAATCACAGAAATGACACCATTTCTTCTGCATCAATTTTCTGTGTACTTTCCTGTCTTTGGGACAAAATTCATGACACAACTTAAGGAAAAAAGGCTTATTTCACTTACAGTTTCATTTTATTACTCTATGATTGGTTGGCTCCATGGACAATTAATCATCCATTGTAACCAGGAAGGACAGAGTGAAAGGAGAGAGGGACAAGAATACAATGTTCCAAGTTAGCTCCTACTCATCCACATTTTGCAACCAGGCCCCAGCTCGTAACAAGTATTCGGCTGTGAACTCAATGGGTTTATCCACTGATGCATGTAGCAAACCCATGATCTAATCACCTTTCAAAGTGCCACTTGCAAACACATGAGACTTTTGGGGAACATTATAGATCTAACCAATACTACTATCCTAACAAGAGGATGATATATCACTGTGGTTTTATTTGAATTTCCCTGATTAATAGTCACACTGAGTGCTTGTAATACATGCTGGCCATTCGAATGTCTTTATTTTCATATCTACGTTTAGAAGGCTAATGCTCTAGAATTTACTTTTGTTGCAACATCCTTATCTAGTTTTGGTATCAGAGCAATGCTAGCATTATTTGTTATTAGGGTAATGCTAGTAGAAACATATAAAACATTCCATCTAACTGTGGCCTAATACATATTATTCTTAAGTACCTGTGAAATGTCCCCCAGAATTAATTAGTATCTCTTCCGCCCATAATGATATACAGCCAGAAATAAAAAGGAGGTAATTTAGACAATTAGCCAATTTGTAGAAATTAAACAGCATGCTCCTGAACTACCAAGAGGTCAAAAAAGAAATAAAATGAGAAGTACAGAAATATCCTGAGACAAATTAAAATGGGAATGCAACACACCGGCAATTGTGTGATGCAGCAAAGAAATTTACATGATTGTAAACCACTATAAGCTATTAAAAATGCCTACCTTAAATAGAAGAAAAATCTCAAATAAACATTTAAGTCATACACTTCAATGAACTAGAAAAAGAACACATGCAGTCTAAACTTAGTTGAAAAAGGAAATAATAAAGATTAGAGAAGAAGAAAACGAAACTGAGACCGGAAAAACTACAGAAAATATCAATAAAACTAAATGTTATTTTTCATTTAAAATGACAACACTGACAAAGCTTTAGCTAGCCTAAGAAAAATAAAAAGATTCAAATAAATACAATCGGTAATGAAAGCAGAGACATTACAACTGATTACACAGAAATACAAAAGATCACAAAAGACTGCTATAAACTATAAGCCAACAAAATGGTCAACTTACAATAAAACGAAGGCTGAAATATCAAGAAATACAGAGCTGAATAGTAATCTAAAATTTTCCGTCAAAAGAAAGCCTAATATTACATGGCTTCAGGGCTGAATTCTACACAACATTTGAAGAATTAATACAAATTCTTCATAAAATATTCTCAAATAATGGATGAAGACGAAGTACTTCCAAATTCATAAGGCCTGTATTACATTGTGTTAAACACACAGAGCAAGTTTGCAAAAGATGCTCAAGTGCACACTAACCAGATAAAGACAAATGAAATCAAACAGTTAAATGCAACATTTTACTCAAAAGATAAGCAAATATTTGTATTAAGGCAGTAGTAGGTGATGAGTGTGCACATGCAGTTTACATCCTTCAAGGAGAAAATAAACTGGAAAGATTCAAACTTGGTGAAGTTTAAGATGTGCTATAGATTTAAAGAAATTCATGTAGCATTGTACAAGGCTCACTGCAAGAATTTGTAAGATTAAAATTTGGAAATGTCCATTCATCTCTATGGAATAGTATATAAAAGTTAAAATAAGCAACACCACATGCACCAATATGGATAAATCTCAAAAACATTAAGTTCAGCCTAAAATGCAGTAAGACACTTATATTTCAAATATTTAAATTTAATGTACTAATATTTAAATAAACATTAAATATGCAAAATGCTATATTGCTTATGACTCATAAAATAGAGTAAGTATAAAAAGATTATTGGAAAAATAAATGCAAAATGCTGCAGTGTGAAGGCAGGTGAGAAGAGAATGACGAGAAATACAGCAGTATTTGGGATTTTACTTTTCTGAATGCTTAAAATAATAGTTCTTTTTAATAATATTAATTTGTAAAAGGAAAATGAAATACCTTCTCAATTATAAAATCTGAGAAAAAGGTATGTAGATTTTAACTTTAGGTGGTATTCATATTTAATTCTTTATAGAATATTTAGAAAATTAAAAATCAATTTAACAAATCACCTTCAAGTTCTATTAATTTGTCCTAAAGGATAGTTTGGACAATGATTTTGCCAATACAAGCTTTTAACACATAATATTTATATTTTTAGTTTACTATACTATAGAACTGAAATATTCTAGAAATTAAAATTAAAAGATTAATAAAGGAAGTATAGAAGGATATTATTTCTTTCTTTCTTTCTTTCTTTCTTTTCTTTTGGTACCGGGGATCGAACTTGGGTTCTTGCTCTTGCAAGGCAGGCTGCAGAGCCACTGAGCTAAATCCCCAGCCCAGATAGTATTTCTTATAATGACTTTTAAAATTCCATAAAGAAGAGAAACCATTGTGCAAAAATTCTGGTCCGTCATGCAAGCTGCTACCCTTAAAATTCAAACCTATTCTATTCAATATCTAAATATAGTTCCAAAAAGGTCAATAAAAATGATCACTAGTTTTGGAAAATTCTTCATGAATGTATTCTAAAATTTTATAAAATATCTAAGTTAAAGAAAGTTAAATAATTTGGGAAACATATCTTTTACAAAAGTATCACAATTACCTTTAAAATATGCGGTAGGGAAAGTGGGAAGGGTAGGGGCAAGGTAATAAGGGAAAAGAAAAAATATGAGAAAATGAAAAAATGGAAGTAAAGTGTTTGTAAATGGGGAGGGGAGGAGGGGGTGAATGAGAACCAAGACCTGTCATGTAAAGGTACAAGATCCCAATAATAAATGTAACTGTACTGTATACCTAAAATGTACCAATAAACAATTAAAAACAAAAAAATTTAAAAATAAAATATGCTGTAAATCTTGATTTTATGATTGACATTTTGTATGTTAATTGGCCTGAATCAATTAATATACACATTAAGTAATGCCTTTATTTAAGTGCTTTCATTTAATGGAATTACAACATAATACATATAGAAAATCATTAATTCACTCATCAACTCTGGTAATAAAAATTCACTTTTTCTTATACTCCGCTGGATTTTAAAGAAGAGGATACAAGGAAAGTTTTAAAATCACATGAGTCTCTATACAGAGGAGGAAAAATCAAATAAGAAATGTCCTCTGGGTAACCATTTCCCATTATTATGGAACAGTGTATTATCCCATGTAGGATTTTAAGAGTTATTTTTAATTGTATCACAAAATAAAAAGAAATAAACCATTAAATACTAAATTTATATCTTCTGCTTGAATAAAAGAAATTAACCCTTTTAAACAGAACCAGTTACTGATCTAGCAGGTCCACCAATGATTTATAATAACTGTCGAATTACTCACAAATTAACTTATTGGATACATATAAATTAATTTTCCTTCAATCCTTGGAAGTCACTCTAGGATAAAAATTATTTCTTCTGTCTCTGATAACCTAAGTCACTTATAACATGCAGCTTTAATTTAAAAAATGAGAATAATGTGTTTACACACTCCAATAATAATCTTTAACATGTGAGTACCACTTTAGTTTATACCATCACAAAACCAGTGAAATGTAGAACTGCAGCTTTCCCCAAAGAACAGTAATAGGCACTGTATGAAGGGCCAGTGTGTCAAGGAAAATGATTAATGTTCATGGTTCCAAATACTGTCAGGAAGCAACCCCCAATGCTCACTATGAAGGCTCAGGCAAGAAGAAATCTGAGCCACAGATAACGAAGCTAGAGGAAGACTCATTACAGGAAGCACAGTCTAATGACAAGATCCTAGGCATCATCTTGCTAACTCATTACTAAGAGAATGCAAAGTCCTGGAAGATGTCTTAGATATGCACGAAGACAAATGAAAAGTAACAGTATCAACAGGTATGTGTCACTGGTGACTTATTCTGTCTGCAGTAGAACGGAGTTCAATTGTAATTGGTTTTTTCTTTCCTGCTTTCTCCACATAGTACTATTCTTACTCTTTCTTCTCCTGTGTGATTGCTTTATCTCCCTCTACCTTGTGGCATTTTTCACTTTGTTACTGTTGTGGATTTCACTCCTGTTCTGCAGTCACTCGTGCCTGCTACTTTTGCACTTTGCTCATCCACCTGGGAAATATTCTCTGCATTCAGCACACTGGGTTCTTTCTGCAGCTTCTCTTTTTTCACCTAGCATTGACCATACATTTTTCCTATTGTGATGGTCCATTCTTCTTGCTTCTGGAATTGCCAGAGGCTAGGAATTATTGGGCATAGCTGAGAAATAATGTCCAGTTCTATAAAAGCCAGAAGCCATTATGAACACTGAGCCATTCATGGTTTGAGTATATCCTTCCAATTCCTGCCTCTTGCTCTTACACTGCTTGCCAAATCCAAGACCTGCTGAAAATAACTCCTATAGCATGCCTACTTGCTCAGCCTGTGATTCCCTCTCATATACTCAAATGTATTAAAATGATTTGCTACATAAGACTCAATACACAGGCTCGTTGAGGGGAACAGATCAAAAGTCCAATAATTACAGTGCATTATGAAAGGAGCCAGAATAGGTAGTTCAGAATATATTTGTGGCTCATTTCTAAAGGCCTTTGAAGGGTTCCTGAAAGAAGAGAAATGGAAGCTAGTACTCATCAAAGAAGGAAAGGAAAAAAAGGAAGAAATGGACACTATAGACAAAAGAAGTCTAAAGGCAGAATGAAACATTCACAGGACTGCTTTTTGATGTTGCTAGGAATGGTGGGAGAAATTTTATTCTTAACCATTTAACTATTCACTGATTACATCAATTAGAAATGAGCATATGCTTGTGTTAAGAATGTAAATTATTAAACACAGTATATTAATAAAATGAGTCATTAAGTATATTTTACTTAACAAGATCATGGACCTGCAGGACTTTTAATAATACATTTGTCACATTTTCCTACAAAATTGAGTGATTAACAATTGTTCTCTGCTCAAGGCTTTGTAATTACAACAAAGGGTCACTACAGGCTAAACAGTTAACTTTTTAGCTTCGTTAATTCATTTAATCATTATACAAATATTGAATGAAATCAAACCATCTTCAGCACATCTTATACAGTGCTTACTCTCCTGGCGGAAGAAACAGTAACACAAAAATAAGTAAACCACTAAACCAATTATGTAGCTCTTTGAATAGAAGCATCAAAAGCAAAGTAGGGCAAATGACCCATAAACTGAAGAAAATCAAGTCATATAAAATGTTTATTTAGTAAACATACCGCTGAAATCAAACTAAACACTTTTAAAATTGATATTAATGAATGGTATGTTATGTCTCCTTTACAACTTACTAAACCACCACAACTCCCAGATTAGTAATTTTTTAGAATTGGACTGTTTGTTATGATGACCTGTGACTTGTTTTACCCTGACAGGAAGCAGGGTAATGATGGGCTCCATGCACAAGCCGTAGAGATGAGCTACATCTTCCTTCTGCCATTGTTTAAACAGAGAATTCAACGAGGACCTTTCACCTGGAAAACACTTCATTCATAATAAGGAGATAAAAATGCCAAACTTGGGATGTTAGGGGGCTTAAATGAGTTAATCCACTGTAAATTAATTAATATTAGGCTCCTTGGACAGTTCTTAGCACTTTCTAAGCAAATTACCTAACTGCGTTATACTCCATTAATTGTACGTACCCTTGTTCAGAAGTACTATCAGTTTTGCGAACAAGTTCCACTTTTTATGCCCTGAATGACTATTAGGAAAGCTATTTACTGATGTGCTACATCAGATTTCTAATGGCTAAAAAACTGATTTCTTCTTTAAATCATCCTGCTGGTTATGCAGTATTAGCCATTTCCTTTTATTTTAAATATACTCATGCAGGCATTCACAGAAAGAATCATGACCTTCCACCATGACAGGTAACGAGTGGCTCAATAATCGGGCTAGACACTTCCTCCCCTTTTCTGGCAGGTCTCCCTTGGGTGGCTCATAGTGTGTAGCCTGGAAAGGGCCCTAAGACTAGTTCAAGGGGAGGGAGGCTGCTTCATACTCAAGCTGGCTTTTTGATATGGACAGCTCGAGTGGGTTTTCTGATATGGGCAGTCACAGATGGAGTTCATGGCTGAGGCTGCCAGGCACTGAGGAGCTTGACACCAGAAATTTATAACTTTGGAAACAACTTCTGTCCCCTCATATAGAAATGTTCCCATCAAGACCTCCTGCCTTTTACACAAGGACACATACATAAAACATTCTTGTGGACCCCACTGTGTGCTTTAAGACAATACAGGACAGTGGCATCTTCAGAGGGCAGGGTCTGTACCATGACTATAACTTATTTGTGTTAGCTACATCAGGAGATTTAGTAAGGGTTTATAAACATAGAAGTTGCTTGCTGCCATGCTTCTGGTTTCCAAAAGAAGACCTGTTCTGATCCTTGTCACATCTAAACTGTTCTACCCAGCAGAGGAGAGAGTCACCTGTTGGTGGATGACAGCATTTGTCTCTCAATTGAATGGAACACAGACCCTTGCTTTCTAGATGTCCTCCCTGGACAACAGGGAGGCAGCAACCCTAAGTTCTTAATTGTATCTGCTCTAAAGAGCAGATTGTATTTAATTGTATACAATTAAGCAGTACTCAATTGTATCTGCTTTCTTAGAAGGAGCAAGTGGTGATCTATAGTTTAGTTTGGGAATCAGGAATTGTGAGTAGGTGCACTGAATTTTTCCTCACACATAAGCTACAAGATCCATTAGCTCTTTGTCAGTTAAAAAATATTCCACTCTCCACCTGTCTATGGCTGTGTTTTAACTGTTTCCAAATTAAGTAAGCAGAAAAAATGTTTATGTATTGTTCTCTTCTAATCTTAACACCTAGCTCTTTAAGGAAAAATAATTTCATATGTAAGAATCTTATCTAAAAAAGTGCAACTTCTACCAAAGACTGTGTTATGCACTATTACTTTTGTTTCTGTTTGTTGAACTTTTCAAACTCATTAAATTTTAATCCTGGTGTAACACAATTAACAAATATGTTATTTTGTAGTTAGTAATAAATGCTAAAAATAAATGGAATAAGCCATTTATACAAGCAATTTGACCTTAAAGCTTCAAGCACGATTCTTTAGTCACATATGCGCTGAAGATATCTTTTTAAAATTATCTATTCATGGAACATTTCTGCCTGAGGATCCTGAGGTGCATACTGTGAGGAGGTACAGGCTTTATCAATGCCCATACCTCAAAGAGTATATATATTCCACTTCTCAGATCTAAGAGGAAATGTTAAATTTTGGAAACTAATGCATAAAATGCAAATGTGAGCTCATTTCTATCTACACTTGGCATATAATAGAGAAAACCATTTTCATTTGGCTTACGTAGCATTTTGTACCTTATCAACCACCATTAAAATGCATTAAACGGTTTTAACAATGATGAGCAATTGACCTGCCCAGTGCTCCAGTGTTCCTAATCATGTCTAATTTCTAGATAAAAATGAAGAACAAATGAAATATCAAACTACTAACTTCAAATCTTGAGCTCTACAAAAAAAAAAAGATAAAAACATTAATTAGCTCCAATCTTATAATCTTTTTTTCTTGGTGAACATATTCAGGCCTTTCCTCCATAAGCAAGCCTGAAGAATGAGCAATTGCCAGGCTGGGTTATATCTTATGCTGCTTTTTCATTCATTATCTCCACAGTAAGAATCTATAATGCTTTCCAGTATGTTTAATCTTAAAAATGTCAACTAAAGTTAGAAACTTAGTGTTTAATCAAGTTCTTTAAAATACATGGGCTACATAATTCCAAAAAAAATACCTTGATGTCTACATGTATCCATAAACAAACAAATAAAGTGCCATGCTACCCTAGGAAAACAATTTGACATATAAATTTGAACTAACAAATAATTAACCTTTCACAAATTTAAGAATTTAGACTATACCTTACTTCTGAAAAAATCAAACATATTTCTTGCAAACAGTGCTGACACCTGCCAGAGTATGGGACATACTCTGATAAGTCAGGTCAGGCAAGAACAGAAAGAGCAGGGTAGGCACTGGTCATGGAAGAAAGGCCTTTCCACCATGTTCAGGAGGGGGGTTAGGTGTTACAGATTTGAGTTTTGACACATGCCTTTGTCCAAGGAATAAAACATATTTTGTGAAACAAAATAATTTTATTTGGTAAAATCAAATTATTCGGGAAAACTAAGAAACATCTTTATTCTAGATTGTAAGAACATTTAATGGGAACTCATTATTTTTCACCATGAATTTTGAATACACTACTCACTCTTTAGAATTTCTTATTTACTTTTGGGCATGGAATACTTTATTTACTAAGAGAACATTTCTTTAGAGAATTCAGCATTACAGAATATACTGTGTTTGGCAAATGGCAGACATTTTGAGATTTCTTAGTCTTAAGAGTGACCTAGTTTGGTCTGCATTTTAGGTATTTACTCTGAAAGTCATGTAGAGTCTCTCAAGTGATCACAGAATTCATCAAGAAAACATGAGTCAGGACTGAATAGGTAATGATAATTAGGAAAAGGGATCAAAGCAGTTAAGATACATAAAGAGAAAATTTTGGCAGAAGTTGGTAGATAATTTTTTGAGAGAATAAGTCAAGGAATCTTCCCATATCTGAAGTTTGGGTGACTGATTATATGTGACTCCCAACAATCCAAATAGGAGAATAATGGGGAAAGAATGCATAAATAAATAAAAAATCATGTCAATTATGGTTTGCAAAGTTATTTCATATTTCTTATTCAATTATTAAAATTCTAATGTGCATGTATAGTGTTTCTTACTTTATTTCATTGCATTTTTGCAGTAATGGATATTAAACCTGAAATATTCACACTGAGGTACCACTCCATTTTATGTTTTTTGAAATATCACATGTACAGTAATGGGAAGATTCCATTCCACTCTCTTTTTGAGGAAAGAGACTATTTGTTAATATTCAAATTCTAAGAAAATGTGACGTGGTCCATGGCATGTTCTGATTTTTTAAATGATGAATTAACTGAAACATCTTCCGTCAGTTGTTGCTGAAGTGCTTCTGGAGTCAGGTGAATAAATGGATGGACCTGGAGGCCCAGAAACATACCTGGAAAAAATGCTGTTAGTAAAATTTAAATATTACCTTGAAAAGCTATAGATGACATTGTTCACATGGCATATAACACATATATAAAAAAAGATGCCCAGGATTTATGATTTAAAATAAAATACGTGGTGGCAACAAGAGACACAGAAGCAAAAACTTCTAGATTTGAAATAACTTACACAAATTAAAACTGATGATCTTAAAAAACTGCATTAGATGACCCAAAACTGGCTGTCCACATTGAAGATGCATGCAGAGGGTGCAAATAGTACTGTTTCAAAAAAATGTGAGAAAAATAAACTCTACCTCTCTACCATACAACTGCTTTTTTGATTGAAGAATGTGTAGGTAATTAAAATTATAAATTATTATCAATAAGTAAGCCACATAATTTAACCTACAACTTTTAGACTTTACAAATTCAGAATGAACAAAATGTTAGTTTTTATTGAAAAATTGGAAACATGATCTATGCAGAGTCGCCTTCTGATCAATCTCAGTTGACATTTGGTCCATGTCATTTTTAGCACCAGCAGTGTGCTTTCATCAACCAACACAAAGCCTGACCAGATCCAATCAAAGACAAAACTGGGATACCAGTGCTGATACCAGAAGCAAGGAAAGAAGGATGACAATCTGGATGTTGGAATGATGCAGATTTTCACCTCCCAAATCTTGTCATGAAGATTGCAAAGTTTGCTAATTCACCTGGGAGGAACGAGGCTTTCAAAAAATAATAATCTAAACATAATGAAAAAGCTGCTGAGACGTAAGGTATTTTGGGGGATAAAGCATATTGGGTATGAATGAGCCCTAGATTTGAAGACGGCTGTGTGTTCTTCTGATGTGACACAGTTCTCTACAGAGCTCCCACATTTCTGCATATCTTGGAAACAATGTGTCAACCACCTTTGCTCTGGATTATATTTTCAGAGATGTTTGGGTAGCAAGTAGCCTTGGAAGGCAGAGATCACATTTCTCCTTAGAGAAAAGGCTGGAGTGTTTATCATGCAGTATAACAAAGATACATCTCCCAGGAGGGGAGAGGACAGACATAGTTTCTTGCCCACTGAAAAAGATCCAAGTCTGCAACCACAGCGCTCTTCTGTAACCCATCGCACTGTGTGTGCATGTGGCATGTGACCCTTTATGTCCCCCTAGATGCAGGGATGCTGATATACTAGCCTCTATCATTCCTGTGTGCAGTAAACTTTCACCTTTTATCTTTGAATCTTCTACCAGCACTCATAAAGCTGGGACAAGAAATAGTTGTAAAATCTCAAAACCTTCATAATTCCTGTGAACTTCTATATCCTTTCCTCTACTTATTCAGAAAAAAAGGGCTTGGGTTGTATGATCTTTGGTGCACTTTCCAACTTGATAACCACACATAATTCATTCTAGGAATAACAATAGCATGGCAAGAACAATACTTACACTTTTCATTTTTATTGTTAAATACCTCCTAACGTTGTTTTTCCAAAAGAATTCTACATGTTCAAAGCTTTGAGATATCTGTGGTCCTGCTTTCCATTTACTTTTTAAAATACAACCTGCTCTGTGCAGTTAAAACTTTCATGCTTAAACATTTCAGATGGGGTTGTTATAGAGTCTTCTCAAGTCTCCTGTGCATTTTAAGGAGCCATTCAAACACCGCTTTCATTTTGAAAGTTTTCCCAGTACCTGAAAATGTCTATACATATCTACTTTTGAAATCTTGAACCAGTTCATCTATTTTATCTCTAACTTTGTTGCTGTTTCAGTTCCAATGATGTTAGCCACAAGAAAATGTAAATTTCAACATCCAATATGAAAAATTAGTCACTCATATTTCACAAAATATTCTTTCTAAAAGACCGTTATTTACTAATAAGTATTTATTGATTTCCTATTGTGCTAGCAACTATAATAAATGATAGATATGAAAATTAATAAATCATAGTCTTCATAAAATGTTCAAAGATACAGAATTATATAATTTACTGATATATCTCATAGCCTTAACTTCCTTAAATATGGTAATATACCATTCTTACAATGATATTTTTGAATGATAAATGAATGGATGGATGAAAATGAATAAATAAATAAAAGTACTCAAATTGAGAAGAACCCAGTCTACGTAACAAGTAGGTGTTTTGGCAGTCTGCGAATTTCTGAAATCATTTCAGGTCCATAATGTTAATCAACATATATCTTTGCAGAAATAGAATTTAAACTGTAATTGCATTAAAATCCTGGGGTGCATACTTCTTACTACGGATGCACTTAAGAACTACTAAACTGCACTAAAAGTAACATTGTGTTAATATTGACACTTTTTTATTTTGTGAAGCAGGCAAATGTTCACCTGGGTAGACACAGCCATTCCTTGGTATCTGTTAAGGGCTGTTCCAGGACCACCTCAGAAACAAAATCCATTAATGCACCATATAAAATTATATAGTATTTGCAAATAACCTTGACACATCTACCTATAGACTTTAAATAATTTGATGGCAGGTAACACATGATATAATGTACACACTATAAACAGTTGCCATGTGCTGTGTTGTTTTAAGAATAATGACAACAAAATTTCTGTATATATTCAGTAGAGACATAGCCATCATAGCCTTAACTGCCTAGTGCATAAATGAAAGAAACTCCAGGTGCTCAAGCACCAAGCACGAAGGACTTGTGAACACGCAAGCTACCACTGAGGGGTAGGCCTGCACAACACTGCATTTGAGAGTATTCACTGTAGTGCTAGTAAATTCAAGATTATTCATTAGGAACTTTCTGGAGTTCCTTTCTTCCCTGAGTTCTTAATCTGCAGTCAGTTCAGTCACAGAAACAGAATTCATGGATTCAGAGAATGGAATGTATGCCAAGGCATTGCTAACCTTACCATGGATCTCTTATAGCTACGTCTTCTACATTGATACCACAGGCCTATTGGCAATGGATGGCTACACACTGAAACTTTGTAGTTTTGGGTTTTAAGATAAAGCCTATACTTTATCAGGGTTTGTACACTGTTGGTTTGATATGATTGCTGATCAAGGAATTAGAAAGCAGATGGACTATTGTTCTTTCCACTGGTGTAGGATCCCAAAACCATTTTCTATATGACTTTCTATGTCTAGATCAAATGCCAGTTATCTTTAATCTTGGAAGAATTTTAGAAAATTCTATCCAACTTAGTTCTTTGCCCTCAGAGGACTCTTATGAGCTTCTAACTAGCTCCTTCAATTCTTGGCCTTTTAGTCTGTTTTTTATAGATTTATATTTTTTATTTAACTCTTTCTTCAAAACCACTTAATCAGAATGTGCAAATAAAGCAGTCTATGGATTTAAGAGGGAAACGCGTGTCGAATATAGAAAGGGCATAAGATTTCCAGCAGGGAGTGTTGAAACTGTGTGGACTGGATGTTTCAGTCAGAATGCTAACAGATGAACAGGCGCTTTCTGCACAGGTGAGAGATGTGAAACCAGAGCTGAGGATCATGAAAGACCGGAATGGATAGCAATATTCCAGAACTTTCATTCCTGTTGCTTTCTGACTTCCCTACAGACACCTTGCTGCTCAGGTAAGAAGTCAGCCTTGTTCTAGCAACATAATTCTCTCTTCCTGACATAGCTTTCCTCCAATTTTTGCCCAATTCTTTGGTTTCAACCCATCTCCCTTTCTGGGCACTGTTTCCAGTTTTCATAAGTGAATTCTGACCAATCCCCAAGCTTCATCCCTGTTACATATTCACTCATACCTTGTATGGAGCCCACCCAGGAGGAGCCCTCTTTCCATCCCGGGGTGCAGCACTGTCTCTCCCCTGGCTGCCAAAAACACTTGCACACTATCTCAAAATAAAGGTGTCATTCCTTGTTGATGATACTACTTCCTTTTAGAATAATAAATTATGGTATGAAGGACCATAAGTTCAACATGTTAAGTCCAACAAAAGTAAACGTTTAATGAACACTTAGTAAACCACAAGAACTGTTATGGTCAATCTCTTATACATCATATTATTTGGTTGCTCTAATATCTCTTTAATTGAGGAAGTGGTTCATATTTACTGATGAGTTTCTAGAGGAGGAGAGAAGTACTGATTTTCCAAAAGTAACATAAACTTTGTTCACAAAAAGAAATATATATATATATATACTTGATCACTAAGTGATGAAAAGCTCATTATCTAAAGGAATATGTTGATATTTTTATGACTAAAATATACATATATAACATAAAATTTACCACTTTAATCATTGAAGTGTATAGTTCAGTGTTGTGAAGTGCACTGGCACTACTGTGCAATCAGCCCCACTGACCTCCAGCACTTTTCATCATCCCAAACAAAAGTTCTCTGCACATTAACAATAACTTTGCCCTTCCCCTCTCCCTAGTTTCTATTAAGCACCATTCTATTTTTGTCTTTACCAATTTGATTACTCCAGATATTTCATATAACTCAAATGGTGAAGTATCTGTCATTTGTGTTTGGTTTATTTCATTTAGCATGATGTGTTCAAGTTCTTGCATGTCGTGGTATGTGTGGTAATCTCACGCCTGTTAAGGCTGAGCAATACTCCACTGCATGCAAGTAGTGCATTTTGTTGATCCATTCATCTGTCAGTGGACATCTGAGTTGCTTTGAGCTTCTGGCAATTATGAATAATTAGTTATCTAGGTATGTGGATGTGCAGATATTTGAATCCCTGTTTGTAATGCATAGTGTATACACACAAAAGCATTTGAGGAACACTCATACAATTTTACCCACCACCTACATTATTTTATAATCCCACTAGTTATACATTAGAGTCCCACAAGAAATACATTTTGGATCAAAGAAAATTAAATGTAAACATTACTTTTCAAAACAAATGGACTCCTTGCCAAACACAACTCCATACTTCAGAGGTTTCAGAATTTTGTGGTTGAATGTTTTAGTAGAATTAGGGAAAGGCAGGCTTTCAGCCAGAGAGGTTCCCTTATCCTCTGAGATTGGGAACTTTGAACATTTATCTTCAAATGGACAGAAGTAGCTTGAGAGGCCACATTCTCAACCCTCTCTCAGAAGGGCTTCAGCAGTCTGGCACCTGAGCCTGTCTTGTTTCTTCTTTCTAGCTGTCAACTAGTTTTCTGTATGCACAGTTGTATTTGGGACCCAGGTCTGTGCCAAATGATTATGCACTTTTAGTATATGCACGTACACAAAATCTCAACCTCTGCTTCTCTAATCACACTTTTTCTAAAGTTTTATCTTTTCCTCCCCTTCTTTGTTTAAAGCTAGTATATCTTAATTTTCCAACAAAACAAACC
This sequence comes from Fukomys damarensis, assembly GCF_012274545.1. NCBI lineage: Eukaryota > Metazoa > Chordata > Mammalia > Rodentia > Bathyergidae > Fukomys > Fukomys damarensis. The sequence goes on from NW_022900917.1 coordinate 48,137,928, forward strand.
ACAGTCTGTCTTGTATAATACCCACAGTAATTCCAATCTTTACCAGCTGGTTAGGTTTGTACCCACACCCAGGCTTCACCATTCCTGAATTCATTCCCATCTCCAATTCAGCAGCCCTAACTTCTAAGCCTTCTAAACTGGGCAGTTTGCACCAGTCCTCCCAAAAGGGAAAAAGAGATAAAGAATGTCACCGCCACACTTCTGCGTGAAGACCCTGTGCCCACAGGTGCTGGGGAGATGAACTTCTTGTGCTCATACTTTTAGCTGCACAAATAAATATAGTAGAAAAATACAATGATGTAGTCACTAAAGCAAAATACACTATCTTTTCTGCTAACATAGAACTGGAAATTGAAATATAGGGCACTTTTCCAAAAGCTAGGTATTTCTTGTCCCAACTGAGTGAGACAGAGAGACTTTCACTTTTATTCCTTAATCTATTCTACTTTTTGACTCACTTATTTTTCTTATATTCAAGCACAGTCATCACACTCAATGATGATTTCCAACGAAACACCTTTCTTTCAATAGTTTTTTTGTGCCATATGATTTCGGTCTCCTCGGGTGAGGACATTCCTTTTATTACGGTAAATTGAAACTCACAGCAGAAGAATGCCAGGCACTCCTGATGAGGACTATTCCATGGTAAGCTCTGTTAACCTCAGCTCTGCCTTCTTAAACTGCAACCTGGGACTGCAGGAGATCTTTCAAGATCCAGAGAACAGAGTTCCATACAAACTGAGGAACTAAAACAACTGTTTGGTTTTATACAAATGTTATATGTGTGTTTTTCTGTCCTGTGCTTGGGAGGTTGATTACTGAATTTTGTTTTATTTTGTTTGGGTTTTTTGTTTGTTTTTGCAACAGGGTCTTGCTAAGTAGCCTACCCTGGCCTAAAACTTGCTATGTAGTCTGGCTGGCCTGAAACTCATGTTCTTCCTGCCTCAGGTAAGTGTGATTAGTCACAAAAATTTATAATTTTGTCTTTCTTTGTACTATGTAACTGAACAGAAATAGTCCCCAATTGGGGGAATATAATTAAATTTATCTGTGATACCTTAAAAGTTGTGTCATCTGCAAATGAAAGCTTGATTCCTAAAACTAGTAATACTATAAAAGAGAGAAAAAAGTTGGATGACTTGTTCTTAGTGAACCCAAAAATCTTTCTAGAGACCATAACATTCCTAGTAAAACACATATGCTATATGTCTATTATCTCTTTACTGGAGATCAATAAGTATAACTGATGGTTAATTGAAATCAATTTTTTCAAACTTTTGGAAAATTTTCCATTTGGAAAATGGGATCAAGATTGCATATCTCTGTGAACCTATCCTATTTATGAACAAAGAAATTTCAAAAATAAACATTAAAGTAACCTCTAAAATCACATATTCAAACACTCTCAAGGTACAACAATGCTTCTGTTTGAAATTTGTCTTATCTAAATATTACGTGTGAACTTATTTTTTGATCCTCTGTTTGAATGATTATTCTCTACTTCTAATTTAAAGTCCATTCTTACATGAATAAAACAAAAGCCGTGAAGAATGGGCAGTTCTTGTTTTCTCATTGTGATTTTGTAACCTTATACTTATCTATCATTTAAATGAGTCTGTCACATGTTTATTTTAATTGCTTTAACAAGCTTTGAAAAATACTTTTAAATTATTAAAGTTGCTTGAAAACTTCACCCAATCCTAGGCTTATACTCCCACAGAAATGTGTTCTTTTGCTTTTCAATAGGATCATATTAAGGAAAGGCTTTCCAAAGTTTTCTATCCATTTTAATTTTCCAATAATCTCTCTTCTGAATAATGAAGAACAGAAAACAATTCTCTGTATGTGTGTGTGTGTGTGTCTCTCTCTGTCTCTCAGATCCCCCGTTCATCTATCTTCTGAATGTTTCTGATGTTTACTTTAGAAGGGCCAGAATTCATATCTGGAGATGCCCATTTTTTCCTTTTCTCTCAATTGCAATTTCTAGGTTGACAACCTATGTGTTACTGAGGCTCTAAGGAAATCTAAACTATCAACATATTTTCTTCTTTACATCGACTTAATTCAATAAAAGCTTTTTTTCTCTCTCATTGAGTTTATTGGTACATTTTAGGTATACAGTACAGTTACATTCATCATTGGGATCTTGTACCTTTACATGACAGGTCTTGGTTCTCATTTTCTCCCCTTGTCCATGCCCTCCCTTTACCCCCTCCTCCCTTACCCATTTACAAATACTTTATTTCCATTTTTTTCCTTTTCCCTTATTACCTTTCCCCTAACCTTCCCACTCCCTTACACCTTTAGCCCTTTTCTTCCTATTTCACATTGTCAGTTATCTCATTAGGATATTATGAACCATTATAGTTTTCACACCATAGAAACTATTTGGTATTTACACATGTGTGACTTATTTATTTATTTCACTTAGGAGTATATTCTCAATATGTATCCATTTTCCTATGACCCTAATTTCTCATTCTTTATGGCTAAGTAGTATTCCATTTTATAGAAAAAACACATCTTCATCCAGACTCCAACTGATGGACAAATGGGCTGTTTCCAAGCTTTAGCTATTACAAACTGTTCCACTATAACCATAGGTGCACATATTTCCCTTCATAGAAATGCTATTTTTTAACTATCCTGCTTATAGATGAGCCAAGGGCCTTGCTTTTAGTGAGTTAAACTTGCAGCAGCTGTCTTCACATTAAAATCCATTGATACTACTCTCCCCTCCAGAAACAACTTTGTCTGCATGGCAAAGCTTAAGTGACAATTACACGTGTCCACAGACAGGTCTCTGCAGTAGTTTTACAGGAATGGATGCCTCATCCCCTCATTCATTTCTCCACACCTATTCAGTTCTCCTACTGTAAGTTATCACATTTCATTAGTGTAGTTTGACATAACAAATAAAAGGCAAACACAAGATATTAGGTCATTTACTTGCTCCTAAACTACTGGCTATTTTACATACTCTGTCATTTTCACTGAATTATTTTATCTGTGATTTCCCCAAATCACAGAGAACTCATTCTGCCTTACTAACTGCAGTGGCCCTGGTGACTCTTTGGAGAATTGCTCATGTAGAATACCTGGATCAAACAGAACTTTCTGGTGATATGTAGCACCCATACCATCCACTCAGAGAAACCTCTGGCAGACACAGCAAAGCCAAGGCTTCCCATTTTCTACCCTTCTGAATTAATGGGACTGACTTTTTTATTAGTATATGTTTGCAATACATAGTAATCACATTATGGGGAATTTATACATGTTCACAAAAACTCCTAATTCTTTTTCTCCTCTTCTTCCCTTCTCCATTTTCAAAAGCTCTATTTTCACTTTTCCTTCAAATATTTTTTTTCTTTAAATCCTTTTCTCTTCCTTTGTTCCCCTCCCCGCCACCTCATGTTCCCCTTCTTATTTGAAAAATATGTTTCTACTCCCTAATTTTGCTTCTTATTTAAACTTTGGATTTCTCACAAAAGAGAAACAATGTGATATCTGAACTTGTGTGTCTCATTTGTTTTCCTTAAAATTATGGCCTTGAGCTGAATTCACTTACCTAAAAAATCCCTCAAGTTTATCCTTCTTTATGGCACAGTGGTACTCCATTTTATATATATAT
>NW_022900917.1:48141576-48154979 GCF_012274545.1 Fukomys damarensis
TTATCCATTCATCCGTTGATGGGCATATGGGCTATTTTCAAGATTTATCTCTTCTAAATTATGCTGCTATAAACATGAGTATGGATGCATCACCTGGGTAAACAGGATACATATATGAAAATAATAACTACTATTCAATAAAGTAGACCTTATATCAGGTAGGGTTTTATTTGATTTATAAATATTATCAAACTTGACTCCATGAATTCCCACATTTCTCTACTCTTGTATTATTGCCGTTTTGGAAATGAAGAGGTAGCCTAGGAATAATGGCAAAAAGCTAGGACTTAGGAGCAGCTGGGAAAATGCTAGAATATGTATTTATGCACGCTGCAAAATGATTTTCTAAAGGATTAATGAAAATAACTAGTATTATTTGTACTCTGCAATAGTAATAGTAATAAAAGGAAAGATGGTATGTAACAGTCAAAAATCCAAAATAACATCCCATGTTTGTACCTTCTACTATCTGGATTCTGATCAGGCATATCTCTAGTAAGTGGAACTTTCCCACTTTCTTCCTCAAATGTCTACACTGGAACATTAATATTTGTATTAAAGTATATAGTGCTCCATTTCTCTGACATCTACCAAAACTCCCACTGGATTCTAAGAAAGCAAATCTTAACCTTTCAAGGACAGTTCTTTTCTGTGATGGACAACCCGACCCAACTTTTGATATTATTAATATATTCTTTTCAGAGGACATCACAAAGAGTGTAGCAGCTGTGCCATGCTGAATGTGGCTGCTGTGATAACCCTTCCTCCATTCAGCACATCAGTGAAAGAGCAGCCCTGTAATTCGGTGTCACCAGAGGAGAAACAGCAAGAGCTCTGACAGTTCCTCTGTGCAAAAGTTTCAGGCTTCTATTCTGGAGGACAACCTGATGCCTGGCAGGATGTGACTCGGTGACATTCAAAGTGCATTAATGGATTCAGGAATCAAGGCAGCAAATACCTTTGCTACAATGAAAAAGCTTGATTTGAAGGTCTCTATTGCACTGCTTTTTGTGAATATAGTCTGTACTCAAAAGGATACCTGAGTCATTAACAAGCTCCATTGCGAATATTCAGTATAGTCATTTCTAATAGGACTGTGCACAGTTGTGAGTGCCAACAAAATATGAAATGTGTTTTAAATTTCCCAAATCTATCAAAAACCAAAGGAAGGATTTTTTGGCTTTTATTCCTTCCCTCTCCACCCCTTCTCTCCCTCTCTCCCTGCCTCTTTCTTCTCTCTCTTCCTCTCTCATTTCTTCCTTCTTTCTTCCCTTCCTCTTTTTTATTTGATAATTTAGAGGTGCAATTAAGTTTTGAAATTTACACCACAGCTATAAAGAAAGGCAAACATTCGTTTAGTTATCTTTCTTCCTTCCACACCAACACTTGAAACACTGTTTTTCTCTGCTAGGAAAGAAATTATCAGATAAATGTATGTTTTTCCAGCCGTGACGGAATGATCGAAATTTGTATTGGGAGATGGAGGGTCTGGAATTGCGGTCTTTATCTTGTCACTATGCATTTATTTCCGAATAATTCATAGTGCAGTGGATTTCCAAAGGCATTTGTGTGGTGACTTGTAATAAACACTTACATAAGAAGAATATAGGAGAGTTAAATGGGAAATCAGAAGCAACAGAGAGTAAAAGAGGAGGGCTTAGCCCTCCTTAATCTGACTTCACAGATCCTGGAATTAAATATAAAAAGGAAACCAAGGGTGGCTGAAAATAAGCCCATTGACCCTTCACTATAGATGTCCTTTCTGATTTTCATTTTGTTTCCTGGCACTAAATGTTCATTTTCTTGTGATCCTTATATTCAAAAGCATGACGTCAGAGTCTTCATCATGAGACATGCAAAAGTTCTAGAGATAGTATGATAGCATTTTTTTAATTGTACTTGAGCAAAGGTAATTTCTTTGGAGAGTTAATTTAATGTAGTTCAGCTAAATTACTCTTGATATTCTAATTTGACAGTGAGTCACCAAGTAGCAATGTGGCCTCTCTTGCTTTTCAGTCAGTAAAATAATGATTGTGATTAGATGAACTTCACAGTTTCCTCCAACTCTTACATTGTATTATTTGTAGGATTACTTCATTTAGATTTACTACAAATCGTTAGCATGCCGTCTAAACCCATATGCTCACAGGTATTGGGCATTCTCATCATTTTCTAATTGTTTACAAAGTTAACACTTGGAGTCAAATCAAGTAAAAGATTGGGTCTACCTAAGAACCTGAAAAACAATGACTCCTAAAGTCATAAGTGCACAAAATCCCATACCACACAATATTTCAGTCAATGACAGACCACATATACAATGGCGGTCCCCTAAGCTTATAACAGAGCTGAATACTTCCTACGGCTAGTGACAGCTTAGTATCATGGTAATTCCACAGTGCAGTCCATGATGTGTCTGTGGTGACACTAATATAAACAATCCTGCTCCACCGCTCATCCTGTAAGTGTATAGCACAGACTATGTACAGTAAGCCTTGACAATCATAATGAATTGCTATATTACTGCTTTATGTCTTAATTATACTATATTTTACTGTTATTTTAGAGAGTCTTCCTTCTACTTACAAAAAAGTATACTCTAAACATTATACTGTGGTTATGCCAGTTGTAGCCTCATATATGTCGTCTCCACTATATCTCTTGACTGCATCGAGAGACTATGTTGAGTGATTGACACAGACCATCTAGGTTTGTGTAAGTACACTGTGATGTTTGCGCAATGACTAAATGGTCCTACTATGCATATTCTAAGAGTACTCCCGTCATATGTGATGCATGACTGTACATAAATACTTCACTGTTCCCACTGCCACTTTTGTCTTTAAAAGGCTCAGGTTAATGACTAAGTGAGCTCTCCGTACATCTTGTAAATTCTAAAATATGCTATACAGGGACCTCGCCATAACCAAGATGGTTCCAAGTGTAATCTAAAAGCTCCAAAGAATATAGCTGTAATTTCTAGATAAATAAAAATATAAGTACTTTAATGGGTAGCACATAAAATTTAACCATCAATCTATCATGTTTTGTTGCTGCTGTATCTCAAGTCAGAATAAATGCATAATGACAGCCTCTCCTTGAACAAATTTTAACCACGCTCTTCTAAGCCCTCTTCTTGACAAGGCCTGGACCTTGCCCCACTTCCCATTCTTTCCAGGTCTGCAGACTCCAGTCGCACAAGAATGTTCTTAAGTTAGTTCAGTTAATCCCCACATCCTTCATATCTGATCACACTGACTTGCCCTCAGTAAGAATTCTACTACTTCATTTTACCATGATCCTTCCTATTTTTCATGTTTCCTGTTCTTAATTACCACCCAGTGCCCTCATCTCATGCTTGACAATTATTTGGAGCCCAGAACATGATACCCCAAGGAAATGAAAGGCCTCAGAGGCAGTAAGTTGTCTCTGATCTCTTGCAACCTCTTTCTTCTTTCCCCGTTTCTCCTCCAAATCAGGTCATAAATACTGGAAATCCTCTCCCTAAAAAAAGCTATAAAAATCAGAAATGGCTCTCTGACTTCTTTCTCCCCTGAAAATTCACATGTGACACAAGTCCTACCCATACTGAGAGGAAGGACTATAACACAGAGAGGTCACAAAGAATGAAACACAGGCCTGGCTAGGTCTTGATGACTCCTCTTACAAATTATACCATTTACAAAGAAGTTTCAATTAAATTTAAGGAAATGTATGTTTTTAAATAAAAATAAAAGAAATATCATTTTGCAAATTAACTATTATTTATAGGCTATGTGAGGTAAAACTAAATAAAGCTTTTCTTTAAATTTAAATTCAGGGCTTCCATACTCACATATGCAATTTACCTTCCAAGAGTAAAACATTCCATCCATGACAGTCAACTGTTCATACACCTTGAGCATTTACCCTTCCACACCTAGGAGTAAGGCCAGTGTTCTCACTTCCAGTTTTTGCTCCATTACTTTTCTATCTAAATTTAATGGTCAAATTGAGCTCCTTAAAAAATAAATTGAACATGGCCCTTTCCTGCAGAGACTCTTGAATAGCTTCCTATTGAAGACTATGATCTTGCAGACCCTGCAACTTGGGTTCATGTCCACCCCTCCATCTCATGTCAGACAACTTCCTCACAGAACTCTCCAGGCTTCCCTCATTCTGGGGCTTCAGTCCTGTGGGACCCAGCTTGCTGGCTGTCTCCACTGTGGTAAAAGAATTTCTGTAAACCTTCGTGGGTCCTCGGAAGCAGGCACGGGAAAACCATGGCCCACAAGGCCACCTCCTTATTTTGTCATTCAATGGCAGGGCTAAGTATCTGTGACAGACGGTACAGTCCACACATCCTAACACGCTTACTAAATAGTTATTGGCACACACAGAAAGTTAGCCAACCCCAGTTTTAGACGATTCCAGCCATTGTGAAGGACAGAGCAAAATAATATTTTGGAGAAGTTTCTGGCAAAGTGCAGATAAAAGTTATTGCTTGGGGTACGGTGTTTCTATATAAAATCTGTCATGTGTGCCTGTGGCTTTGGAATTACGTAGATAGAAGCTGGAACAACCTCATGGAAACTATAACCCATAAGAGGAGAATTTCACAGACACTGTATGTAAAGGCCCAGAACACTGAAAAGACTGTTAATAAAGCCTTGAGAGACAGTGAAAATTGGAGGCTAGAGAACATGAGACACTTTTTCTATATTGACAGAAATTTTGGCATTTTTGTTGCAGGTGAAAATGAAAAAAATGGAAAGGAAAACTAATGGTTTGACAAGAGATTAACAGGTAAAATAGAGAATATGCCAACTGGTGTCTAACAGTTTATTGGGAGAGGTGAGAAAACAGATAAGTTAAAGAATAAACTGCTAAGTCTATGAGAAGAATGTGAAGGAAAGCTAAAATACCCTGGTTATGAAAATAAACCTGCTTCTGGATTCTATTCTCTCTCAGCAACAAATGTGGAGAGTCAGAAATGACCTCAGTACAAAGGTTCAACACAGGTTGCTGTCTGTTTGCCATGATCACATGGTTAAAAAGTCTCAAGGGTTTTCCTTTGTTGAGATTCAAGAGTATTTGAGGCTAATCCTAAGCCTAGAAGGGCCTCTGGCAACCCTAAGGTTACATCTGATGATGTCTTTTGACTAGGAAAAAGACATCTTTGTATCATTTTCCCACAACTCCCTAAATTTCAGGCCAAAGAATGAAAAGGAACACATCAGAAACAAAATGTATTTGTGTGAGTATTTGGTGGACTTATCATTTAATACAAAAAGTCCCTTAATGATTTTGTATGAAAAAAAAATGACAGTAGAATTCAGAATCATTGAGATAGTTTTGTTTGGGCACAGGAGTGGACCCTAATCAATGAACTAGTAATTTGTACACAGTTGGATTTCAGAATCACTGTGTATTATAAACTTTACATGTATCTCAGTTTCTCCTTCTTGAAGAAGAGAGTCTATGTTTGTATGATACCTATCTGACCATTATATTTGGTAGGGAGACCTGAAAAATTATTTTCACAATACATACATATTCAGATGAAAAGGAAACATACTCAAAATGTTTAATCTGTACATGGACCTGATTTCTTACATTGGCTTCTTAAATTCCAGACAATGCTCTAATAGTGTGAGATTTGTGAATCTGGAAGAAATGTAAGAAATACTTGACCAAAATGTGGTTATCTCTCCCCTGAAATATGAGTGTATTTTTTTATTATACTGACCAACAAAATACTATGGAAGCTATGTTGTGCTTGTTCAAGGATCTGTCCCTTAAAAGAATAGAAGTTTTTAATTCCTATCTCTTTCTTTACTTGCTTTTGAAATCCAGAATTGCTGGATATTTCAAATATGCTGCTGGAGAGACTACCTGGATAGGTACTGAATTTGTGTGGATACAAGAGAAACACAAAGTTCAGTTCCTCTTCTCATGTGTCACTGAAGCCATTCTGACCTCCATCTGAGCCCGTGGCTGAATACCATCATGGTTCTCACATGGGAAAGAACAGCTGAGGCAAATTCTACCCAATTTTGACCAAGAACATCCTCAAATACAATAAGATGGTTCCATGTTTCCCTGAAAATAAGACCTAATGGAAAATAATCAGCCTTGAAAGCTAGAGATAAAAAAATGCCAACCTCAATCATCTTGCCTTACCTGCCATTACAGAGTACCCAAGCAAAACAATGATGAGATATAATTTTCTGCCTGACACTGGCCATCACCATGGTAACAACCAGCACTTATTTTCCAGTGGGGTCATATTTCCTGTGGGGTTGTTGTTTTAAGGTTTTAATTTATCAGGAAATTTGTTATACAGCAATAAATAATAAACATTTCATACTGGGACTAAAATATATCATTATATTTTAAATATCACTAATCTCTAAAATCACTGAATTAGAAAGTATCTCTGTTGAACAGGAAAAAAATCTACACAAATTAGACCAAGTAAAGGTCATACTGCATTATGGTAGTCCCTAATGTAATGACTAGTACCTTTCTAAAACACATGAAATTTGCTTACAAATGCACAGAAAGAAGGCCATGAAGAGGAAGGCAGGCACTAGATCAATGTATACATACTCCCAAGTAATGTCAATGGTTGTGAGCAGCTACCAGATACTAAGGGATACTCTTTCCCTAGAGCCTCCCAAAACAACCATTTTGTGGGCTTAGATAGTGTAGTTCTAGGCAACTAATACAGTCTTCTGTGGCAGGTAGCAAAGTACATAAAATTTATGTTTATTACAAATGTTACTGGTAGCATAAAATACATGCTTTGGAATATTTATATTTCTGTGTAGCAAACTTCACATAACCCACTATAAAGTCCAAATGCAGAACACTCCATATTATACCAATGCTCTTTTATATGTTGATTATTTAAGTCTCTCTAGCCTTGCAGTCCTCTTGGTACTTCAAGTCCATTTAATGGCTTATTGACCTTACACCCGAGGACAGGCTAGAGACATAAAAAGGGATAAAATCCAACGAGATAATGCTACTGCTGGCAATAGAGAAAACTGTAATTGTTCTCTAAAATGGGATTTGAAATTTTTCTGGGGCTTTAAGTTACTCATTTTAAATACTTTCAGATAATGACAATGGGCCCAAAGCCATAGGTAAAGTATTTAATGATGTGTATTTATGTCTATATCAATACTTCAGAATAACTATCCTTCTAAAAACCGTGAAAAATGTGTGTCCTGCTCATGTTTACAGAAAAGATAATATCAATAGCTTTGACAAATGATGAATCAAGTTAGCTCTTAAGAAGCTCCCTTCCAAAGTGGCTGTTTACACCCAGCTTCATAAAATGACCAGATAAATGCTACTATCACAGTATTCTGGTAAGGATATTGCAATATGTCTTAATTGACATGCAGCCTCACTTACGTAGCTCCTGGTACACCTGCACAGAATACAAAATTACTGCTTTATTATTATTAGAAATGCATGTCATATTTCCAACTTGTATTCATTTGGCCAAGGGGACATGCACCATAATAAGATAATACAAGATCCATCTGAGCTATAAAGATAAATAATAACTACATGATAATCTTCTGATGCACAGCCAAGAATCATTTAATTTCTAGAGTTATAAAAATGTGAAGTGAAGCACAATTTTCAAAAAGCCTATGAGTACTTTTTTAAAAATCCATCAGAGAAAGGTGATTCTAGCTTTTCATTCAATTAAAAAAATTACTTTCTTATGGGAAAAGCTGATAATGGTATATTTCTGTAGTAGTGTCATGCGAAATCTTAAAGTACATTTGGGTATTAGTTTGTGCATTTTCAAAAATAACCTTGTAAATTGTGCTAGAAAAACTTTTTAAAACTAATAAACAAAAGCAGCAAGCTTGTGTCACAGGACACAGAAGGAACAAGAGTGTGACTGTAGACCTGGTTGCACATTTACAGCTTAGTGGGCTTACTTAAGTCACCTGCATTCCTCAGGCCCCACTCTCCTCATAAACAGTATGAATAAAATTGTGTAAGTGCTTGTGTCGGTCAACTTCCCTGTATCTGAGATGTAATAACCAACACCTACAAATCGAAGGTGGAGAGGTTTGTTTCGGATCATAGATTCTATAGGATTCTGTCCATAGCAAGCTGGCTTCAAGTAGAAAGGCCATGACTGAAGGATCTATGGAGGAGAGCTGCTCATGTCACGGAGCCAGAAAGCAAAGTGGGAAGGGAGAAGCCAGAGGGGCGGTCACAAGCTCTGTGACCTGCTTCTTTTGACCAGCAGCAAACTCTTAGCAGTACATTAGCTACGATACTCATCAACTGAGGAGTGTAGCACCCTATGATCCAACCAGCTTCCAAAATTCCACCTCTGAACACATGAGGCCTTCAGGGTACATTCCAGATCTAAATTTAACAGTACATCACCAAATCATTATTATGAAACCTGATGAAGGTAGGTAGAAATTTTCTTTATAAACCACAAATTATTATGCAGATATTGTTATTAGCCTAACTGAGTTAATAATGCCAAATTACTATAAATTTTTCATGTGCATTACTGTCTAATTTAAAGCATTAAAGTTATATTTTGGTTTGGTTTGTGTTGAATGCTTGCTGATTTTTACTTTTTTTCCAAAGTACAACAAATTATTCTAATCCAGTCATTTATTCGCAGTGGTTATTTGAGATGGAGAATATATGTTCTTGGAAGTCTAGAGCACATGTAGTTGAGACATTCTAACTGATATTTACGAAACGTGCTAAGCAGAAGCATTTGAGTAAGAATATAATGAAGAAATATTTTCTTCCTTCTGAAGTGTTTACGATTTCGCACACAGCATTAACAAAATACTTTCAACAGCTCTGACATAAGGCCCGATTGAAATTGCATCTGAAACGAAGACAGGTTGAAGGTCATAGAGTAAAAAAGCCTGCTATTAGAGTCAAGATAGAAATAACTCATTAAGTGTTCCCTTTAAATGCAGATCCTGATCATTCTGTACATGTGTCTGCCCAGGTCATTCAGCTGGGGAGTTCCTTGTCACTTCAAAGAACTCTCCTCTGAGAGAAAACATCAACTGAATCATATCTGAGGGCACAGTGGAACATGAAAAAGATTTGATTTAATAATTATAAAATAGTATTACAAGGACGCTAACTGATCTTGCATAAACTGGAACAAAGACACGCAATAACCAATTTGTGTTTGGACCTATAAACTGACTGTCATCAGTTCAGGTGGGAGATGTCTGCTTCTTACTGTTTGATATGACACTTTTCAGTTAATATGGAACAAAAATCAAATTCCTTCACATAGCTGGTAAGAAGGAGTTAATCGTGCTTTTTCAGCTCTTGATGAACACACGGTTCTTAAGCTCAGTACATCCTTCTGTGGTTTGTATTTTTCAGGAAAATTTTAAAAAGTAGAACAGTTGAACACCCTGCTCTGCCAAGCAAACCACACTGATGTAGTATGGGATGTGTTCCAGAAACTGCTGAAGGTACCAGACCCTGAGGGATGATTTCTGCCCTCAGAGACTGCCAAACTGTGGGAAGGAAATGTGGATCACAAATGGAAGAGAGTGAGATGAGAACTGTGCTCGATGGGAATCAGAGAGCCAGCTTATGTGTTCGTGCTGAGCCCACACAGAAGCTTGAGTCTTCAAAGCCATGCAGCGGCTGACCGAGGAAAGGTGCGACGGGGATACAGTCAGCGCAAGAGCAAGCCCGAAGCCACATAAACGACCGGGACAGTTTGCAATATGACGGTGCATTTGGCTTTGAGGGGAAGAGGAGGAGCAACAAGAGGAAAGAAGAAATGGAGAGGAAGAGGGAGACTGAAAGAAGGAGGGGAGGTGAAGAGAAAAGAAGGGAAGGGAAGGAACCAAGGGAAAGGAGGGGAACAGAAGCAAAGGAGAGGAAAGAAGAGTAGAAGGGAGGGGAGGGGGGCTTCTTGGCAGGCAGGCTAGGAATTCAGAAAAGTGATTTGTGTCCACTCCAAAGAGTTCACACCGTGTTCTGAGTGACACGGGAACCAGTGGACGTGTCTGAGTGGGTGAAGTCAGTGCCCAGGTCGGTGCGCGTTCATCCATTTGTTTGTTTATATTTAATGGGTCCCGTAGTATCACAGAGTATGGCTAGGAGGAGAACTGTGAAGTGACAGCACAAAAGCTGAGGGAAGAAGTTGGAAATCTTACTAAAATCTACGTAGATGAAGAAAGGGGTAAAGGGACAAACTAAAAAGGAATGTTTTAAAGGTCACACGTACATAAAAGTTCTTTACTTACGAGGGAAGTGAGGCATCTCCAATCGTATGCAGGCAAGCTTCTATCTTGAGTAACTACGTGCCTGTCGTATGTGTCAATGAGACAAATCTACTTACTAGAAGAGGAAAAAGCTTGTGTTAGGTGTCCTGGGTTCTTAGTGTAGAAACGAAAAGATGCATATGCCTAATTGTATGTTTTAGCGTCCAGTTCTGACAAGTTTAACATTTTAACATGCCTCAAACCAGTCTGTCTCTTCCTCCCTGCCACTACCTCTAATAAACTTACATTATGTTTTCTGTTACTGCTGCCAGCAGCTCCTTGGCTCCAGATTCATCCTGTCTCATACTTGGAGGGGCAGTCATGTTTCTGTTTCAAAATCTCTAATGGCTATCCTTTGACTTCAGGATAAAAATAAACTCCTCCTTGTAGCACATGTGTTTCATCCTCATCAGTTCCCTGCTTAACTCCCTTCTCAGTCTCTATCACCCAATTGAGGCCTTTCCTTCTGATCTGTTGGAATCACTGTTCCCCGCCCTTGGCCTTTGTTCACCATTTTTCTTCTGTCTATAATACTCAGCCCCATACTGTTCCACGCTTTCATCTGGTCTTTCCTGGTTCTCATCCTTCAGCCACAGATTCACTTACTTGGCTACTCTTGGCTGCCATGACCGAGACAGTTGTCACTGCTATGTGCTGTCATAGTACCTACCTTACCTAGTTTTTCTGAACTAGAAAGTCCTTGAAGACAGAACAGTGTTTTGTTGATCTATGGGCCTGTTGAGCTATTAGTGTGTCAAAAACAAAAAATTAAAAACTGTTCCTAATTTATCAGGGTAAAATAAAGAACATTCATTAGCTCACAGTTCCTGGGGAATCCTAGAGGAGCTTTGGTAGAAGTGCTACTACACAGCCTCCTGTGAAGCTGTAGTCAAAGTTCTACCTGGGCTAAAGTTATGCAAATCTTGACCAGGCTAGACAAATGCTGTTCATTCTACTCCTGTTCACCTGGCCACCCCATGGGCCTGCTGTTGACTTGGCTTCTTCACATTGAGTGATGCAAGAAATGCAAGACCAAGACAGAAATCAATGTATGAATCCCTAGCCTCAGAAAGTTATAATATGCCATCAATGCTACTATATTCTATTGGTCATACAGCCCAGCCTTGGCGCAGGACAGACAAGAACACACAAGGGCGTCAGCAGCAGAAGACAGAGATCATCAAGCATCCTGCTGGAGGCTGAATCCAACAGCCCCCAGTACCCAGCATCACAATGGGCCCATGAGAGACACTCATCAAGGGTTTGAAAATGGAATGAATGAATGAATACAAGATTTTTTTTTTAATTTTTTTGCAAAACTTAGACTAAGTATGCTGGAGAATGCAGAGATGTCAAAAATGTATTTTCTATACATTTAATATGGTTTTCTCCTAAAAAAAAGTGTATGCCATATCTCTAAGGTGTCTTTTTTTGAGTAAGACAGTTGGCAGAATGAGGACTGATTTAATGGTATGTAATTATTCCCAGAAGTATAAGCAGATAGGAAATCTCTGTAGGACAATACTAGTATCATTTATTTACATTCTGAAAAAAAAACTAACAACCCCCCTCAAAAACCAAATCTTGTTATCAAGATTCTCATGCTTTGCTTGTAACATTAATTGCCTAATTATTGGTACATTTAAGTTGATTTTGGAGTGTTTACATTGATTAAAAGATAAAGGAAAACAAGTGTTTGAAATAACAGATCTATTAAGCAAGAAAAAATCATAAAAAAGATGGATTTTAAATCATTTTACCTTTTGTTGAATGTGTAAATTTTGTAAAAGTTAGCACTGAACCAAATGAGATATAATACAAAAATAACAGTATTACAAGTTTGTCTACTGGAATGTTTTCTAACTATATTACATTAAATGTCCTAATAAAATTTTTATCCGATAAATACAATTTATTACCATTTGCCTCTAAATGGCAGAAGTTGTCATAACAGATGGATCAGTATGTAATGCAAGTTTATAATTTGTTGGTAATATGCTAAGGATTGAACCCATAAAAATCATCACATTAGTGTCTTCAATTCAATTAAATTTCAAAAAGAATTCTGTAGAGTGAAAATTTTACAAAATATTGCTAAAAACATCTAAAGGTTTAAGTAAATGGAAACTGATCCCATACTCATGGATTTGAAGACTTAATTGTTATTAAAATGTCAATACTATCCAAAGCATGGACAGATTCAAATATAATCTCATTCCAATTAAGGGGTGCATATTTTGGTTGCTTAGTTGGATTTTTATTTGTTCTTGCAGAAACAGAAAATTCCATCTTAAAAGTCTTAATTGAATTTCAAGGTATCCAAAAGAGGCAAAGCAATCTGTAAAAAGAATAGCAATGCAAGCAAACTCAGATTTCCTGGCTTCAAAACTTACTAGAAAGCTGTGGTAAACAAAATACTTGCAGAAAGCATGATGGTAGACATACAGAACAATGGAATCCTATACACATAAGGCCAAAAGAGTTTTGACAAAGGTGCCTGGAACATTCAACAGGGAAAGGATAGTTTTCAACAAATGCCCCAGGAAAACTAAGAAGTGGGACTTCTGTTTAACATCATATGCAACAGTTAAGTAAAATGGATCGAAGATTTAAAATAAAGTGGTAACACTATACAACTCTTAAAATAACATAGGGCAAAAATCTCAAAACATCAGATTTGACAATGATTTCTTGGACATAGTGCCTAACGCACAAGTAGTCAAACAACAAAAACAAAAAAAAGGCAAATTGTGTATCTTGAAAATTTTAAACTTTTGTAGATTAGCATACCGTATCAACATAGTAAAATGGCAACCCACAGAATGAGAGAAAATATTTGCAAATCATATATCTAATAAAGGAGCTAACATCCAGTTTATATACAGTACTCTTAAAACTCAAAATTGAAGCCGGGCATGATGGTGCACGCCTATAATCCCAGCACTCGGGAGGCTGAGACAGGAGGATCGCTCTGAGTTTGAGACCAGCCTGGGCTACAGAGTGAGTTCCAGGTCAGTTTCAACTACATAGTGAAACCCTGTTTCCAAAAAAAAAAAAAAAAAAAAAATTAAAATGATTAAAATAAGTAAAACAGACACAGGAAACATATAGAAAAAA
>NW_022900917.1:48155520-48178166 GCF_012274545.1 Fukomys damarensis
AAAAAAAAAAAAAAGCACTCAATATTGAATAAAGAACTTGAATAGACATTTTCCTAGAGAAGATATACAAATGGCCAAAGAGAAAATGAAAAGATTTTCCACATCATGAATCATCAGATAATGCAAATAAATCAAAAACACAAAGAGATACTAACTAAAAACCATTAAAATGGCATATAGATATATAGATGTTTCAACTCTAGAAAATAACAATTATTGGCAAGGATATGAACAAGTTAGAACCTTTGGACCCTGGTGGTGGGACTGTAAATGGTACAGCCACTGTGTACAATGAAATTGCAGTCCCTTAGCCAAATAAAGTTATCCCATGACCCAGCAATTCCACTTCTGAGCATTCATCCCCCACAAAAAATCAAAAGCAAGCACTCATTACAGATAGTACAACTCCTACGCATAGCAGCCTTATTCATAATTGCCGAAGAGTACAAATAACTCACGTGTGTATAGACAGAATGAATAATGTGGCAGGAATATTTTTCAAGATATGAGAAGTGCACACACTGAGTTTCTCTGAGCCAACTGCACCTGAATTTGTATTCACAGGCGAGTCAAAAGCATCCATTACGTTATGCATACTTTAGTAATTGGGGACGTTCAGAGGAACAAACATTGCAGGTGGCATTTCTTTTTATATTATATTTTTGTTTAAGATCAGAAAGGACATAAATACCCAAACTTTTAAAACTTGAAGCCAAGAGAGAATAACCAATTTGCTATTTTCTACTATCAGCAGAAGTGAAAGCTATATTTCATTCCCAAGGTTGTGATACTGAGACTTACCAAACTGTTAATCTTCAAAGAGTCTTACCATTGAGCAGTCAAAATGGTTTACATGTGCCTTGCTGTTCTCTTTTCTGAAATTTAGTGCTTGCTTTCTATTTTCCCTGGAAAAAAATTTTGGTTGTTGTTTAACTTAACGTGACAGGAGACTTGCTTTAAGTTTTGGTTATTTCTTCTAGGCTCTCTCTTATAGTGAATGTTTTCTAAAAATGTATGCATTGTATAACAATTGATAAAATAGCCTATTTCTAATAGGAATGTTATTAGTTCAACACATCATTAGTGCCTTGAAATCAAATGAACCTTGTTTTTGATTCCTGGTAGAAGATCACTTTGAATTAGCGAGAACAGATTATAAAAAAATAATAATATGATGATGATTTTTTTTGCTTACTAGTATATTTTAGATTATTACCGAAATATAGTGTTCCCTTATATCTTTCTCCCCCTCTGTCGATTCCCCTATTAACATGTGCCATTATTTTGATACATTTTTAACAATAGATGAGACTACACTGACACATTACATTAATTAAAGTCCACAGAGTTCATTCTGGATTCGCATTCTGTGGATCTGATAAATGTATAATAATATGTATCCCTATTACATTATCATGCAGAACAATTTCACTGCCCTAAAACTCTTTCTCATACCTATTTATCCCTACCATCTAAATCCCTGGCAACCACCCATCTTACTGTATCCCTGAATTTTGCCTTTCCCAGAATGCCAGATATTTGGAATCTTACAGTTAGTAGCCTTCCTAGATAAGCTTCTTTAATTTAGCAGTATACGTCTAACTGTCTTCCATGTCTTTTCACACGATGATACTTCACATCTTTTCACTGTTGAATAGATTTCATTGTCTTGGTGAACCATAGTTCATTTAGACCTTCATTTAGGCATGTTAGTTGTTTCTAGGTTTCAGAAATTACGAATAAAGTTGCTATAACCATTTTTGTGTTTGGGTATAGATATAAGTTTACACATTTGGATAAATGTGAAGGAATGTAATTACTGGGTCTTACAACAGGAACATAGAAAGTTTTATCTTAATAAGTGCCAAACTGACTTTCAAAGTAGCTATACCATTTTGCATTTCTACCAGGATGGATGAGAGTTCCTGCTGCTGTATATCCTTCTGAGCATTGAATGTTGCAACATTTTGGATTTGGCCATTCTATGAAGTATATAGCGGTATCTCATTGTTGCTTCAGATTACTTTTCTCTAATGACATGTGGAGTATTTTTCTTATGTTTCTTGGCTGTCTCTATATACCTTTTGATGAGGTGTAGTAAGTATTTTGCTTAATGTTGTTTTTAAAAGACTGCTGTATTTTTGGATACCCTTTTTTATAATATATATGGGGATCTTCTTCAAATGTTTTCTCTTGATCTGTGATTTGGTCTGACTTAAATATCTTCATCAATTTTTTTATCTTTATATGACCTTCAAAATTTAGAATAAGTCCTAGCATTCGATCCCACAGTGCTTGAAGATGTTTACATAATGTGATCTCCCACTGTAATTCGGGTTTTCATGAAAAAATTTGGATTGGGCAGGCACATATTTGCCACAGGCAATAATATACTTTTACTCAATCTCCAGAAACAAAATTTGTGTGCATGGGACCCAAAGAAGCTTGACAAAATAAAAAATATAGCAATGGGTTGTCAAAACTACCACTCATTTCCCAAACAGGTACTTGCGTTTCAGGTTAGAAAATTTATATTTTTCTAACTGGACACCAGCCTTGAAGGCAGAAAGATTTAAGCCACTGCCTTACTAATATGCTAGACCAAGATGGCCACGCCCCAGATTTTCGCCCTTTTCTTAGCTAATCCTGCCTGCTGCTTTTGGACACATTTACATTTTAGATATTGAGAGCTGGATTGCCATCTCATTTCAATTGTTCAAGATAAAAATTTTTTTAAAAGATGTTTCTCTTGCTAAGTCTACTCCAGTGAGATATTATGGACAATGAGCTCATTCTAACAGAACTTTCACTATACTCATCCTTAGCCCTTTCAATAATTAAGAATCTCTGGGATACCATGGAAACTGGGGTGATGACATTTAATATTTGCATCTTAAGCTGAAGGTCCTTTGAATGAGCAACAGAAATCTGTATTATAATAATACCAGTCATAAAATTGTGGGTTTGATGGCTGCTATCAAGAAATCAACCAATAACAAATGCTGGTGAGATTGTGGGGAGAAAGGAATCCTTCTCCATTGTTGGTGTGAGTGCAGACTGGTGCAACAACTGTGGAAATCAATATGGAGATACCTCAAACAACTAGGATTAGAAGTTCCATTTGACCCAGCTATCCCTCCCCTGGGTATGTTTCCAAAGCAATTAAAAGAATCATACCACAGTGATATATCTGTACCCATGTTTATAGTGGCACAGTTTGTAATAGCTAAAACTTGGAAATAGCCCAATTGCCTATCAACTGGAGACTGGATAAGATGTGTTTTTTTTTTTCTATAAAAGGAGTACTACTCAGCCATAAAGAATGAGAAACTAAAGTAATTTATAGGAAAATGGATGCATATTGAGGTCATACTCAAGTGAAATAAATAGAATACACACATGTAGATAAAAAATAGTTTCTCTGGTGTGAAAAAACTAAAAGTGTAAAAAAGGATCAAAATGTATAATTGATAATGTGAAATAGGAAGAAAAGGGCTAAAGGTGTAGGGTAAGTGGGAAGGGTAGGGCAGAGGAAATAAGAGAAAAGAAAAAATATGAGAAAAGGAAAAAAATGGCAACAGTCTTTGTAAATAGGGAAGGGTGGAGGGGTGAAGGGAGGGCAGGGATATGGGGAAAAAAGAGAATCGAGATCTGTCATGTAAAGGCACAAGACCCCAATGGTTACTATAACTGTAATGTATACCTAAAAAGTACCAATAAACTCAATGAAAAGAAAAAAAAAAGAATTGTGGGTTTGAATTGCAACTTGTACTGGAAGTTGAATTCTGGAAACTATGAAAAAATATTTCTATGAATTTCATTTTAGATAATATTTTCATGTTTAGTTCCTTTTCTAAATAACTATAACATACAGTTAAGAAGTGGGTATTGCTTAGATAACATGTGCTAAAACATATTTGCTATCTCTAGTAGAAAAACAGAAATGTGTCCTGTATGATGGCTCTGACTTAAAAATCTACTAAGTCTTTTCTACAGTCAATTTTCACTGAAAAACAAGATATTATAGCTGGTGCAAACAAACAAACAAACAGACCCTGGGTGAATCTTCTCACCTCTGACTTCTACACATTAGAACTCTCAAGATTCAGCTTCCTAGGCCAACATTTCTTCACAAAAGAATTCAGAGTTCAGTACTGATGATTATAGATAGTTGTCAGTTAGGGAGTTGGCCAGCTTCGGATACAGTGAAAAATGTATACTAAAAGAAATCTACTGCCAAGTAAGTAGTATTTCATTTATTGGCACACAAGACATAATTGTACTAATAGAGGTCTCAATGGACAGAACTGTCTTCAACTAAAGATTGCCTATCAGTGAAAGCTCCACATCAAACTTGCCACAGGGAAAGGGCCAAATTTTTAGATTTCACTTTTGCTAGGCAGAAAGATATTTGAAAGCACAGTCTTTTTGACAAGGAAAAAGTGGCTTGCTATCATTAAGTTTAAGCCTGTTTTTGTAAAGAAACTCTAAAGTCAGTCAAAGGAGTATGTTCCCTTCACCAGATCTGGGCTCTCATAGAAAGCCAAGGACTTTCACTTGTATGGCTTGTGTCAGCAAAGGAGAACATTCTGGGAATTTAGAAAATGGAAAACCGAGGTCATAATTACCATGGACAGATGTAGCCTCGGTATTAAGTCAGTAGAATATAATAAGAATGTTTTCTGGGATGGTATGAAATACTAAAGGAGTGAAAATTTACCTAGTAATTTAAATGTTTAAAATGTTCTATCCTGCTATGTGTCATACATGTAATTCAATATTATATTAAAAGGAAAACATTTTAAATCTTTTCTTAACACACAATCTTAATATAAGTTCCTGGTTAGGGATTTCAGAGATAGGAAAATACTCAAGATAGATTCACCTATTTTATGATTCTTATAATGACTGTAATATAAGAGATGATTAAGAGAAGAGATATTTGTAAAGATTGTCTTTATTTGTAGTTAATAGTTTTTCCTCCAAAATCTCACGTATTTCACATGACTGACATAAAAGATCGCAGATGCCAAAGAAGATAATGTCGACTGTCCAGTAATTAATTGCAATTTAAGATAAAACATCTACATACCTGCTTTATATCCATTGGATAGAAATAATATAGTGAATCTAACATCATCTATTGCAAAAACACATGAAAAAGCTCTTAAGAATTAGAAATCTTATATAATATCTTTCTTCCCTTGAATTCATAATGACATCTCACTTCTCCCATATAATTTAATTCTCCTTTATAAATTTTTTTCAGAAAACTTTTGTTTTCATGAGCAAATTTTCATGAAACAATATAACGACAGTAAATTTTTTTTCTGTCACAATAAATCATTTCCTCTGTCAGTTATGTTACCACTAATATGAAAGCGTCCTTTTTTCAATGCTATAGTGTTTTTTGCTCACAGGTAGGTGAGAAGTAAACCATTATTTTGCAGGGTTAGAAAATGGAATTTAGAATAGGGATTAATGAACAGAAGCTACTTTCTCCTACATTTTGATCTCAGCTAAAAGCTCATTGGCACCAAGAATCTCACAATCTTAAGCCACTCTAAAAAATTTCGTATCAGCCCCAAGTCATCGAGATTACCTCAGAGAGGGCTCCTACCCTTCCACCTGAACTCCCAGTGGAACACAGTCTCAAGAATCGAAATGTTTTTGTAAATATTTTCAACCCATGTTTGATTAGATTTACAAATGCAGAACTCATGGATGCAGAGATAAATTGTATTTTTAATCAAATTTACCTGATATAAAATGGCAGAAAACAAAATTTGCATTTCCACCTATTTCTATTTTTGTTTCTTTTTTTTGTTGTTGTTGTTTTCAGGTTTCAAGTGGCTTTGAAAATAAGGTATCAAAGGAATCTAAGCAATGTTTTTTCAAGGGGTGCAAGTTCAAGCATTCTCAGTGCTGAGATAAGTTTAGGAGAGGAGAAAGCCTCCTCATGGCCCAGAAATTGTCTTATATTTTGTTCCTGACTTCCCCACTTGTGAGGTGACTCAGTTACAACCCTGGATTGATCCAGTTCCTATCATCAATGTGACTCTAGAGTCAGCATCACCCACCATCATCCATTCCAGCCTCTCTGTGAGATCTGTAGTAGAGTAGTTAATTCCCTTGCTCACCGTGAGTATCACAGAAGCAACTAGTTCCAGGTCAGAAAAAAGCGCACTCTGGATCTATGTTGATCTGATTATATCACCCCAAGGATGGGCAAGAGGACTTACCTCTCTACATAGTCAGAGTCTGATCACTTTAAGTCATGACAACACTCATTTTATCTTTCTATAACCTTCAGGGTCTTACACACTCATTAGTTTACAAACTAATAACCTTGAAACATTAAAGAGGTTCCAGGTGTGGTGGCACACACCAGTAATCCCAGCATTCTAGTAGGTGTGACAGAAGGATCACAAGTGTGAACCTAGCCCAGGTGACTTAGTGACTTGGTGATAACGTGTGTCAAAAAAATTTTAAAGTGAGTCTGGGGATGTAGCCCAGTGAGAAGGTCCTAGGTTGAGTTTCCATTACTGCTAAATAAATAAAAAGGAATCCTCATGTACTGAGGCACCTGCCATCATGTAGAAACATTTATGTTATGAAACTACTTTTCGAATACTTTCTAAACATGTTAAATTTCACAAAATGGATCTTTTCCCAATGTTAGAATCAATATCTTTAACTTTCTCAGGCTTCAAATAAAAATATAGCTCACCTGTTTTCTTAGTTTTCTTCCTAACCAAACTAATCTTTCAAAGATTCTTCCCTGAGGTTCAATCTTAAAAATAGCCACTGTGCTTTTCTGTTTATATGGTAATGACTCAATCCTGTCTATTCTTTTAAGTATTAAAGACCAATTCTTTTTTCAACTTAAACTTCACTTCAAGTCCTCCTTTCTGTTTAACATGTAATTGTCTCCATTATGAAGCATTTTATAAGATTTTGTATAAAGTAGGCAGTCTGAAAATAAATTATAGCCTATTTTATTTTAGAAAAATAACAAACAAGATACACTGCTAGGTCACCAAGATGACATGGTTTCATTAACCATTCTACTTTATGAAATAACACTTTTAGACTTTCTTTCACACAGTTACAAGAAAAATTGTGAGAAACATAATTTCAGGAATATCCTCCCTCCCTCATCAATTTTAGGGCACGCAGCTTACAAATTCTGTGGAAATTTTGGAAAGATACTGATAAACCAAAGTTTCATTATACATGATCTCACTCATGTGTGATACATAAAAAATCCTGATCGACAAGTTGAGAGTAGCATGGTGATAACCAGAGACTAGGGAGGGGAAGGTGGGAAGGTGAAATAGGGAAAAGTTGCTGAGAGAGGAAAAGTTATCAGTGGTACTGTTATAGTTCTGGTGTGGTCCTGCATAGCAGGGTGGCTGTATGTAATAATGTATTGCAGATTTCAAAAAGCTCCAAGAAAGCATTTTTAATGTTCTCAGCATGAAGACATAATACATTTTTAGAAGATAAATACTTGATAAAGTAGACTTTTGCCCTGATCTGAGTATTACACTATGTATACATGTATCCAAGCATCGTGTGGTATCCCATAACCATGTATATTTTTTAATTTATTTCTTACTAGTGCATATTTGCAGTACACGAGGTGTACCTTCTTTGGGTGGTGGTGTTACATGTACATAACACACCTTAAGTCCTTTCTTCATTCCCTTCCCCTCCCCTCTCTTTCCCTCCCTCCATCCCTTGATCCCCTTTCCAGGTGAGGAAAAAGCCCTCTCTCTCTCTCTCTCTCTCTCTCTGTCCCCCTCTCTCTCTGTCTTTCTCTCTCTCTCTCATTTTTATTATTTATCTTTTATTTTCCTGTTTAAACAGTATGGTGATTCTTCAAAAAACTAAAGTGAGAAATTCCATTTGACTCCTCTAATTCTCAGAAGATTTAAAGTTATCATATTACAGAGACCCGCATACCCACGCTTATAGCAACACAATTCATAACAGTTAAATCTTGGAAGAGGCCTCAATGTCCATCAAGAAGATGAATGAGTAAACAAAATGTGGCATTTGCACACAGTAGAGTACTACTCTGCCATAAAGAAAGATAAACTTGAGTTATTTGTAAGAAAATGGATGCACCTTGAGACCATAATATTAAGTAAAATAAATCAGATACTCAAGCTTAAATATCACATGGTTTATAAGAGAAACCCAAATTATAAATCAAGGGCAAAATATATGTATAATTTTTACTATTTGTACCAGTTGAAATATACATTTTAATTTTAAAAGTTTCATTATAAACTAATATGGCTGCTTGAAAGATCTAAGTGTTATTGCTTTCCTGATAAACTATGAAGCAGAACTTACTTCCATTTTAGAAAATACAAAGAAATCTGAAGAATCGTTCTTATTGACAATCAATTGAAAAGCACAAATATATACACTAGATGTGTGTGAAGTCCCACAGCTGGATTATCTGGAGGGAGGAAACTCAAGGATTTTGGAGAGAGTATGTTTAAAATTATCATTCATTTCAAAAAGTCCACTACTTCTCCCTTAAAATAAAACTTAAACCCTCTTAAACATGAGCTTCCTGAAGCAAGCCCTAACCAAAGTGCACAATGATTCTATCTTTTACCGTGGATTAGGAGCTCATGACATCCGCACTTCCGTGCTCTTCCAGACCTTCTGAATGTGGCATACATGCTTATAGTCAAAATAGGAAACACTCCAGTGGAACATTTTCCTTCTCAGTAAATACAGGGTGCTTCATACAAGCACATGTTTCAAAAGAAATTTTATTTTGACAATTTAAAATTTTTAATGCTACAATTTCAGTTTCTTGAATTATTAAACAATAGTGAAACAAATATTTTTCAATTTGAATATATAACCGACATGGGAATATTATTCTTTCTTAAAATAGCTAAAACTGTCTTTTAGCTTTTGGTATGTGGCTTGAGTACAGCTTCATAATAGTTGGATATTTGCAGTTTTGGAAGTATGCATTTATTTTTCTTTAGATCAAAGCACACAACATTGTCTACCCAAGCGTTAATCTCACTGTGAAGATAACTGGGAACAAATGATAAGCTCTATCAAATATCAGCACTCAGTTGAAGAGATGATTCACTTTTCAAAGAGGGAAGCAAAATAATATGTATTTCATTATGAAAGTAAACCAAGTATCACCTGCTATTAGCCAGTGTGTTGGTGGACTTTCAATGGTGAAATGCAAGATTGTTCCACTGATCTGAAATTTCAAAATTTAATATATCTTCATGCATTTGCTTATTTTCCTACCTTTACTTTTGCTAACAGTATTTTTTTCTTCTTCTTCTTCCAGGGATTGGCTTATTGCCTCAAATCAAGCTTTTTTTTTTTTTTTTTTTTTTTTTTTTTTTTTAATTTATATTTTTTGGGGTTTTTTGGTACTGGGGATTGAACTCAGAACCTTGTGCTTCCTAGGCAGTTGAGGTGCTGCTGAGCTAAATCCCGAGGCTCCCCTCTTTTTGGGTTTTTTTTGCTTTTGAGACAGGGTCTCACTATGTAGTTGAGACTGACCTGGAACTCGCTATGTAGCCCAGGAGGGTCTTGAACTCACAGCGATCCTCCTGCCTCAGCCTCCCGAATGCTGGGATTACAGGCGTTCAAGCTTTTTTAATTTTATGATTCTTGATTCCTATTGGTGCTTGTAGTTCATTATTGATTTATTGTTAAGTTCTGTTGATTTTGCCTTCACCATGACTCATGAGGAGGCTCTTCCATGTAGAATATAATTGCTGTAATACTACATACCTCTTCCTAAGATGTCTCAATATACCTATAAATATTTGTCTGTAGCCAGATATGCTTTAGGCAGAATAATCTTCCCCAAATACAGCGGTTGAGGTTAGCCTTCCCTGATAAACCTTCAAAATCTTCACATTGATGTATGCTTACTTTGCACTCTCCTAAATGGGTTTAAGCTGTCACTAATCCCTACAGATAGAGTCAGCTCTCTTAATGACTACTCCCCCTCTATGCACCATTTGGAATGATGTGCTTATCCCTCCTCACAAACATCAAGTCCTGAAGTTGTCTTACTGTTCTCCGATACATGGGGAGGAAAAGAGGAGAAATGGGTCACTAAGGATTCTTGCCAGATGGACAAGCTTTGAAGAGATAATTCACTGAAGCACTCACAGCTATCCGAAGGAAAATAATACATAAACTGTGTAATTCTCTTTAAATCACTGTCACAAATCAGAAGAAACTGCATTTCAATTCTACCTTTAGCCATTCAAGCAGACCGCCCAGTCGCGTATTTTAGAGCATAGCTCCTAAATTATGACTGTGTTCTCCCAAACTGTCACACTGGGAGGGTCCTGTGCTTGAAGGAACAGTGTCTAAGCTTCAGCAGCTCATTTGCTTCTGAACAGCTCTATTTGCCCTTGACAATCTCCCACACAACCCTACACTGGCCACTGCCCTCTGATTCAACTCTTCATTTAAATTAAATTTAGTCAGCAGCCCTACTGCAAACCCATACCTCTCCTCCTATGCAAAATATTGTAGTTACAAGTTCAGTCTCTACTTATCTGTAAAAATACTTTGCACATTTCACTTGAGATTTCTCACATTTTTCCTGGAATTTTCTCCTCTTATATGTCCTAAACATTTACTATCACTTTGTAGAATATGAACAACTTGAAACAAAGTCTTATGATTTTCTTCAACTTCCATAAAAAACTTAGTGCTTGCACAAACTCTTGGACTTAAACTGAATTTATATTTATATTTGTAAGTATTAAAACTTTTTAAACTTCCGCTGCAGACTTGTGTGTCTTTTGTCTTGCACTATTATAAGAGTTTGTATCCCTGGTACTTAGTAAAATGTCTGGCACACAGTGGTGCTCAAAGAAAAAGTAAACTGAAGAAAGAATACAAAGAAATGATGTAGACGAGAAAAGAAGTTACAGAACACTGTGAGGGTAGAAGGGAGTAGAGAAGACAGAGGAGAACGTGTTTATTAAAAAATCTCCAATGACTTTCCAAAGAATAAAACCATGCGGCATTTTTACTAGTAGTAGAGAGTGAATTCAACCGTAAGGACAAAATAAATGAGGCAAGATGGCATTTAAGATGGAACAAAATGTGGGGCAGTCAAGATGTTACTAGAAACCAGATGCTCTGCTATGCAAAGTTTCAGGGAATGGCACTGGATTATCTGGGCAGGCCTGTCACCACCACAGGCTCAGACATGATTATGCAGCAGCTCTCAGAAGGAAATTCAAATGACCCAAGCTTGTAAAAATCATAGTGGAACTAGAATGCTACTTAAATCTTCTAATGGATGGTGAGAAACAAAATTGCTGAAAACTAAAGAAGCCACAACTAGCACTTGTCTTCCTGTGGGCATCTGCTCTGGGTGTGAAATATAAAAGTTCGTATCGCTTGAGGAGCATGTTAAGGCCTGGCAATTTTGTTACATGATTTCAAATGATAATGGCGTGAAGCCCAGACGGCCTGAGGTTGTACCTACCTATGCACTGATCATTCATCTGGAATATGGAATTCTGTAACATGGATCTTAGGCTCAATCCATCATTCCACTAAAACTATCAAGAAACACTCTGACTTCTTCCTTAATGTCCTCATGATAACCAGTACATCCCTCTGCTTCCTGCCCTGCTTACACACACACACACACACAGATCCACATCTGCGTGTGCACATGTGTTCTCTTTGACTTATCAACTTTTTAAACTTTTATCATTCAGGAAAACTATGTCATTAAAATTTTCACAGCTCTATTCTTACTTATTGCATTTTGCTTTAACAGTTTTACTTCCTGAGGTGTTATATGCACTTATTTCAAAATTCGTAGGAGGTACTTAAGTATTTCCCACCTGCTTCCTATGTACAGTAAAAAGCAACAGATTCCTACTTTCAAAAACTCCTTAACAGATATTTATAAAACTTGGTTCTCTCCCTAAACAGCAAAACTCAGAAATACACAAAATTATACAAATACATAAAGGAAACTATCAGCACTAAATAATTTAACAAATACTAAAAACAGTAATGGCAAACTAAATCAATAAATGAAATCTTTTAACGCTAAAATGGCTTACAATTTTAAAAATTAAAAAGAAGCTCCATCAAAATATTTAATTATAGCCAGGTGTGGTGGTGCATTTCTGTACTTCCAGCATTCTGGGAGGCAACTATGTAACATAGGAAAATTCTTAAATAAGAGTATCTCCAGTCTCAAAACAAACAAGCAAACAAAACAACCTGGAGATGTATGTCAGTGCAAAGATCCCAGGCTAAACAAGAAGAAAGTTAATTATGGCGTAAAATTCCCAAGAATATATTGAGAGTTCCAGAAGCTGAGTGCATTGGAACTGTTAGGTTATGATCATCCCAATTTCTTTCTTCTATTTCTTTATGTCACTCTGATCACTGACCAGCACAGCCCCGCAAGATCTTTGGAGATGGCTCAGCACAATTCACAGCAAGTGCTCACAGCTCCAACTTTTCAATGTGATGAATGAGGAGTCAAGACCCTCAAACCTATATACAGATCCAAGGACCAAAAATACCCAGAACCCAGATGGAAAAGTGATCAGAAGCCAGCCTTACACTCTTCATCTGTCAGCCCACCTTAATGTCCATGGCCAAAAGGAGGACTGGAGATACTATGGGCTGAGACCTCTTAGAAGGCTTTCAGGACCCTAGATGAGCATTTTAAGGGACATTCAAGGCAAGAAGGATGGATTCCACGGTCTCTAGAAAGGAAAGTAAACCTTTAAAAAAATGTGGCCTTCTGGAATAAATTTGTCAATGAGAAGCATCAAAGTCAGTGAGTATTTAGTGAAGTTTACTAGTGTATGTTTGTCCTAATTTAGTCACTATATTCTGCATCAAGGTAAGTTTTTAAGGTTGTTTCCATTTTTACAATAGGCCCTTGTAAAAACCCATCTGTATATATCATGAAATTCTCTACCTTAAATTCTGTTTATTTCCCTAAGAATCACAATTTCTTCTGAATGATCTG
The DNA here is from genome assembly GCF_012274545.1 of Fukomys damarensis. Taxonomy (NCBI): domain Eukaryota; kingdom Metazoa; phylum Chordata; class Mammalia; order Rodentia; family Bathyergidae; genus Fukomys; species Fukomys damarensis. The sequence continues at coordinate 48,168,560 of NW_022900917.1, forward strand.
AAACTGTTAAAGATTTAAATTAATATTCAGTAGAAAGTCCAGTGTTCTGCCACCTGCCTTGCAAGCTCCATGTCCCGAGTTTGATCCCCAGTACCCACCCAAAAAATTAAATTTTCTACGGTCAAATGTGGATGATGTGATATGATTAATTTAGCCACTACTTAAAGAAACACTATTTTTTGCCAGGCAATGTGACAATTCCTCCACATACCACTCCCTGAATCACTTCACTAAATAATAAACATATAGTTCTTATCACTTTATGCATAAGGTAACTGTTATGGTTTATATAGAAGAAGTCCCCCCAAAGTCTCATGTGCTCATAGGTGGAGCTTTAGGAAGGTAACTGAATTATGGAGGATCATAGCTGACTTACCGTTAGGAAATGGTACCTTGTGGGAAGATGTAGGTCACTGGGAGAATAGGTTGAGTCCATCTCTTTCCTGCCCTCTCTTGATTGTACTCCCTCTTTGCTTCCTGCTGCCATGCCACAAACAGCTCTCCTCTGCCATACCCCTCTACCTCTTTGGGGTCAGCAGACTGTGGACTAAACTCCCTGCAAACTGTGAGCCAAAATGTACCTTTTCTTCTTAAGGTTATGGATATTGGATATTGTGTTTCAGGCAGGGAAAAGTAACTAAAAAAAGCATCTGAATGACCCATGGTCACACAGCTATGGAGACTTTATCATATTTTCCCCATATATCTTGTACCTTCCACTTTTGAGACTCTCTCAAGCCACATTTGGTCACACAAAAATTGGTTGTTTTTTTTTTTGCTGTGCTATTGATTGAATCCAGGCTCTTTTGCATGTTAAATACTCTGCCATTGAGCTATAACCCCAGTGCCTGGATTTTCTATTTTTATTTTGTAGCTGCCACTATATGCTAAAGACATAATCTCAGTAGGATACTATAACCCTAGTCAAGGTGGAACATAAGCCAGTAGGTTTCCTAAACTGTCCAGCTAATTCTAAACTTATCTTAACTCCTCATTTGTGATATAATTACAGGATACAATACTAGGCTCCAGGTATTTAAATAAGTATCCCCAAGGGCTAGGGATTTAGCTCAGTGATTCCACCACCTGCCTTGCAAGCACAAGGACCCGAGTTCGATGACCAGTACCAAAAACAAAATAAGTATCCCCAAAATTCATGGTCAATTAGCAACAGATTGAGGCTATTGCCTTATACTCATTCACACTCAATTTATTGCGTGTGTGTGTGTGTGTGTGTGTGTGTGTTCATTGTACATGCATACTGCTATGTTCTGAATGTTCAAATTTGTCACTGTAACAGTATTAAGAGATGGGAAGTGTTCATTCTACATGCATACTGCTATGTTCTGAATGTTCAAATTTGTCACTGTAACAGTATTAAGAGATGGGACATGATGAGTTTAAGAAATAATTAAAGCCATAAATGTTAGAATACACTTGTAATTCCAAAATGCTTGGAGATTGAGGCAGAAGGATCCAAGTTCAGGCCTACTCTTGGTAATTTAGTAACTTAGTGAAATCCTGACTCGAAATAAAAGAAAAATTAAATTTGTTTTAAAAAAAGGGCTGGGGATGTAGTTCAGTGTGAAGGACCTGGGTTCAATCCTCAGTATGGCAGAACAAAACAAAAAAGACAAAAATCAAACAAAAAGCAATCAATTAGGTCATAAGGGCTCTGTCCTCAGGCAAAGATCAGCGCCATCCTGGAAGGAGTGGGCTAGTTATGGGCAAAAATGATGAGTTGGCCGCGTTACCTCTCTCACATGCTTGCCTGCCCTTCAGCCATGTTTTGATGTGTCATTAGCCTGTACAAGATGCCAGCGGCGTGCTCCTGAAATTCACAGCTCCAGAACCATGAGCCACATAAAATTCCACTTTTTATGATTTTTTTATAGCAGCAGAGCATGGACTAAGACCCATGTTTATTTAATAAATATGCGGAAATATCTACTTTGACCTAGGAAAATCAAACTAGAATATTGCATTATCCATTAGAAAACAGCTTCTTGGGACACAGAACTATGAAAGAAAAAATCAATAGGAGATTCCCAAGAACACTTCCATAAAGCTGCAATACCCTGCTCTGTCCGTGACTGGGGCTCACAGAGCTCTGAGAACTCTCCATTTCCATTCTCTTCCTGCTGGGCAACTTGCTTAGGGGTGGGGCTCAGTCAGGATGGATTAGACAGATGCACTGCTGCTTAGCAAAGCACTTTCAAACTACCCCTAGAATTTATTTCCACTGGTGGCCTTGTCTGTCTTATTCAATTTAAATGGAACAAGATGCACTTGCCTAAGGTTTCATGGGGGACTTAGGGACAGGATGTGAAATATTGTTCGATTTACTATTTCCTTGCTCCTTGCCTTCTTAAAAAGAGAGTTCTAATCACATTTCCGTAAAAAACTGAAATTAGCAATGAAAGATTACATTGGAAATTAAAACTAAAGAATTGCAACACCTTCTGCAATCTGAATTGGTTATTTTTATTCTAAAGAGTTATAATTTCATACTACTAGAAATAAGGTGTGAGGTTTTGAATTTCAGGGTCGTAGTTCACTTATAAATCAGGCAATATTTTCAATGTGCATTTCTAGAGATTATGCAATTGTGAAAAAATTAACTTGGAATTTGTACCAAAGTCATCTTATTTTTCAAGTTAGTGATCAAACAAAAATACATTCTTTTCAAAGATGTATCGTCCAAATGAAGAATAATATTGATGTAAAGTGTCTATCACTGCCACTCTGATAGATCGACTGTATTTTATCATAGCATCTAAATTAAAGCTACAAATTCCTTTACCACATGAATTTACTCTTCCACAAAGGGTCTTCATCTTAAAACAATCTCTTCTCAATTGGCCTTGAGAACCTTGTTCAGATAAAGCTCATTTGAGTAGTCTGAAGTATAGATAGCTATTGTTAGCAAGCAATTTTTAATGGGGGACCAAATCTTTGAAAAGATACGTGAGGTAAGAAATAAGTAGACTGGAGATTACATCCTCAGGTAATGGCTGTTGTTGTTGTTGTTGTTGTTGTTGTTGTTGTTGTTGTTGTTGTTGTTCTTTCAGTCCTGTGATGAACCTCAGCACATCAGAATGGGGAGCTTTTCTCACTCTGTGGAGCGCAGCAGGATCGTAAGGCATACCCAGAGATCATTCCTCAGTTTCACACACTTTACTTTAATCGTCACAGATTTAGCAGTCAAAGAGTGCAATTAATTTAAAATGAAATGACAAATCAGCCACTGGAGAATACATTTTCCTAACCATCCCTACTCATTAGAATTGTATACCTTGGCTTTAATAGTTCCTAAAAAGCCAAAACCAAGACCAGCAACTAAGGTATGTTGTTGCACACTCAATCCACCCACTGAGCCCAGGGATGCAGCTCAGGTGATCTGCAACATGGACCTGTCAATATGTCACTGTGATCTCCAATGACCCAAGAGAAGCAGAGATACCACCCATGTTTCTGTAAAATATACATCCTGGGAAAGAACCCTCATGGATGATGAGCAAACACAAAACCTTCGTCTTTTGACAAATATATCCTAAATAATATTTTGTTATGATAAATTTAAATTCCACCATTATGTTTATGTTTGCTTTCTAAGAAGAAAATAAACTGCCTAACATTTTCTCTGGAGATCAAATATTAATTCTAATATCCAAAAAAGTGTAAATCATAAGATGTCATCTTTAGGCAATGAATATTCACCGAGTTTTCTCTACATGCCTGGCACCATAACAAAACCCCAAAATCGCTCTCAAGTATCACTCATGTATACTGACACACTCTTATGGTCACTAACTTGGGCCATTCTGTAACTATGACAAAGCACAAGGCTACTTTAAAATAACATCTTGAAATTAATGTTTACACTTTCCTTGTTATTGGTTCAGCCTCTAAAGAGAAGGTAAAAGAAGAATAAGTTTTTGTTTTTTTGTTTTTTTTTTTTTGGTATCAGGGATTGAACTCAGGTCCTTGCGCTTGCAAGGCAGGCCTCCAAACCGCTGAGCTAAATTCCCGGCCCCGAGAAGAATAAGTTTTGTGTAATAAATTTAAATTTTTTTTCTGAATACCTCCTAGAAACAGTGCATGCTCTTTGAAACACTGACCCGCATATTTCATTTTTTATAAAATGGCTGCAAAAGAAGTTTGGAATCCAGCTGAGGTAAAAAGAAAGGATGCCTTTAATTTGTGGAGTTTAGGAAAGTAGAAGAGATTAATGAGCAAGTAGAGAGAAGCACTTTATTCCTAATGAATAGGTAACCCACATGAATGCCCTGGTTTACTCATTTGGCAAACCTGAACTAAAAAAGACTGCCAAGTCATGTCTCAATGAATAGCTCTGTTGAGAATTCTGAGCATGGAAGGGGGAGTGCAAGATGAACATGTTTTTATACATCTTGGAAGGCTTGTAGGGTAATTAGGACAGTGAGAACACTCAAATGTGGCTAAATCTAGGATAGCTTGTGGTGGTCAATGCGGAAAACCAAGAATTCTCCAAAGGTATAAGGGGTAAAATCACACTCAGTAGGGCTTTCTAAGATAACATTTAAAAGTTAAGGACCTGTTGACATTTATAGTTTGATTTCGACTTCAGTGGTGTGGAAGGTAGTGCCTATTTTTAATTTTGTTTTTCTATCATAAGCCGTCCTACAGAACTAATTCAAAGTAGAATGGCAGATTTTTAATGTTTCTTGTAAAACTGAGGTCAGTAGCAACCACTTTGTGCATGTGTGTGTGTGTGTGTGTGTGTGTGTGTGTGAGAGAGAGAGACAAAAAGAGATAAATCTTAGATAGAGAACAAAGGATAGATACAGAGAAAGAGAAACATAATTAGTCTGATATTGAAAAATCTGAGTATGTCTTTATTTCCCTACTCAAATTTAACAGATTCTGTTCTATTTCCAGTGCAGGTTAACCATAATAAGGTCTAAAGGAAGTGACAGTACCCTAACTCTGCTCTTATTCCCCACTCTCATCTATCCCGGGCACCTTACAGAAAGGTCATAAATTGCACAGCTTCAACCTCGTGGGAAAGCTCTCTCAGACATCTATCAGACAATAGGAGTGTGTTCTCTTCAGGAAGACAGCATTCATGCCATCCTCAGCACAGCTCTGCTGGTTGGCCATGTGCCCACACCCCAGGAGAATGTGGCTGGAGATGGGTACGAGCCCCAGGGTGTATCAGCAGCACCGTGAACTTTATAAAGTGTGCCGTAAGAGTTCTTCTGATCAGATGTGGTCTCTGCTCATTCTCCCTGTGAGGGAAGCCAGAATCTCAGGTCACCCCAGTAAGGCTCTGCAAGTTGTAATCAATGCAGGCTAAGCCATAGCACTGTTGCACTTAAGCCACATGCCTTTGTACCTAAAAATCAGACTGTGCAATCAACAAGCACATAAGCAGATCACTGGACCAATGATGGTGACCACAAGGAGCCTATCAAATGCCTATGGACACAAGAAGGATCCCTGCTCACTGTGTGGGCTCCCCTCCACCAGTCTCTGGTAGACTTAATTTCTCTTTTTATGGTTTATCTCTAGATGTCCCCCCAAAGCCTCGTGTATTCATAGGCAGGCTTCTGGAGAGCAACTGAGTCATGGAGATGCTATGGCTAAATTGATGTTAACAGGCGGGGCCTGGTCAGACATAGTCATTAGAATCAGGGTCTGGTAGGGTGTATCCTCAGTCCCTCCCTTTGCTCTCTGCTTTGCACCCACCATGAAGTGAGCAGCTTTCCTCCACCATGGTCCTCGGTCATGTCTTCCTTCTTAAAGCCAGCCAACTTGGACTAAAAGTGTGATCCAAACCTCTCCTCCTTCAAGTTTCGGGTATCGGGTATTTTGTCCCAGCAATGGCACTGAGGAAAGTGACTAAAACACCTCTACTGCATCCACTCTCTTGCTTCTTTTCCAATCATCTTTGATATCAGTAAGAATGCATGGTGTTTGTGCATTTTCAGTATGTGCCCTGACATGTGGTACACATGGCACACGCTTTGTGCAACAAATAAATGAATGAACAAATGAATGGCAATTAAATCAAGTTTAGCTCCTCTTGAGCACTTCAAGAGCAAATGAAAAGAGAGCCTAGCTGAGCTCCCCATAGAAAACAAACAAAAAAGTAAACACAATATAGAGTTTGGAAAGATATATTGATGATGAAAGATGTATTGATTGATGAGGCTATGGAGTCAGTCCTACATCCGCTAAGGCTCCAGCTGCCCACCACTGGCCATATGATCTGCAATTATTTGCTCAACTTCTCTGTGTCTTAGTTTACTAATCTATAAAATGCCTACTTTATAGAATAACTTGAGGTTTCAGAATATACAACATTAGCAAACCACCATGTACAGTTTACATGCAGAGGATGCTTGAGGACACCGGAGTAGACATATGGCAGGGGAAATTATGTTTTATTTCCATGGTCAGGTGGCCACAGTTTATTCCTTTGGGACTATTACCAACCTCAACTAAATAAATGTCCACGCCTTTGAGTCTAAGTGTAATGATCCACTAATTCACTTTTATAAAGGGAAGATTAAAATCAAGTTCTCTGTTGAAAAGAACGCAAGGAAACAACTACAAGAACTATAGAGTATAGAGAGAGTGTTTATGAGTATCTCCAGGCCTGTGTTCTTTTTGAACTATTTTGTAAACACCAAAATCATCCAGAATTTCATAGACCAACCCAATATATATGCACACACATATATCATATATATCATGATATACATACATGCGTGTATTGTGTGTGTGTGTGTGTATATATGTGTGTGTGTGTGTGTGGTTGTGTGTGTGTGTGTGTGTGTGTGTGTATATATATATATCATATCCAGTGTAGTTTAAAATAAGAATCATAAGCTAGGGATTTAGCCCAGCAGTAGAGCAATTGTCTAATATGAGTAAGACCCTGAGTTCAGTCCCAGCCACACAAACATAAAATAAGCACCATATATTAGTGTGGATTCATTTTGTTATTCATTGGTTTATTACTTTTTCAATTTGTGTATCACAATATCAGAGAATGGGCAGCACAGCAAAAAATAAGCCGTATCTGTCCCCAATGAGCTCTTATTATAAGAGAAGACACAGATTTGTAATTTATAACTTTGTAGTCACATCACTTGGCAGGTTGATTGTGGCTATCCTGCTCTCCCTCTATGAGTTTCTTCCTTTTGCCCTCTTCAGCCAGCCATCTCGTTCTAATCTACAGGTCTCAGCACAAATATCACTTCCTTGAGGAAACCTTTGCTCTCGGGTTCTACTGTGACCAGTTCTGAAATATTAAGATGCTATTAAGGCTCAGTGTCACAAAAGGGAAACTGACAGCATACCATGAAAGTTAGACACACTTCTTTATTCTTTTGTTCTGTTTGGTTTTTCATTTGATTTACTCCTCCCCACCTGAGGTCTCTTTCATGGAGTCCTCTGAGCTAGTTCTCTGCTCCAAGAAAGTCACTTATATTCTCCACAACCCAGCACCCTCTGTATAAAATACGATGATAAGACTGTGTCTCTCATGTCTACTCCACAGCATTATGAGATCCACCCACTGACAGGGGTTCAAAACCACATACAGGCTCACATTGTTACATGTGAGCTATTTTAGTAATTTATGTCATACTCATTAGGATGCTTTCATGAAGTATAATTTTTACTTTATAGTGGAATCATAGGTTTTGTGTCCTAGAAAACATGGGACACGATCTCTAATTTTACCAAATATACACTGAACAATAAAAAAAAATGATTTCTTTTGTAATGTACACGTTCTTCCCAAACTGCCAAGCTTCTGCCCTCTCCCACTCAATGGAGAGTGATGTGAAAGATAAAGCTGAAGTGCTCATCTAACAGAAATGAGTCATCTGGAAATGTGTTACAGCGTGTGTCACCATCATTACTGGCATCACCTTCTGTCAGATCTTGGAGATACAATTAACAAATTTAAAAGAGAAACCTTAAATCTTGACCAGTCTATAAAGAAAGAGTTCAAACTTGTTCACACAGACTAGGGTAGAATGTAATATCAAAGTTGGGCAGCACTTTTAGAAATTAATCTTTCAATATTCCTTAAGTATACCACTGAGTATTTTAAAAGTTTGAATCACAAAAAATTAAAAGGAGTAGTTAGCTCTACTTCATCTCCCTTAAGACTAAAAAGTCTAATGTGGAACACCTAAGCTTTCAAAAAATGAGTGCCTACTTCATCTCTTTAAACTGGTTTCTCGACATGAGTTGGTCATTTCCAATTTTCCTCTTTCAACCTGTATTCTTGTGGATAATTTCTCAGGGAACACAGATATAATCCAGGCTGAGACTTGTGAATCACCACTCTACCCATTATTGATGGGCTGCTTTCCTGGAAAGCCTTCATTGAAAGAAGAAAATAAACTTCCTTCAAATTTTGAAAATCAAAAGATGGGTTTATAGTAATATATATATATATATAAATGTGTATATTCTAATACATTACACATTGTCAAAAAATAAAGTATTATTACATATTTCCCAAAGCATTACAAGATGTACACTATCTTTTATGTCAATAAACATTTTTAGGGCTGGGGATTTAGCTTAGTGGTTCCACCACCTGCCTCAGAAAAAATATTTTTGCCATTCTTGATACATGTTTTTGTGTGTCTTAACTTTTCTTAAGTGTTAGAGCCAACTGCAAGTATGACCAGGTCCTTTTGCCACAGACACATAACTAGATAATTTAACTGTCCACTCAGAGTAAAGTCCTCTTCAGAATTTCACACTTCATTAGTTTGAGGTTCATCAATCTACAGTCGGTCCCATAGAGTTTGTGCCCAGAGCAGGCAATCAGTGAATATTTTCTGTCATTTTTATTAACTTTATTGGTACATTTGAGGTATACAATACAGTTACACTCATCATTGGGATCTTGTACTTTTACATGAACTCTCTTGTGAAGTCAGCGAAACGTGTAAAGTTGCTACATTCTGTATTCTGCCTCCCCCGCTAGAGCCCCATCTTCCTTCTTTGGATTAAATAACCTAGCTCTTTAATACACATCAGTTTTCAATTTTGATTCTCAACTTCCTGCCTCAATACCCTGGAATTTAAACCTAGGCTCCCTTCCCTACTTTCTGGATTAATTTGAACTCAGGAAAGCTCAGATCAGCTTGTTGGCCCTTGAAGATAGCTCTTTCCCTATGGCCCAGCTTGCAGAAAGCACCCATGACTTCTGTGAAAGGAAGGAGAGTGTGAGCAGGGGGAGCTAGATTCTACATTTCTCTCCCAGTCAGATAAATAATGATACTGAACAGGTACCATCTTCCCAAGTCAACCCAAAGCAGACTGAGGACTTGACCCTCCCCTGGGAGTAGAATTAGATGGATCTGTACTGAGAGATGGCTCTGAGAAGAACATGTTAAACTTCTGTAAAGGATTAAGCAAGACATCACCAATACACCAAAGAGCTCTACAATCTCCGCTTGCCTTGCAAGCTCAAGGGCCTGAGTTCAATCCCCAATACAAAGAAAGAAAGAAAGACAGGGAGGGAATCAGAGAGAGAGAGAGAGAGAGAGGGAGAGAGAGAGAGAGAGAGAGAGAGAGAGAGAGAGAGAGA
>NW_022900917.1:48178227-48179656 GCF_012274545.1 Fukomys damarensis
GAGAGAGAGAGAGAGAGAGAGAGAGAGAGAGAGAGCAAATCCTGAAAAATCCTAAATTAAACAATCCATTCATAGGGCTGGGGATTTAGCTCAGTGGTGCCGCCACCTGCTTTGCAAGCACAAGGTCCTGAGTTTGATCTCCGGTACCAAAAATAAATTAAAAAATAAACCATTCATATAACAACCTAGAAGACTAGAAGATTAGGTCAAGTTAAAAAAAAGTGAATATTCTCCCAGTGCTAAAAGTATTTTTAATAATATGTACCATTCATTCATAACAATATTATTTTTATTTTTATTACAGTAAAACATGTATTTCAGATATATACATATTTTTTTTTAATTTGGTACCAGGGATCAAACTCAGGTCCTTGCATTTGCGAGGCAGGCAGCAGAACCACTGAGCTAAATCCCTGACCCTAGAATGATATATAGTAAATGGAATATATATATACAGCAAAATCTTTTAGAATAAAAATTATTTTTTCCTTTACTTATCACCTTTGAGGTATAAGAACTTTTTCAAATTCTTTTTTAAACTTTCAAAGCTTATTGTAAGTTTACAAAACTATAAAAATCCTGTTGTCTTTATACAACATGTATAATGTATATATATTTTCTTCTTGTATTTTTAAATACTTTTAACCCATCATAATAATAGTGCATGTAATTTATGTGGCTAATTTTCCTTATTATTTTAAGGGACTACATATCTTTTCAATCAAGATAATATTCACTATTTACTGGAGAAGCTCTTTATTGTTGCAGTCACCTTAACTCATTTTTAAGTGTTCTAGGGAATGTCACAATGAACATTTTTTATGTTAACCAATAGAATTTCAATATTTTTAAATTAATTTTGTGAACTTTTATGAAACTCCCTTCATTCTATTGTTGGCAATATCTCGATCTTCTGCTTGCCTCTTAGTTTTTGCCACACAATTTTTCTTAATATGTCTATAATAGCCATAGATATGTCTTCTTTAACTAACATTTTAATGTGTATTTTGATTTTCTTAAACCACTCTTTCTCAAGTGTCTTTAGAATAAGTCCTTTGAACATATATACAATGGTTCTCTTCAGACTTTACTTGATTTCACTCAATTAGTGAATTACATTAGTCCTTCTATACCTGTGGCGTTGCTTTTCATAGCGTTAACTATCTGAATTTAACTGTAGTGGGTACCCTACAGTAAGATAATTCAAGAGAGAAAGAGACCACATTCACAAAATTTTATTATAACATATTGTTATAACTGCTCTTTTGTTAGTTTTATTGTTTTTTTTAATGTGAGTAATCTGCACATTAAAATTAATAGCAGGCATGCATATATCATGCCATATATATATATATATATATATATATATGTATGTATATATATGTGTGTATATGTGTATGTATGTGTATATATATGTATATATGTATGT
>NW_022900917.1:48180196-48193498 GCF_012274545.1 Fukomys damarensis
ATATAAGATTTTACATTGTTGGTGGGAATATAAACTAGTACAAACACTATGAAAATCAGTATGGAAATGCCTTAAAAAGTAACACTAGATATCCCATTTGACTCAGCCATTTCCCTTTTAGGTATCTCCCCAAAAGACTTAAAGACATTTTATTATAGAGATACATGCATACCAATATTTATAGCAGCACAATTCATAGTAACTAAACCTTGTAAGTAGCCTATATGTTCACTGACTGATGAATGGATATAAAATTATGGTATTTACATGCAACTGAGTATGTGTCTGGCATAAAGAAAGATAAACTTGTGTCATCTGTAGGAAAATGGATGACCCTTAAGACCATAATGTTAAATGAAATGAATCAGATATACAAGCTGAAATATTGACCTTTTACATGAAAAACTAAAAATATAAATAAAGATCACAATAAAAAATAAATAAATATCCAAAATAGTCCACGGCCCAGTTGCTTCTTGTACTAACATAATTTGTCTTGATGGTAGTCTTCTGTTTGTAGAACTATACAATTTTTGCTCTTTACTGCTATTGTAATACACATTTTATTTTCTTTTTAATTATAGTTATAGTTTACAATGGCTCCTGAAATAATGGCGCTCCATTTTTAGAAAATTAATCTTACTAACTCACTGTGGTTTCTTTAAACTTTAGAGATGGCTTATATGGGGAAAGTATCTTTGTACTTTTGTCATCAAAAGTTTGTCATCAAAAGTTTGACATCAAACTCTGCAATTTAAAATAAACTCTAAAGATTACAAATGAGTTATTTTAGCTGAATAGACTACTTTAAAAGCTTTTTATTTATCCTGTCTATAATTTTTTATTTCATAACATTTTTCTTTTTAATTTCTAAGATAAACATTTTAAAGATGGCAATGATAAATTAAAATTGACCACAATTTTCATTTTTTATTATTAGAACTTCAACCTACAGGAATGCCTGCTTTTCCATTTGAGTAGATGACGGCCTTATGTTCTATATCTTCTTATGTAAGTGCATCTCCCAGGTGCAAATAAGTGACATGTCAGCAGAATTACAATTTCATTTGTTGATTCTCCTTTAATTCAATTTTGTTTATACATCTGTTTTACATCTGCTTCAAAAGAGTTCTTCTTGTCTACTTTAAAGTAAGATAATATGATTATCTTTCAGATTGAGAACATATTTTCTTTTATTTATATTATATGGTCATCTCCTAGGAGGGTTCAGTCACCCCCTTCACACACACAGTCTTGGATCCAACTGAGTGACACAAACATTGCCTGTAATCAACAAAATGAATATATTATAGCTACTACAAGATGTGAAAACATTTCAGCCACTCAGATCCTACCACTGTAAAGAAAATGATTATGTTTTTCCTGATCATAATTTTTTTAAACCAATAGCACCACTGTATTAGCTAGTTTTCCATGTTTGGGACAAAATATACAATATAAACAAATTAGAAGAAGGAAATACTTAAACTGATTTTTGGTTCCATAGGTTTCATTTCCTGGTCAGTTGGATCTGGTGAAGCTGAATATGGCAGGGAGTGTATGGTGTAGATAGCTGTTCACCATGTGGCAGCCAGCAAGCAAAAACAGAGGAAGGGTCTGGGTCCCAGTATCCCCTCCAAGGGCTCATTCAGTGACTTCACTTCTCCCAACAAGGCACCACCTGTGAAAGGTTCTCTCCCTTCCCTTTAAAGGTTAAAGGCACCACAGGATGACAACCAAGCCTTTTCGCACATTGGCCTTTGGGAGACATTTAAGATTCAAAACCCTAACAACCGCCATTCTTCTAAAGCAACATCTAAAATGTACTGACCAATAGTAAAATTCAAAGCTGCATATCAATCTGTAAATTATCATTTTTAACTATAAACATGCTAGTGATTTGTGATTAAAATACTGTGGGGGTTTTGTTCTTGTTTATGGCAGTATTGGGGAATTGAATCAAGGTCACACTCATGCTAAGCGAGGGCTTTACCACTGAGCTCTGTCCCTGCTCTTATGTTTCTTTTTACAGGAGGAAAAATGTGGGAAAAGTAATACAAATAAAGCTGTTTTGTGTCTACATATTAGGACTGTGTCATTCCTAAAATAACTAAAATAAAAAATTCTTTCAATATACTGAGTATGGACTTTGTCCAATAAGTGTATTTACTAATGGAAGTCTGGAGATTTGTAATTCTCAGAGACATTTTCCTTTTTTGAGTCACTATCAACTCTAAAATTCATAAGCAGTCATTTATTTCTCTACCATTAGTCTGAATATAATTCTTCCATAGGCAAGAGACGTGCTGGGAAAGTGTAGCGATAAAAAAATAATTCACTTATGCTATACCACGTGTACCTTCAATCTTGAAATCTCAAAGTGAGAAACATTCATCCTCATAGCAAGATGTCAGACTTCTTAGGCTCCTTAGATGAGACTCTTGTGAACAGTGAAGGAGCCTTTCAAAGCCCGTCATCAGGGTTGTCAGCCTGGCACGGACCACTGAACCAAGTTATCCTGGCTCCACTCACTATGAACCAGGGCAGACACTCAAGCCTCATTCCAAGGATCCATCACAAGACGCCACTCCCAGAAAGAAGGAGGCAATTAAAGCAGCTGTGAAGATTACAGAGGGAAGCAGCCCTAAAAACTCTGAAATCATTTCCTTAACAGAAGAGAAATGATGAAAACAAAGGCAGAGAATTTAGCTTAGTGGTTCCACTGCCTGACTTGCAAGCGCAAGGAACCAAGTTCAATCCCCAGTACCAAAAATAATGATGATGATGATGATGATGATGATGATGATGATGATGATGATGATGATGTAAACAAGACATATTCAGTAGTGTCAGCAACTCAATATTAGTACAAAATCATTGGTGGCTTAGTGTATAAGTCAGCATGTATTTTACATAATATGGAAAAACTAAGTCTTGGAAATATAGAAAAAGCACTATCTTCTCATCTCTGAACTTCTCATTCATTCATTCATTCACTATACATGCAATATCTGCCATGCTTCAGGAGACTTGTGAGGAGCTGGAGACGGCAGAAAAAGCCATGACAGAGGTATATATGTACACGGATTCCTCAAGCTACATATAACACACATTATATACATACGTAAGTAGATAGCTACAAGTTATGACAAATGTCCAAAGGAACAAAAGCAAAAGTTATAGCTGGATCAGATACAGGCTGAAAATAAAAGAGAAGACTTCTTTTTAAAAGTACCATTACTTTGACCCATAAAAAAGGCAAAGATGACCTGTGTGATGTACCAACAAGAATTAGCACATGGAAAGGAAAGCGTTGAGGGCTCTGCAGAGCAGATAAAAGGCCAGTGTGGCTGGTGCACCAAAGACAAAGAGATCAAGCTGAAGAGGGCAGCAGAGGTCAGACCAGGCTTCACTGTGGATCAGGTCACACCATCTTCACTGCAGTGGGAAGTTAACAGGCAGAACTGGTTCAGGGTTCTGTCACAGTCAGAACTGACCTGAACTACTCTGAAAGGTCACCTTGGCTGCCATGGGGAAAAGGACAGCAGGAGTGTAGCAAGAGGTGGTGAGTTATGAAAAGCTAGTGGTGAGGATGGAGAAAAGCAAGTCCATTTAAGAGCTATGTGAAGATAAGACCTAAAATTTTGGTGATAGATCAGTGCCATATGAAAAGGAAGAGTCTGAGTTTCTCAGGTTTTTGTAGGGAGTGACTGGAGTGAAATATGTGCTACAAGTAGAAAAATAGGCAATGATATTGAAATGGGAGGAAGGGACAGAGGAAGAGGCCAACTTCCATACTTCAGAGATGTATTAATAATGAGTCAATTGGGAAGAAGCAACTGCCATATAGATTTGGAATCCAGAAGAGAATCTAGACTAGAGACAGGAATTGTGGAGCTGCTGGCATGTAAACAGACACTCAAAGAACATTCAGGTTCTGTTGATGGTTTCTTTTGTAGTGCAGAAGCTTTTTAATAAGATGAAATCCTCGTTGTCGATTCTTTGTTCTAGTTCCCGTGCTACTGAGGATTTGTTCATAAAGTCTTTACTCTTAAGTGAAATAAATAAGTCACACATGTGTAAATACTGAATAGCTTCTCTGGTGTGAAAAAGTATAACTGCAAATAAGATCCTAATGGTATAAATGACAATGTGAAATCGGAAGAAAAGGGCTAAAGGTGTAGGGAAAGTGGGAAGGGTAGGGGGAAAGGAAAGAAGGGAAAAGGAAAAAATCTGAGAAAATGAAAAAATGGAAATAAAGTTTTGGTAATAGGAAAGGGAGGAGGGGGTGAAGGGAGGGCAGGGACAAAGGGAAAAAATGAGAACCAAGACCTGTCATGCAAAAGTACAGGATCCCAATGATGAATGTAACTGTACTGCATACCTAAAATGTACCAATAAACTCAATTTTAAAAAGTTGTCATATATTTTCCTATTTCCCTAAAAAGTTTTCTCTTCTCCAAACACAAAAAGGCACAAGCTCCAAATGGATTACAGAATCATAGCAAGCACTAAAATAAGTGAGTTTTTCTTTTCAAAGTGAGTAATGATTTTTGAAATGATGATACAGTTTTAACAGATCAAAGAAAATAATGCATTAGTTTAATTCTCTAATGTTCAAGTTGAACTTGGCCAAAGCAGAATATTTACACCAAGATGCGAGGTTACCATAAATACAACTTTATAAAGGCAGATTCATCTCTTTTGTTCACAATTGCATTTGTATCACATAGAATTATTTATATATTTATTTATTTTTTGTACCAGGGATCAAACTCAAGACCTTGTGCTTGCAAGGTAGGTGTGGTGCCACAGAGCTAAATCCCTGGCCCTCACCTAAAATTTTGATGGCTAAATTTGCCAGTTTTCTGTGGTTATATCTGAAGACCACAGGCTAGATGATTTATAAGGAATAAATGTTTGCTCAACTCATGGTTCTGGAGGCTAGGAGGCCCAAGGTTAAGGAGAGGCTTCTGGGGCTGGCAGCAGCTCTCTGCACAATTCTGAGGCTGCTGGAGTATAACATGGTCAGACATGAATAGCTGTGTCCAGATGAAACACTGAGGCAATCCTTTCAGTTTTTCTTCTTCTTGGAAAAGGAAGGTGAAAGCTGATATTCTGAACTGGGTCTCTCCTTGATGTTGCGTGAACTAGATTTCTAAAACATTTTCTGCTGCTTAATCTGATGCTTGAATGGATTTATGCTCTTCTATCCCAGAAAGAACACAAATCAGATTCCTAAACCACCTACCCCTGAAGGCCAACTCTGACTCTTACAGCTCTTAACAGAGCTGTAAAAATGTGGGGATTCTTTCTTTAATCAGAAACAGGGACTCACCATGGAAAAGTACTTGCTAAGGAATCACAAAATGATTAGTACAGGTAACCAGCCAAAAATAATAACATTGAAAACTTATGGTTTAGTTCAAATCCATTCATTTAAATTATACAAGTTCCATTGCATTAAATCACAGTATAACCAGAGGATTCCTAGATAATATTATTTCTTGTTAACAGAAAATTTCATCATTGAGATGTAGTATGTGTCTTCTAGCTTTAAGGGTGTGTATGTGGAAATATTTCATTTAAGAACATTTCTGCATCTTCTTTTATATAAATTTTAAAAATAGTCAAGAATATTAACCACTGCTTTTCACTATTTCTTTCTATGAGCCCTGATAAGACAAATTCTATATTCTTTTACTTTCAAGGTGAAGTTTATATGCTGTTTTTTGTCAGAAATTAATCTTAAATAATTTACTACACAGGGTAGTGTTTTGAGTTTAGGAATTAATAGCCCAATAATAAAAGCCTGTTGCTTTCAAATGTCTGGTATGCTTTTCTTCCCTCAAACCATCTTTGCTATATTCCAAATTCAAATTTGATCTAACAAACATCTACTAAATATCCACAATATACAAAGCAAGTGGCCAAATAAATATGTAAGCCAATGCAAAAGATATATCATACACATATGTTACACAGATTCAATTGTCTACGAAAAGGCCCTTGGTTTAGTCCCAGGAAACACACAGGCGCACACACACACACACACACACAGCAACAATGGACCACATCAAGGGCTAAAATGTTATTCAATAAAGAATTCTTGGAAAGACTTGGGTCTATAGATACAGTTGGGTCCAAATATAGTTTAAATATTCTCTGAGTTCAGTTTCCCTGCTATCCTTAACCCCAGACAAACATATTCCATAGACAGCTCTATGTTTGTAACAACTTAAAGAAATTGAAGGATAGATTTGTGCCCATGATTTAGACAAATATATTCAGGGGATCCCAAAAGACAGCCAACTAAGGGAAGATAATCTCACATCACCAAAAGATAACTTTCAAGAGAACAGAGAAGTTAGGTGAAGTGGCAGTGACAAAACTGGAGATGTGGGCAGAAGAAACATTATCCATTTTTTGTCCTTTCCTGTAAGATTTGTCATCGGAAGCCAGAAAATTTCCTAGACTTGGATATGTGTTCAACAATAGAAGGAGATGTAAATTCAAAATGCTGTATTATACAGTGCTGTATATATTCACACATATATTTATATATACATAGAGTAGCACACATTTAACCCTTCTAAAAGGCAAATATGACACGAAATAAAAAATAATAAATCAATTGGTTAACCACTCTGGATAAAACTGCAGTTGTAAACTAGGTATGGTAACACATATCTGAAATCTCAACTCTCAGAAGACTGAAGGAGGAGGATTCCAAGTTTGAGGCTGGTCTGGGCTACAGAGTAAGTTCAAGACTAGCCTGGAATACATATTGAGACCCTGTGTCAAAAATACATTACTGTTGTTTTTATTATACCTTTATTCCACAAATCTAGGTTAACTTTATCATCAGAAAAAAAGCATACATTTTTAAAATAAATATATAATACACCTGCTCACAGCAAGTATCTGAAGTTTTGTGTGATGACACAATGAGCTAATTTCTTCCTCTCCCCACCTGACACCCCTTACCATGGTCTCGATGAGTCCTTATACAGCTACATCTCTTCCTAAATTGCAAGCATCTTTATGGTTACAGAAACTATGTTGTTCTCATTTTGGAGTTGCCCACAGAATCTAGCAAATATCTTGCATATAGTGAATTGATGTTTGATGCATCTACAAAAGCTATCACAAGCCACAGCTTGAAATTAAGGACTATTCCACCACAAGCTTATTAGTAAAACGTATATATTGTCAGTTTATTTAAAAAATCAGTGAATGAGCCATTCTAGATAATTGGCTATACAAAGTTGTTTAATAAGTGGGGCTTGTGTTTGGTACACTTTGTGCAGTGCTGGTCTGTGCTGTGGTCATTGGTTCTGGTTCTCCTCCTACTCCTGCATCTGCAGTCACTAAGCTCCCAGTCTTTTCCTTAAGCAGGTCTGTGCCTGTAACTATTCTGTAAAACAGCCTGCCTACTAATAAGGATTTTACACTCTACTGGGGTTATGTGTGTCTGCTTCCCATAGCCACAAATCCTCAGAATGAAAGTAAGGCTTTAAAGGGAAAATAGTCTAATTGTGTGCTTTCTTAGGAACTCCTAAGAAATCTATTAACCAAAAGTCATCCCAGAGCAGGACATAATGGTTGACAAGATGGGAAAAGTAGTATCTGCACTAACAAGCCTTTTAATGAAAAGACAAGAGGCAAAAGTGATTTATGACCACTGTCAGCATAATACCTGTCGTCATCAGAATGAGGCACCAGGAAAGCTAATTAACAGACAAATCTGCGACACAGAAGAATGATTTTTATTAAAAGTGAAACCCAAAACCATTCATTCACTTTCAGAGTACTGAAAGGGAATCTGCATCTGGATACTTTAAAATGCTTTTGAATGTGGAAAGATTTCCACCCAAGTGAAACATAAAGGGCTTGCCTATATGCAATTTCATCAGTTTGTACAAATACACGCAGCCCTTCAGCTACCAGCTCAATTAAGGTACGTTAACATTTCCTCTATTCCGAAAAGTAACCCCTTCCGCTTCCAAGTGAATTCTTCCTCCTTCCTCAAACCCATAAGGAATACTGTTGATTTTATCACAGTGGGAGTTTTTTAACTTCATTTAAATATGTGATATAGAGTGCTTCTATTAGACGATATCTGGTTTATTTCTGTCGAGCTATTCTTTTTGAATCTTACTTATGGTCCTGTACTAGTAGTTTGTGTTTTATCTTTGGGGAATAGTACCATGAATTGTGCATTTACCTTTCCACTGACAATGATCGTTTCCAGTTTAGATATCTAATGAATAAAAGCCGATAATAAAATTATATATAGTATCACATCATCAGCCTTTAAAAAGAAGGAACAGCTGTAATTTACAACAACAAGGATAAGCCCCGCAGACATTGTGTTAAGTGCAATAACCAATCACAAAAAACAAATGATCAAGATCTCACTTTCATGTGGAATCTAAAATGCTGACCATATAGAAGGGTAAAATAAAACAGTGATTTTACAAGGGTTGAAATCCGAGGGTTGGGGAGATGGTGGTCAAAGGACACACAATTTCAGTTAGATAGTAGTAAGTTCACTGTACAAATTCTGACTCTCAATAATAATATTTTATTGTATTCTTGAAAATCACTGAGAGATTTGAAGTGTCATTATTGAAAAGCTGATGAGAAGTAATGCTAGGCTAATTATTTCTCTTTCACCATTCTGCAGTGCATACATATTTGACAATAACATATTGAGCACAAAATAGCAATACAATTTTGTCAAGTAAAAAGTTAAAAATTGTACACACGTTTTCATTTGGCTTAGGTTAACATTTTGTTCTTGTGTGCAAATACCTCAGAGTGGAATCCCAGGTGACAGAATCAGTATGTGTTTAAATTTCTGAAAAACTGCCGAACAGTTTTTCAAAGTGTTAGCACTGTTTTACATTTTCCTGACAAGGTCTGAATGTTCCAGTTGCTCCATGTCCTCAGTACCACTTAATGTTAACTATTCTAAAGGATAAGAAGGAGCATTACATTACTTCTTGCATTTGCATCTTTCTGATCAACAAGATAAAACAGTCTTTCCTTAGTGTCATTTGTTTATGTTCTAATGTCGGTATCTGATATCCTTTGCCCATGTTTAAATTGGGCTACTTGTCTTTTGATTACTGCATTATACTAGTTTCTAAAACACTCTAAACAAGAGTCCTCCCTCAGGAAGGTGTAGTGCAAATATTTCTGAAGAGTTTTTCTTGCTTTTCCATGTGTAAAATTTGTTTTTGATGAACAGAAATTTTTAGTTTTAATAAAACATAATTCATCATTTTTATCTTTATGGCTAATTATTTTTGTATATTTTAGCTATTCTAAGGGTGCAATGATTTTCTCCAATGTCTACTTTTAGATATGTATGAGATCAGCTCTTATGTTTATGTCTATGACTCAATTCAGATTTTTTGAGTGGAGTAAGGGTCAAAATTCATATTTTTCCATATGTCCATCCAGTGTTCCAGTACCATTTGTTGAAAAGATTTTCTTTTCTCTACTAAATTGCCAAACTTCTTTGTCAAAAACAAACAGACCAGTTTTGGAACTACTGTAGCACTTTTTAAGTGCCCCTAGTCTATGGGTCTGTCCTTCTGCCAAGTAATATTGCTGTGCTCCCTGCAGGTCTACAGTAAGTCCTGAAAACAGGTAATACGATTTCTCCAACATTGTTACAAAACGCTTTGGATATTCTGGATCCTTTACATTCTGTATATAGCTTGGAATCAGCTTGTCAATGTGTATGCCCCTCCCCAAAAAAGCATTTTAAGGTTTTTGATGGGATTATACTGAATTTATATGCTACATTTTCAGAATAATGTTATAAAAATAGTACTTAGGTTAATTTATTAATGATATAGTTTAAATTTTTTACATTTTTACTGATATTCTTTGTTTTTCTATTGATTATCGAGAATTTTTTAAATTGCTGGCTGTAGATTTATCTTATTTTCCTCTCATTGTGTTATTTTTGCTTAATCTATTTTAAAATTCTGTTAATAGGTAAATGAATATTAGAATTTTTACAATTTCTGATGAAATTATAACTTTAATCATTAGGAAAAAATCATTTCCCTGTATTTATGTGAAAATATTCTTTTTTTTCTAATTTCTGCAAGGTAATATTTATAAAGTACACTTTTTTTTTTTTTTTTTTTTTTTTTTTGGTACCGGGGATTGAACTTGGGTCCTTGCACTTGCAAGGCAGGCCACCGAACCGCTAAGCTAAATCCCTGGCAAGTACACCATTTTCATGCATACTATTGGCATTTTATATGTATTCTCATCATTAACTTTTAAATCAGTATGAAAATACATACCCTTTAATTGTATACAATCAATTTTATTTCTCATGTAATTATTGATTTGTTGGAATTTGAAGCATCTTCATGTATATGATAGATTAGCTTTTATTATTTTTACATCATTGCTCTGCTTCTCTCATTTCTTTGGGTATATTAATACTAGATGTTACTTCTTGTTGTTTTCTATTTTCTGCTGATACTTCTTACTCTCATTTTCTCTATGTTCTGAGTTCATTTACGAATACCATATTTTTCTTTAAATCCTAAACATATTTATAAGTTTTTAAAGTTTGTTCATTCCAAAATCTTGATTATGTTGAGCACTGTTTTCATTTGTTTCTATTAACTATGTGCCCTTTAAATTATGGAACATATTTTGTTTGGTTGGATCTTTAAATATATATAAATGTAAGTTTATTTTATTCTAGGTACTATGTATTTTGTAGAGTCCTGTGGAATCTGCATTATATTGCTCTCTAAAGGGCAGTGGGATTTATTTTGGCACCTAGTAGAGAGATCTTTGGGTTCTTATGCACTATTTTACACTTTGTGTGGTGAGTTCCTTATTTTTAGTTCTAGTGTGAGACTTTTGTTCAGGATGTGATGAATCCTACTCTGCACCATGTCCTTTGAGAGGACCAATTGCCTGAGGATTGCTCAGGGCAGACTCTTCACTTTCCCCACCCAAAATCTGAGGCTCCCAGGACTGCAAATTCCTCTCTTTATTTGTCATCACTCCATCAGTGCCCTTGCTGAGCTAAGATTTTGAGTCTCTGAGCAGTGTGGTGGTCCAACACAGAGCCACTGTCCTCAGACAAAAGGGCAGGGACTCCTTTCTTCTCTTTGTGCCACTCTGTGTTGCCTGCTCCACAGATTTCAGTCCTGCCCTCCACTACCTTCCCTCTTACATCAACAGGACTCCTGCTCTCTGGTCAGGCTCCAGGTCCTGCTCAGCCTTGGGAATGTGTCTGTAGGTCTCCCTTCTCTCCAAACCATGGCACACACTGCCTGTGCCATGCCTGAAACCCTCTGCCTACTTTGTCCCACCTTAGAGCTGCGTATGTCAGAGAAAAGTTCAGTATCAGTTAGTTACTTGCCAGCAGCAGAAGTGTAGAGGTAATTAAAGAAAGCTTTTGAAGATTAAGTGATCTTTATTCAAGAATATATCTTAAATCTTTCTTAACCTCCCTTAATCCTTTTCAGAGCAAAAAATAATTTAAACGCTATTTGCTTGAATTTCTAACTTGAAAAATTATTTTAAATAAGTGAATTTCACTTTAACCCTAAGGATGACCGAATCAGACAGTTCTGGAGATGATAAACTTCTGTACCACATAGGCTATGTCATACAAAGGATGACATATCTCTCTCTGATGAGAGGTCAGTCACTAGCACAGCCCACAGACAGAAGGTACAATACCAGTTAGCACAGAGGGGCTGGAAGTGGGAGACACAGTCCACAAGCGTCATCAATGAAGCCAGTCAGTTCTCAACCATAATATATCTACAATTAATTATAGTGAAATCCAGGTGCTTAAAAAACAAATCTCCTCTGTTCAATTAAAAAACTTGTAATTACATAGATTCTAGAAAATAGCAAAATATGATCTTAATAACTCATGACTAGTTCATTAAAAATATACCTATATAAATTTTTAATGACAAATTTAAATAGTATTTAACCTTGACTTTGAAAAGTAGTTTTGGGATATCACCTAAAAATAAATTCTATGTAACATTATCAAAGCTGAAACCAATGGGTCAATATAACTATTACTGATAGTGTAGTTTGAATTATTAATGCCAAAAGAAAAAAATGCACAAGGAAAGATCAAATGGATAGACTCTTATGTGGATGAAGTATGAACTGCCCACAAAACTAAAATTCAGAAAAATAGTGAAAAAAACATCTTATTTACCATGAAAATAATGCACAGAAATATTATTTGAAGTCTAACCAGTGTAAGTGTCCAACAACAGATGAATGGTTAAAGAAAATGTGAGATAGATGATAGAGATATAAAGATACATATTTATATATGTGAGTATCCTTTTAAAAATATTAGTTGAATTATTTAAAATCAAAATAGCTTTAATGTAATGATTAAAATAAAACTGAAACTCTTCCACTTAAAAAAAAAGCATGGGAAATTACTATTTCATGAATTTGGGCATGACTGCAATTTTTTAATTAAGTTTCTAGCCTTTTAAATTCACTCAACTGAACACTGCTTTGAAAAAAATAAAGTCTCATAAATAGGGAAATTTTCCAGCCCAGTTTTTTGAAGTGATTTCAAATACACAGAACTGAACATGTAGGTTATTTTAAAATGAAAATTATGCATATTTATATTTTATGGCATATCGTTTCTCATTTTTATATGATCACTAGAGTAAGGGCATCAAAAGTACAATAATTGCTTTAATTCTAGTTTTCTTAAATCCAGTGATGTTGCCTAACAATGTAGAGCTCTCTGTCAATCTTAAAATTATTTTATCATTAGTAATTAGGAAAATAAAAATGAGAACCAACATAGTAGCCTTTTAGAAGTAATAAGCCATGCCCTCAAATCTAATTTTTTTCTCTGCCTTTTTTACTCTGTTGGATTTTACTTCTGGGTTTAAAATGAGAAAAAGACATAGAAACACTGTTTCTAAGAAGCTAAGTTATAGCCTCAATAAATTTATTTTTCTTCAACATTTAAAAAAATCATGAAAAATTCTAAGAAGAAAATAAACAATCTTTAAATGAAAAAGAGGGATTATTCTTCAATATATTATCTCCATTTCAATGAAATGGAGTGCTTGTGAGGCAGGGGGTGGCACCACTGAACTAAATCCCCAGCCGTTTTGCTCAATATAAATCATTATTTTTATTTCAATTAAGCTAAAGTACATTAAATTTTTTAGGAAAAAAAGGGCTTATTTTGCCCCAAGTTTTGTTTTTATGACTACTCATGAAATCTTGAATCTGATGAGAATGTTT
>NW_022900917.1:48193517-48201051 GCF_012274545.1 Fukomys damarensis
TATATATATATATATAAATAAAACTTGTCAATACAATCTAAACTCCTGGGTATAAAAGAACAATGTTTCTGAGTTTATTTTCACAGCTCTGTAAATTGCTATGCAGCAGGTCTTATCTAGAACCAAATGTCACCTGCAGAAAGGAACATAGTCTATTAGGATTGTGTACCAAGTTCAACAGCATAATGGAAAAAATAGACTTCTCTATAGATATGTTCTCTAATATTTCTCAAAAGTAATTTTAGGGAGAACTAGAATATGAGAAACCAAAATACAAAGACAGAATTCCATAACCATGGCAATTTTTGGATTACAAAAGTAATGTTTGAAAGTTAGTTTATTTGGCACTGTTTTTGCTTAAAAATAGTCTTTGAAAGCCCACAAAAACTTAGATGCTGTTAATAGAGAATTGCTAGAAGGTATTATGAAAGTAGAAGTTATATGTATCCACCATAAACAGGAGTTTTCTTAAGCAATGTTTTTCCAATGTTTTTCTACTTTCTAGAATTATGGAAAACATATTTACCAAACACCATGAAAATGGCAGTGACCTTTGACCTCTGGGGTATCAATGACAGATGTTGTATAGGAGAATGTATTTCAGATAGCAGTAGACAGGGTTTCATTTTAGAGAACTAAAAAGATTTAGTAAACTAAAAAGATACATACATGGTAATTGTGCTGTGAAACAGTAAACTATTTCATCTTTCTTACTTAAGAGAAGCTATCTCTCAAGCCAGTTTCCTTGGGTAAAACCTTTCCAAATTTCTGACACAATGTACACCACGACCACCCAGAAAGCACCACAAAAAATAATTTTTGGGCCATAAGAGAGAACCTGGTTCCAGACGATCATGATGCACACACAGTTAGAATCCCAACACCGCTAACATCCCATGATGTGACCTTAACAAGATGAAATACTAAACTTCTCCCATCTCCATTTCCCTACTTGTAAAATGAAGATAACTTTGACTATGTGTACTTGTATGACATACAAAGAATTATATAATATACTTAACATAATTAATAGATATTCTACAAAACTGAATTACTGTCATGTCCTTCAGACGTAAGGAAATATGGTTGGTGGTGTCCATTTTAGATCTTTAGAGAAATATTTTCCAGTCCTTCCTGCTGAAAGAACTGTAGCTATGGTCAAGCTGTGGGTTGACCTACCCAGAAGAGGAACCATGTAGGACTCAGCCACGACAGGGTTTTTGGGATTCTTCCACTAGAGGGCAGGAGGGCCAGTCCTAATCAATGAGATTCAGGAAAAATGTGAGTATTTTCTTTCCAGATGAAAAGAAAGTGGTGAGAAAAGAAAGGCTCTTAAGCATCTGCCCATTTCCTTCTCAAGTTGAATATTTCCTGAAAAAAAATGGAAGGAAAGTCTCTGTAAATAGGGAGGGAGGGGTAAAAGGGAAGGGAGGGAGATGGAGAAAAACAGGAACCAAGATTGTGTAAAGGTACAAATTTCCAACAATGAATGTCATTATATCGTATACCTTAAATGTACCAATAAATTTTTTCTAAAGTTTAATAATTTCATGTGAAAACATGAGGTAAGTGAATGTTGAAGGAACATTATAACCAGAGTAGAAGAAAGACCAAGAGAATGCCAGAAACTGCATCTTACGGCTCTGACACTGGCGGACATTCTTGAATCCAAGCCCAATAACTATTTCTTTTTTTCTTATGATATGAAATCCATTACTAAATATTCATTGTCTAAATCTGTGCTTCTTAAACAATCTGTAATGAAAGAACTGTGTGTGGGGTGGGGTCAGGGGGTGGGGAAGGTGTGTTTAAAATTCCCAGTGAGTTAGAGCCAGGGATTTAGCTCAGTGGTTCTGCCACCTGCTTTGTATGCACAAGGTCTCAAGTTCGATCCCCAGTACCAAAACAATTTTTTTCCAGTAAGTTTACTGTATTATAAAATACAATAAAAATAAATTTCTAAGATAATGTCCAGACACAAGGATGTCATGGTAAATTCAGAGTAGTATAAATGTATTTAAAACTGGCTCTTAATTACTTCATTCTTTGCAAATAAAAAACAAAACACTTCACATACTGACAAGAGTCTCTGGGCCACTCTTGCAATGGTATAAGCAATTTTCACCTGGTTACTCAGCTTCCTGCAACCAAAAGCATCTTATGGAGGCAGGAAACATAATTAATCATGTATACATAATTCAGTGAGTATCTATTGAGTAACTGTTAGATGTACATGAAGGTATAGGCCCTGAGGGAAATACAAAAAAGGAGGAACCCATCAACCTTTAAAACAGAGCAGGGCTAGGGATTTAGCTCAGTGATTCGCTGCCTCACAAGTACAATGTCTTGAGTTCAATCCCCACTACCAAATAAAAGAGCCAAATCTTACATAAATCATGAGAGACAAGCTAAAAAGTAAATAAAAAGGGACATTAGCTTGGATAGTAATTTAAGGAGAACAGCCATTTCAAAATATAAAACATTCATAGTAATATAGTATTTTATCAACAAAAAGAATCATAATAATTAAGCAAAGACATAAGAAATGACTGATATTCGACCTAAAAACACTGAATTTTCACTGATTTAACAACTTATTAAAAGAGAACAAATGGATACATTTTCTGTGTAAAGAAAATGCTTTGATAGAAAATTAGTGATTTGTTCTGTTGATTCAATCTTGAATCATATACATCAAAATTTTTACTGTAGAACAAATAACAGAGATCTTCACATTGTTCTAACTCAGAAATCAGTTATTCTATTTTTTAAAAATTATACAATATAGTGAAAACATGCTTTGTTTTGTTTGTTTGTTTGTTTTGAGACAGGGTCTCACTATGTAGTTAAGACTGACCTGGAACTAACTATGTAGCCCAGGCTGGTCTCAAACTCACAGTGATCCTCCTGCCTCAGCCTCCTGAGTGCTGGGATTACAGGCGTACTTCACCATGCCTAGCTGTGAAAACATGTTAAAATTATTGTACAATGACAATATTGTACAATGAAGGATTTAGCCTACTTCAACTGTCGCATGGGATATGTGTTATAGTTCTCAAGACTTCCTGAAAAAAACACTATGTAAAACTAACTCATCCTAGGTTTTTCTTTAAACATGTCTCTGAGGTTTTGATATTATTTAAAAGAATCACTTTTATTTTATATACTTGTGTATTTCTAAGTAGGTTTGCCACCACTAAAAAGAATTTACATATATAAAGAAAGAAATCTTAACTTTTTAGACATAAGAAATTCCCAGCAAGGGTACATAAATCTAGACCCACTTCACTTCAGACTCTAAGCAGTGGTTTTTAAGAATCTTTTCAGCTGGGTGTGGTGGCACATGCCTGTAATCCCAGCACTCGGGAGGCTGAGGCAGGACAATCGCTGCAAGTTCTGGAGACCAGCCTGGGCTACATAGTGAGTTCCAGGTCAGTCTCAACTACACAGTGCGACCCAGTCTCAAAAAACCAAACAAAAAAAAAACTCTTTTCAATAGCAGAATTCCTTTCCCATCCCAAATTAGCTCCTATTTACACTCCAGTGTTTTACAAAACAAAGAAACTTTATGCTTCTACTTCAAAGGTACTGAGCCTCCAATTTTCTATGGAATAAGGTTAGATTATTCTGGCCCCTAACTGTGTTTCCTTATTGCTCTCCTTCGATGAGCCCGAGATGCACTTCCTGAGGCCCTACAAGTGAGAGAAGAATAAATGAAGGACAGAAGAAACAAGGAGCAGGAGAGAAGGAGGGATCAAAACAACAGGCTTCCTTTACAGCAAACTGAGCAAACTCAATTTAAATCAGTTTTGTGGGCCACGGAATATCCTGACAACCACATCCCCAGGGCACTGTTTATTAGCACTGTGGTCACATGTGATGAATGCAAGAATCACACCATGTATTTCAGTCCACAAACTTTCAGATACTGAAAATCTCAAACCAAACTGGGAAGGCAGCATACAATGTTAAACTTTCCGTAGTTTTACGTTTCCTATGTCTTGAAATCTGAAGTCACTTGCTGAGAGTATCAATGCCACATCTCTACATAGACATGTTTACTGAAACAAAAATGCAGCTAGCAATTTCACAGTGAAGAGCTTCCCGTAGACACCAAACTGACTCAGAGTATTATTTTCTTTTTCCTTTTTATTGAGTTTATTGGTACAATCTAGGTCTACAGTACAGTTACATTCATTACAGGAATCCTGTACCTTCACATGACAGGTCTTGGTTATTAATTTAAATGTCAGCTGGGCCTGCACTTCCAGCATTCTGGAAGGCTGAGGTAAGAGGATCTTAACTTCAAGCTCAGAAGGGGAAATATAAAATTTGATAAAAACTTGTCTCAAAAATAAAAAAGGGACAGAGATAAATTAAAGGTTAAATCCCACTGCTGCAAAAAATAATAATAATTAACTGTGAATTTTAAAAAGGGGTTAGCTCAAAGACATAGGTGAAAGATACAGATAAATACAAATATATTTAATGTAATCCTTTAATAAAATTACATTATTTCACATTTACTTTAGAGATATTCAAATGGCATACCAACTATAAATCTATAAATGTTCACAGTGATCAGATAGTGTATTTCTTTGTCTCCAGTAATGGCTGTAACCATGCTTTGGGGCAAAAGTAGCTCCAATCTATTTTATTACTTAGGTCACGACAGAAACAATTTCCAAAAAAGTCTTTCACGAGAATCAGATAACACATACTTTTCAAATGAAAGTGTATACAGAATTTGGTCACGCTTGCCATTTTTTAGAAGAGCCTAATTATACAGCAGTCACTGCCACAGCTTTGCTTTGGAAAGAAAAGCAGATAGAACAGGAAAAAAAGCATGCATCTACTCTCAAGAACCAAGTAGCAATTTTAAATAATGATTAGGGAAGTAGACAGTTAATACATAGTTAGGCACCTACACAACTAAACTTACTGCCAATCTCCTTTCTTGTAATAGCACCTTTTCTCCACCTGTTTCATCTGTTGTGCGCACTGTAAAGTGTAGGTTCTGAAACCACTCTCCTCTTGTGTCATGGAAGTAGCTGTGCTAGAACAGAAATAAGTCCTGGCTTCTTTCTCATCCCTATGGGTGTAAAAGGCCAGATTTAAAAAACTTTACTTCAGGCAGCCTCCAAAAATCTCTGTAAGAGTGCAGCGCTCACAAAAATACAACTGAGACAGATCAATGGCACAACAGGCAGACTACCATGACAGGAGCGGCAGCACATGCACTGTGCAGCTCAGTGGACAACGTGACAGATCAAAATGCAGCTAGCACCTGCAGGGGGAGTAATAAAAATCAATATATATATGTGTGTGTGTGTGTGTGTGTGTGTATACACACACACACACACACACACACATATATATATTGATTTTTACACACACACACACACATACATACATACACATCTCTATTTGCATCAGAAGGGGACGGATACAGAAAGCACAAGTAGCAGGAGTAGCTGGCTGTGATACCAGCTTAGCCTTAATCGCATCTTATTGTCTCCACACTCAGTCCAATAACAGAAGTAGAATCACTACTTAAAATTTGCCATAGCTTGTTTGGGAACCAATAAGAAAACTAGAGAAACAAGTGGGTAAAGAGTCATAAGGGATCACTTTTGGAGGGTGTTGAAGTTTCTCTAGTAAGCCATCTTACAATATTATTATCATTCGCTCTTCTACCTTGTATGGAAAAGAGTTGAGCATATGACTTAAGGTCTTAACAGAAAGTACTGAAGAACTGAAGATAATACACATATTATCTTGGCTGTGTCAATACTGGCTTAATAATTGGAGAAGATCAGAACGTATCAACTGGAATAAAGAAAATAAGGGGGAAAATATTTTCTTTCAACATTCTGAGGCAACCAATAATCTGGCATTAACCTAAATATTCAGAATTTCTTCATTTTTCTTTCAGAACTACAGGTGTTTCCAAACTAGTTTTTACTTTAAATTTGGCTGTAAAATTCCAAGCATACTTCAATTTAAGAATTATGAAACTATTACATTATTTCAGTATATCTGATCAACGCTGAAAAATACAAATTGCTACATGGCATTCTTATGTTTTCTGCATTCTAGTATTTTCTGCTTAAGAAAATACTACATTGCTGCTTTATCTTTTATCTGTAGTTTACTGTTATTCAGACTTTTGTATCCAGAATTTTGTAGCAAATTTTTATCTTTGCGCATACTGAAATTTATACATGAATATGTAATATAATTCTGCCAAAAATACCATTTCCACTATTAAGTGATTTTGTCCTGTGAGGACCAAGTTTCCAGGTCACGGTGGGCTCCATGCCCCTTACCCAGAATAGAGTAAATGCAAAAGTTCCTTTTTGAAAAATTCCATTCTATGTGACAGTTTCCATTCTATGTGGCAGTTTCTCTGTGCTTTGACAACTGCAGTTCCTCTTTTAGGGCATCTCCACCCTGCTTCTATTCCTCTTTTTACGATAAGCTTCTTTTTGTAATTCAATTAATATAGGAATTAAGTATAGTTGATATAAAAGCTTCTTTTTGGGTGATCTAATCAATATAGGAATTAGTTATAGCTGATACAGGAATTAATTATAGTGGACATAAATAGTAATATATCTTAGCAAAAAGTCAGAAAAGAGGAATTAATTGTCTAATGAAAAGAGGAATTAATTGTCTACTGAAAAAGAAGAATTGTTTAAAGGTTTTAGGTAACTTTCCAATACGAACCCTCCCAGCACCCCATAATAAATTTGCAAATGTAAGCATTAGGTCATGTTCCAATGTGCCCTCCTGATGCCCCTTGATGACAAGGGAAAACTAAAAATAGTAACAGAAAAATCCTATATAAACTTGGTTCAGAGTTGGATCTAGGCTCTCAGTCTGAAGCTGCTGTGACGGTGACACCTGAGGGTCCAGGCTCGAGCTTGCAATAAACTCCTCTTGCATTTGCATCGGACCTGACTCCTTGGTGGTTTTTGGGGACTTCGCGACTTGGGCACAACAGTCCAAATACCAAGATTGTCCATAAAGATTCAATGATTTGATTCCTTTGATTTACACACAAAACTCATTAAATCTGCTTTGTATACTCTTTTCACTTGCATTTAATTTATCTAGACAAATTATTTCTGACATCATCAGCCTGTTTCTGCTACTATCACTACCATTTGAAGTTAAATTGCATCACAATAAATAAGTGCTTCCCGTATAGTGCTAATTCTGACATCTAGTTGTGATTCCTTGTAACCCACCCACTCATGAAGGCAGCTTGTAGTCTGAGCTTGAGTACCTTGGAGAAAATCGAGGCTACACAGCAGCTACACATCCATCAGCATCATTGTGGTGTTGATGAGATAGCAATTATCCATTGTTACTTCTTTCATTTTAGTTCATGAAAAACACACAGGTATAGCAGGTAAGACTTGATTCAGATCTAAATTTCTGATTACCTTTTCATTAAATATAATGCAAAAACTCAAAAAGTGTATTTTTATTTACACTAAGGGTTTTGTCTAACACAAAAAAAATTTTA